>NC_043717.1:97329122-97667729 GCF_006229205.1 Suricata suricatta
CCCAAGCCCAGAGAGAGTACCCTACTTGCCCAAGTTCAAGTAAATGTTGCACCTGCTTTACTAACCAAGACTTTCTGGTCTCCCCCAAACACACATGGGGGTGCTTGCTCTGTATCATGCCTGGACAGATACCAGGGCATAAGGCATTCCCCTACCTGCCTCCCCCTCCCCAAGCCCCCAAAAAGCGGAGGGGGGGTCAGGCCTGAGAAGGTATCCTGGTCCCAGGGTCCTTTGCATCTGGTTCCCCCAGGCACGAGGGAACGTTTTTTTCTACGTAGGACCGAAGGAAAGCCTGTCCTAGGGGAGAAGACTACACACTGGCAGAGATAAGGCTGCAGCAGAGAGCTGGGGGCCAGGAGAGACAGCAGCGCTGAGCTTCGGGAGGTAAGCTGGAAAAACGGGGCAGGGGCGCATCCTGAAGGGCCTCGAGTGCCAGTCTGGGGCCTGGGGACTGTATTCTGAGATCCCTGGAGGGCTGTTGCGGATTTGTTTTCTTATGAGCAATTTCAAACATATGAGAGTGTGATGAGAATAATAAAATCAGCACCCCCCCCCCCATGTCCCCACCATCCAGCCTTAACAATGATAAACATTTTGCCATGGTTGTTCGTTGATGATTTCTGTGCAGGGTGATGGGATGAGATTTCTGTTTTTCCAGGGTCTTCTAGAAGCAGAGCTGGGGCGGGGGGTGAGACATTGAATGGAGGATGAGCAGAAAGGAGTCTGTGGCAGGGGACAAGTTCGGTCTTGACAAGGTCACACACAGGGGGCTGGACAGAGACCCACAGGGTGGCAAAATTGACAGTGGCCAGGGATGAGGGCAAGGAGGCATTAGAGAGGATCGAGAATGAGCACAAGACTCTGAGTTGGTTGATGGGCTTGAGAGAGATGCCCCCCCCCACTCCTACACCCCATTCCTTCTGGACAGGGAGACAAGGCAGGTGTCTAATCAGGCTCCAGGACGCTCTTTGGATTTTAAGTCCTACGTTTGCTGTAGATCACTGGTCTTTTTTTTTTTTTTTTTTCCCTGCTAGGCCTGATTTTATCTTCCCAAGGTTGAATGGTATAAACCTGGTCGTTTTTCCTGGGGACAGTTCCCATGATAATCGCTCACAGTTATTAATTCCTAGCCTCACACCGGCCACGGTGCAGACTCCTGGATGGTATGCACTGTCGAGTGGCAGGGCCACTCAGACTCGATGTTTTAGAATCACTCGGGAGGCAGTCAAGCTGTGAGAAGTGGCCAGAGACACAGGCTGGTCCCGTTCATCCTCCCCTCTCCTCCTCTTCACTGCGGTCCTGAGAGTTTCCTGGACTGCTGGGATCCTTTGGGAGACAGGGAGTAGACCGCTAGGTACATATTAAAGGTGGGGACCTCAGGGTGGCAGGCTCAGGGAGCCTGCGGGTGCACCCCTGGGTGCTAGGCGGGACGAGGGGGGCGCGGAGGAGCCTGAGTGGGGTGATGCCTCTGTAACAGGCTGGTGGGCTGCAGGAGATGGCGAGAGAGCCGAGGAGGCTCTGAGAAAAAAAGGAAAGTCACTTTTCTGTCCAGGGAGATCTGTGAGGGTTGTAAATCCTCAGGTGTTTGTTTCCTCTTATTCCCTCCAGGCTGAACGGGTTTGGTGTCCTTGAATTTCAAAGGCTTTCGAGTATCAGCATCCCAACTGGAGGTATGTGGGGGGCCTTGGAGAATGTGGATTTGGCTTCAGACCCCGTGGGCTCTGATTCTGATGGCCTTGAAGGAGCCCTTCAATGGACAAACCTCATTAGATTCTGGAGAAGTTCTTTGGGATGAGACAGGGAGAGTTTGGGGGGATGGCCACCTCGTCCTTTCCCCTACATTCATGATTCAGTAGCAGCAGAAGTCAGCTCGGGATAGTGGTATTAATGAAGTGGGGCTGGAGTCAAGAAACTTCTAGAAAGGGCTCTAGAGCCTGATGACTGACGCTGCAGCATTGGCCAGCAGTATGCCAGCCTCGTCTAGTTCACCTCGTCAGACTGCCTCGATGCATGTACGTACCGCTCAGTGAGGGAAATCACAGGCCCATAACCAGCCAGGTATTGGTTCTAGAAACAGAGGAGGATCTTTGAGTGCCTACCGTGTGTCAGGCTTGCTCCATCCTGTTTAATCCTTGAGGAAACTCTGCAAGTCACGGCTGAATACAGTATTTTTAGAATCCAAGGTATCATATATCATTAGGAAAGAAAAGCTGCAAATTTAGCTGTCACATCACTCACAGCAATATACATCTTGACTTCAAAGATGCTAAAATGAAAAAAAAATTTAAGAAGGTGCTTCAGAATCGGTGTGTGATGGTGTCATCCCTACCCTTCCCCAAGCCACATAGCGAGCAAGTGTTGGAGCTGAGACATAAAGCCTTCTCTGACTCCAAGGAGGAGATGTTTCCTAGATGCCTTCTTGGAAGGCTCAAGAGGCAGAGCAGGAAGGTTCCCAGAGAGGCGGTCAGAAAAAAGTTCAGAATCCAGCTGAGTCGCCAGCATTGTGGAAAGACAAATGCAGTTGTGCTGAAAATGGCTTCCCATAGCGGGGGCCGTGGCTCCCATAGGCGATGAAATGATGAAATTAGTTAATCTAAATTCTAAGTGACACTCCTTCTTGCTTAGCGGGTTCGTAATAAGTCCGTGGGGAATAAGATGTGGTTTTGTTCTGGAGTGCCTTGTCACGTTATGAGCTGCTCTGGCGTTCACTTGAGGTCATCCCTCGAGGTTGTGTTTGGAAAATCCAAGGGAATTGAAGTACCATGTTGGTGTGAGCCAGTTTCGCCCACTCTGTAGGCTTGGGCGGGATGAAAGGTCTGGATTTGTCTATCCAAATCAAATGGTTTGGAAGAGAATATTGGCAGAAAATAACTGGTGGGTTAGAAACGAAGAGCAGGGCACGTGATTTCTCGTCCGAATTTTGTGGCTGACTTTCTCTGGGACTTTGAGAAGATCCCCTCCCCTCTCTGATCTCAGTTTTCTTAATCTACCAAATGAGACAAGGACAGTGTTAGATCTCTAAGGATCCTCTCAGTTTCTGACTTTTGATTCCATCGACTTTCTACCAGGGTGTTACTAAAACCCCCAGACTGGGGCATTGGGTGGCTCAGTCGGTTAAGCACCTGACTTTTCATTTGGGCTCAGGTCATGAACTCATGGTCATGAGATGGTGCCCCTCCAGGCTCTACACTGAGCGATGGAGCCTGCTTGGGATGCTTTCTCTCCCTCTCTCTCTCTGCCCCTGCCCTCTTACACGCTCGCGCTCTCTCTCTCTCTCTCTCTCTCTCTCTCTCTCTCTCTCTCAAAACAAAGAAACATTTAAAAATCCCCCAAACAAGGGGTGCCTGGGTGGCTCAGTCGGTTAAGCATACAACTTCAGCTCAGGTCATGATCCCACCTCTTGGTGAGTTCGAGCCCTACATTGGGCTCTGTGCTGACAGCTCAGTCTAGACCCTGTCTCCCTCTCTCTCTCTGCCTCTCCCCCACTCATGTTCTGTCTCTTTCTCTCAAAAATAAATAAATGTTAAAAAAAATTTTAAATCCTCCAAACTAATCCAACCCAAATATTTAAAATGTAAAATCTTGACTTCTGTTTCCTGTAATGAAAGAGTAACAAAGACTGGATTTACCCCTCCACCTTAAACAACTAAAAAAGTGGACAAAATATATGAAGTAGTAATTGTCACACATTGGAAAATAGGAAGTGCAGGACAGTAATCCTCAAGCAAAGAGACAAACGAAGCGAGACCTACACTTGGCCTAGTTTCCTATATCGAAAGTGTTTCCAGACTGGGAACCCAGGCTGAATCTGGAAATCTGCCTAAATTGAGGAGACAGAGTTTAGAATTCAGGGAGGTGAGGGTGGCTAGAATTTAGAAGGTAATATACTAGAAAGGAGCTTTCCAGAGAAAGAGAGACAGGGGGGAGCAAGAGAGAGCGAGCTCCAAAGATCAGGAAAAGGTACCCCTCAGAGTTTTGACCAAATAATGATCAGCTCATGTGTGTGAGAGAACGACCTAGGGCTGGGGAAAGAATGACTCAAAAGGAATAGGTGGAGTGATTTCTAGGGCTCACACATGGCTGGCTATCGCTCAGTTTCCCAGAAGTCAGTGAGAAGAAACTTCACACCACACATGGTATCAGGACTCAGAAGGGGATTGCATTAGTAGTGGAAGCAAATTAACCTTAGTCTACAGTTTGTTCTGATCCCACACAGCAAAGCTTAAAGTCAAGCTTTGAAAGGACTGAACAGTTTTCACGTATCTTTACCACAACTCAGAGCAAGGCTCAAAAATATTTAAAGGAGTGCAAGAATTATCTAGCACCCAACAAGCTAACATTTGCAAAGTCTAAAGTCCAAGACAATATTAGAACGTATGTGAAACAGGAAAATATGGCCCATAATGAGAAGAAAACTCCTTAGCTAGAAAACAGACACAGATGATAGAATTGGTAGACAAAGACACGAAAATGGTTTTTTAAAAAATAGACTCCATATGTTCAAGAAGGTAGAGGAGAACATGGGTGTGTGAAGGAGAGAAATGGGAGAGAGAAAACAGACTCAAATCTTACTTCTAGAGATAAAGAATGTAATGTCTGAGATAAGAAATACACTGGATGGCACTGTTAGCATGTTAGACACTGCAGAAGAAAACTTGAGTGAACTTGAAGACACAGCAATAGGAACTGCCCAAAATGAAACTGAGAATAAAAAGAGAAAAAGGGGAGCAAAGCAGCAGTGAGCTGTGGGATGACACCAAGTGTACGTAAAGCCCCAAAAGAGGTTAGGGAGACAAATATCATTTGAAGACTTAATGGCCAAAACTTTCCCAAAGGTAGTGCAAAGTATACACACCCATGGATCCAAGAGCTTCAGCAAAACTCAAGCACAAGAAACTTGAAGAAAACCATATCACAGCATATCCTAATGCTTGTTTCTCCATATGGTTCACGAGGAGTTGGAGGAACTATAACCTTCATGCACTGCTCTTGGAATGTAAAATAGGACAACCACATTGGAAAGTGGGTTGGTTAAAAAAATGTTAACCATACACCTACTGTATGACCCAGTCTTTCTACTCCAGAAAGAAATTAGAACATTTTCCTATGCAGTGATGTTCACAAACGTTTATAGCTCCCTTATTTGTAACAGATAAAAACTGGCAACAACTCTAATGTCTACTAACAGGCAAATGGTATATTCACACATTGGAATATGATTCAGCTAAAAAGAATAAATTGTTAATAGACATGGCACCATGGGTGAATGTCAAAATAATTACTCTGAGTGAAAGAAACCACACAAAAAAGAGTATATATTGTGTGATTCCATTTACATAATGTTTCAGAAATGCAAGCAAATCTAAAATGTCCTAAAGTGTGATGTGTGGTTGGATCAGTCTGTTGAGCAAAGACCTCTTGATTTCGGCTCACGTCATGATCTCATGGTCATGGGATGGAGCCCTGTGTCGGGCTCTGTGCTGAATGTGGAGCCTGCTTGAGATTCTCAATCTCTCCCTTTCCTTCTCTCCCCAGCTCATGTGCTCTCTCTCTCTCTCTCTGCCCCCCCTCTCTCAAAAAAACATATAGTTACATAAAGCAAGTCACTGGTTGCCTTGGGGTGGGGGGAAGGGGAATGAATTATAAAAGGGATATGGAGAATCTTTTGGAGGTGATGCAAATGTTCATTATTTGCCTGGTACTGATGGTTTTGTGGGTGTCAAAAGGTCATCAAATTGTGTTTTTCAGATATGTGTAGTTTAATCGACATCTATTATACCTAAATAAAACTATAACTCCAAGGGAGCCCCTGGCAATAAAAACCCCAAGGTGAGTGGTGTGTGTCTCCAGGATCCCACCTTGAGGATTAGAACATTGGCCTTTCGGGGAGCCTGGGTGGCTCAGTCGGTTGAGTGTCTGGCTTCATCTCAGGTCATGATCTCATGTTTCATGGGTTCGAGCCCTGCGTCGGGCTCTGTGCTGACAGCTTACTCAGAGCCTGGAGCCTGTCTTCAGAGTCTTTGTCTCCCTCTTTTTCTGACCCTCCCCTGCTCACGCTGTCTCTCTCTGTCTCTCAAATATAAATAAAAAACCATAACCCCTCCCAAAAGAACATTGGCCTTTCTCTGAGGGAATCTTCAGGGCCCCCAGCACCCCTGTCTTTGCTCTCATCAGCCCACCCTTGTGTTCTAGTAATCTGTGTCCTTGCGCCACCTTCCTCCTGTCATCAGACACAATGTAAGCTCTTCCCAAATGCTTGCAGGATTGTGTGCATCCCTTCATGGCGAACTAACAGCTCCCATTTATTGAGGGCTTACCGTGCACCTAGCACTGCACCTCTCTGAGCTCATTTACCGAATGCTGTGAGACAGCGCTACCTTCAGACTCGTCTGATAGATGGGGAACCAGAGCCTTAGAAAGGAACCATGATTTACTTAGAGTCACCCAGGAGCAGGCAAGGTGAACATTTGAATTTAACGAGTGCCTGGGTGGCTTGGTCAGTTAAGCATCTGACTGCTGATTTCACCTCAGGTCATGATCTCACGGTATGGGAATTTGAGCCCTGTATCAGGCTCAACGCTGTCAGCACAGAGCCTGCTTGGGATTCTCTCTTCCTCTCTCTCTGCCCCTCTCCCCTTCTCACACGTGCGTGTCGTCTCTCTTTCTCTCTCTCAAAATACGTAAATAAACTTTAAGAAAATAATACAATTTGAATTTAGGACAGACTCTGACTTTAGAACATGGACGCTTAGCTGCTACACGATTTTGCTTCCCTGTTGGAAGCAGCTTTTAAAACATATCACTGATGTGCAGGGAACTTTATACACCTTATCTCATCTAATTTCCCAACAGTTTGATGAGCTGGGTATTACCAATATTTCTTATCTTATAGATGAGAAAACCGAGGCTCAGAGAAGCTACATCATTTGCTCAAAGTTACCCCCAAAGCATGTGGAAAACCTCAGAGCTCACTCGCCGTAGCTGCTCCGCTCACTGTTGCTCCAGCACAGAAAACCCTCTTGTCTTCGGAGTCAACTTGCCCAGAGGTCAAGAGTTTCACAACGTGGCTGTAGCACAGTATCAGGGGCCAGGAGCATTGGGCTGGCCTACTGCATTCTACACGGATTCCTTGAGCGGAGGGCTTGGGTGATTAGAACTGACACACTGCTAATTACGTAGTGACAATTCAGAGTTCCAAACACTTCAGACCTCCCAGTTCTGTGCGTTAAATATCAGGGTCTGTGGCGTTTTTAAAGGCTGATGTATATTTTGCTTGTAATTGAATTAAGGCATTTGGAAGTTTGACTTTATAAAACAGTACAAATGCTGAGCCCAATGGCAGTTAAGAATCAGAAGAGAGCTTTGGGGCCAGTGGGTTGACCAGAGAAAGGCAATTCTAGTGCATTCAGGTGTGCCTTCCTTGAACAGTCAGGGTCGCTGGTGGGTTGTAGCAATGTTGCCAAAATGCCTCAAGATGGAGTCTACAGAAAATAGGATTCTGTTTCCACATTTAGGAAAATATTTCTGCTACGCGCAGGTATCAGCATTAGAGGGGGAGATATGAGCTTCTTTAAGCCAAACCGTGACGGTCATATATGTTTTTGAGGTTTTGGCCAGATGAATGCAAAAGGTGGCACTTTTCTAGAAGACGCTTATGTGAAATTCTTCAGAAGGAGTACATTCAGTGCTCACAGTGAGGGGCCTGAAGACAGTCTGTACCGCTTTGCGAGAGTGGACTGTTGAGTTTTCAGGAGATTTGCAAGCACTCGTTAAAAGATCAGTTATAGAAACCTTCAGTTAAGTGAATTACATTCAAGACACCGATAATCAATACTCAAGACACACCACTTCCTAATTATTTTATCACCTTTTAGTGTCACCTGTGATCTCGAGGTTGTTTACATCCATCGTGTCTGTACAGTGGCGTGCCTCTCCATATTTCGTCCCAGCCCTATGTCTAATGATGCCACCTTGGTCACCTGAAATGGGTCAAGGAACTCCTTTTACCATGGAAATCATAAAACACTACAAGTTTGGACGTTTTTTCTCTGAGATCCAGATGTTGAACATTTATCAGCACATCACTGTCTGTAGGTCACATTAATTTTTTATACAGCTTTGTTGACATCTAATCCTTCCGCCATCCTCCCATTTAAAGTGTATGGTTCAACTGATTTTAGTATATTCGTGGACATGGGCAACCATCACCATGGTCAATTGTAGAATATTTTTATGACCTCAGAAAGAACCCCCATGCCCTTTATCATGTAGCCCCTTATCCACTGCTATACACTTCTCAGCCTTAACCAACAATGAATCTTTTTAGCTCAATGAATTTATCTGCTTAAATTATTTTTTAATGTTTATTTATTTTCGAGAGACAGAGAGACAGAGTGTGAGTGGGAGAGGGGTAGAGAGAGAGGGAGACACAGAATCCGAAGCAGGCTCCAGGCTCTGAGCTGTCAGCACAGAGCCCGAAGCGGGGCTTGAACCCACGAACTGCGAGATCATGACCTGAGCCGAAGTTGGATGCTTAACCGACTGAGCCACCCAGGCGCCCGTGAATTTATCTGTTCTGGAGGTTTCATGTAAATGAGTTTATATAATATTTAGTCTTTTGGGACTGGCTTCTTTCACTTAGCTTAGTGTTTTCAAGTTTCATCCATGTTGTGGTAGATGTCAGCACCTTATTCCTTTTTATGACCAAATAATATTTCATTGTATGGATAGGCCACCATTTGCTTATCTGGTCATTAGTTGTTGGACATCTGAACTCTTCATACCTTTTGGCTATTGGGAATTGTGCTGCTATGAGCGTGTACATACAAGTTTTTGTTTGAACACGTGCTTCCAATTCTTTGGGGTGTATGCCTCAGGGTGGAATCGGTGGGTCATATGGTGATTCCCTTTAACTTACGATCTGCTGGATTGTGTTCCCCGAACAGCTGCACCGCTTTGCACATCTGCCTGCAGCATTTTGGGGTTGTGATTTCTGCGCATCCTTGCCAATACTTGTTAGTTTCCATTTTTTGGTTATAGCCATCCTAGTGGGTGTAAAGGGGTATCTCACTGTGGTTTGGATTTGCACTTCCCTGATGGTCTTTTCATGTGCATACTGCCATTTGTATGTCTTCCTTAGAGGCATGCTTATTCAGATCCTTTTGTAGAGCACTTTTAAAGTATCTCTAATCTTCATAACAATTTTGGATGATTTCTGTATTTCAGGTCACCGAGACTCAGAAAGACTCAGAAAGATTGTGCAACTCGCTTAATTTGTACACAGCTAGAAATGGGGCTGGGATTTGAATGTGTCTGGCTTGAAAAGTCATGTTCCTTTATGACACAACATAATTTCCATGCCTCTTGATCCGTGAGCTGACACTTCAAGACGAATACTCTGTCCGGTGAATGTTCTCCTGATTCTCGCCGTGGCTCTGTCCTCAGGTCTCCATAGCCTCATTCCTCAAAGGAGGAATTTGCGGGGATGACCTCTATGTCACTTCGCTGATCTAATAGCAAAATTGGCCCTTTCATTTTGTATGCAGATGTCCCGAGGATTTGTACAAAGGAAGCTTGATTGCTTCGTGTGTTATTTTGAGTGGTTAATGGGATTCTTTTTCGCAGTGCATTATGTTGCACTTGCCTACACTGATGCTCACCTGCTAGTTTTCAGCCCACTCACACAGCCTCTCAGCATCTTCCTGCAGTTTAATCTAAAGAGCTTAACATGTTACTACCCAGAAGGGTTGGGTGTTGCCTGGAAACCTGAAGTTTTTACTAGGCTGACTTTCTTCCACATAATTTTTGAGTAACTCAAATAAGCCAGATCTTCATCAGTCTTTGGGTGGAGGTCACAGTATCTATACTTCTTTCCTTAAGAGAAAGTCAGGTTTATCCCTGTTTCCTGTCCTTGTCCCCTTTGCTAATCCGGGACACAAATATACTCTCAATCCCGTAGTGATTTGGTGCTATATCAGAAAGCTTCTATTTTCACATTCCCTTTTGATTCATGCTTTTTACTGCTTATTTGTATTGTTCCTTCTTAACAACTTCTGATAGATTGGTGAGGCATGACTTCATCTTGTGTAAACTGTTGTCCAACTGGTCATTGAGTTCATTCTTTGTATTTCCTAGCCTGTGCCCCAGGATTGCTTTAGGACCCTACGTTATGGATGGAACTCATCTTGTTAATGTGCCAGCCTTGGTAAGGACAAGTTGCACCTTCTGGCCTAATTTCACGGGGACACTTTGCCACTGTGTTCTAGTGAAGGCTATACTTCTAGCCTATTCTGTAGGCTTTGGACATCCACAGCATTTGCCACAATCTAGTCCCGTGACTTGGACACTTCCAGTGGGAGCTAGGGAACAGACATCCCAGTGACAACCTGTGTAGTATCACTTCTTGGCCTCCCAAGCATGGCTGTTGTCCCAAGTGTCAGTTGTCCTCACTGATCATCTTGCTGGCATTCTTCTTAGACCATAACTCAGGAGGCTCTTGGCCTTGGCTTTCAGGTACCTTGCCTGGTTTCTCTCCAGTTCCCTTGGTCCCTCCTGACATTCAGTTTGCCTCTGCCTTGCCCCCTTTGGATAGTGTCTTCTTTTCCTTTTCTTGAGCCACCTTTCCATTTGGAGAAGGCGCTCCTTTCACACTGCTCCTCTCTTACTTGGCTGCTTGTTGCTCGAAGATAGTTCTTTCCAAGTTTCTGTTATTTTAGATTGTTGCCACACAATTCCCTGGTTTTTCAGTTAGATAAGTTTCCTAAACCATCTACAGGCCTCTGGAGGTGCTTGACTTACTTAACTTCTTCAAATCCTCTCCTATCTAATGGTCACATTTGGTCAGGGCTGCCTTTGCTAGAATGAAGTAAACAAGTGTATAGTGGATTTCTTTGGCCTTCCCTGTCCCATAGGGATGGTGGCGCTGGTCATTCCGAGATCCACATTTTCAAAGGCTTCACTCACAGTGGCCTGATAAGTACCTATTACTGATTAAAGGCCTCCATCTTCCATAGGCCCAGGGGACAGGAGGGTGACAAGTGAAACCAATGGGTGCTACATAGCAACCTGTGGTGTCAGAGAATCTGGCTCTTGGTCTGTCTTGGCCACAGTTTTCTTGTATGAGAGTTAGAAGGCCATTTCCCTCCTCTGGGCTTGGTTTCCTCCTTTGAATGAGGGGGAAGACCCACAGGAAAAACAGGGGTATATGACTGCAGTCCCAGTGATTCAGTTTCCATTAGCACCTTTTTAATGGGCACGCTTGTCCATGAGTAAAGCATTTGATTGAGCCGTAGGCAAGAGTTTTAGATCCCTCCATTGTCTGAACCTTGGAGTCAGCATTTAGATCTGGATTGGAGGCTGTGGTTGGGCTATAGTTGGGCTGTCTGGCTCTGGAGAAAAGGGTCCTAAAATCCCATACTACCACACCCTGCCCCGTACTCTGGCTTTCCAGTCTTTTCCACAATGGTCTGAGGAGCACTGCCAACTAAGCCTACTTGTTCTTTGACAAAAGTGATTCTTAACTTTTTTTTTTTTCTGGATCAGGGTCCCCTTTGAGAAGCTGATAAAAGTTAGGGACCCTGTCCTTCAAAAAATGCACGTACCCACATCTATATCCACAGATAACACGTACCAATCTGAACCCCATTGTAGGGTGCTCATGATCTTTGGAGACAATCCACAGAGTTTGGATTCTAGGCACCCTTGGTTAATCCCTGCTCTGGAAAATGGTTTCTGGCCTTCACTGAGCTCAGCATCCTCTCCCCCCCCCCCCCCGCCCCTGCAGCTTGGTTGTGCTCTGACTTTATGGACCAGTGTGGGTGATCAGCAAACCATCAGACTTGATCCACATACTTGAGTGTAACTGGAAGGAGCCATTTCCCACTCGGACAGTGATTCTGTAACTGAGAAGTTGTACTAAGCTCTGCCAACAATAAGAAGGAGAGGGAATGAGGTCCAAGTGGGCAGATTCTCACAGCATCTCGGGTCAAGGGGTTTCTCTGGGGGGAGACTCGCTGGTGGATGTGGAATGGCTGGGAAGTGCTTCTGTGGTTGGCAAATGAGGAGGAGCACCCATGCTTTCTGTTATACCAGCCAAAATCTATGAAAAAATGGCCAAGTAAAGAGTAAGAGAAAGGCTTAACTGGTGGGATGTATGTTCAGATGAAAAGTGGCTGAATGAAGGTGAAGGACGGATAATGGGGGAAATGGACAGACTTAGAAAGCCAGTGGCCTAAAAAAGAAGCAAGCCGAAGGAAAAGTAAATGGTGGAGGAGAGGGAATGTTTTTAGGGAGAACTTCGCTCACACTGATATTCTGTTTCCTTATGGAGATGCCACGATTTCCTTTGGGAGGGCATGCTTGTCTGTGCCAGGGAACTGTGAAGCGTCACGGGGATGTTGAGACCCAGAGAGTAGAGATAAGAAGGAGCTGGGCAAAGGGCACTGGTGTTGTTTGTGTATGGAGACCCATCCTTAATGTACCCACATTTGGTCCATTTTGAATTTTTTAAAATGTTTTATTTATTTTTGATACAGAGAGAGACAGAGCATGAGAGGGGGAGGGGCAGAGAGAGAGAGGGAGACACAGAACCGGAAGCAGGCTCCAGGCTCTGAGCTAGAGGTCAGCACAGAGCCTGACGCGGGGCTCGAACCCACGAATGTGAGATCTGACCTGAGCTGAAGTCGGACACTTAACCAACTGAGCCACCTAGGTGCCCCTGAATTTTTTTTAAATGTTTAGTTATTCTTGAGAGACAGAGACAGAGCAGGGGTGAGGGAGGAGCAGAGAGAGAGAGGGAGACACAGAATCCAAAGCAGGCTCCAGGATCTGAGCTATCTGTTACGGCACAGAGCCCAATGCGGGGCTCGAACTTACAAACCGTGAGATCATGTCCTGAGCTGAAGTCTCATTTGATCCATTTTGAAGCACAATGTCCATGCTGGAGGCTGAGCTGTGTTGAGTGCTGGCTGCACACACCGTCTATGGGAAACATTTATGAAGTGTAACTGCCCAAGATATGGAGCTTGTGAAAAACCTTTGGCTAGCCTGGCATGATCGGAGAAAAGCTCCTTTGGAACCAAAAGGCAGAAGTAAAAGGGGTCAGCTAATTGGAATTAATTGTGTCAGCCTTGGGTATCTGCTTGGCATCATGAATTTACCCTTGGCATTGACCCAGCCAAAGAGCGGGAGTGGCAGCTGGAGTTAACTGTGGCAGGAGGAGAGTCCTAGTTTTCCTGTGGTGTATTCAAATGGGACAGGCCAATGGGGCTTAGAGGCTAAGCAGCTTTTTTTGGCTCAAATGTAGCTATCTCCCTGCCTAAGGCAACACGCCATTTCTGTGGGTGGTTGTAGGTGCGCTCATGGGGTAATAGCCAGGGGAATGTGTATCATCAACCATTTCAGAGGCAGTAGGGGTGAACTGCTGCTAATGACCCTCTCACCATCACTTACCTGCCCCTCCACAAGTAGGCAGAGACAGTTTGGGCAGCCCAGAAGTTTTTTCTTTATTCTTGGACCTCTCTTATCATCTTTATGGTCAAGGACTTGGAGGAGAGAACTTTGAGAGTTGGTCACCAGAGTGAAGGTACTGAGGATGGGCAACAGGCCTGTAGAATTGGCGAACCATCTAGGTTCCTGGGGGCTCTTTGAGTGTCTTTAGTCTCCACATGGGTCCATGGGCCCTTCGGAAGACTTTGACTTGTTCTTTAGCTTTTGCCATCCATGCTGGCCCGGGGTACCTGCCATCACTTGTGCTCATTTTTGTTGGCAGGCCATGCTCTGAGTCTCAGACCCAACTGCCGGAGCCACATCCAGAGGAGGCGGTTCCAGAAATGCAACAGCTCATGTTATATTCTGCAGGCAATGGGAACGGGGGCTATAGGGAACATGCTAGAGTCTGCTTCTGGCCCAAACAGCCTCTTCCACAGCCCTTTTCCCAGGGCACCAGGCTCATATCATTATCTATTTTGTTGTGGTTGTTTGTTTTAGTACGGGCTGTTTGGACCAGGAATGGACACCTGATCCAAGTGGTCCCTACCTATGCTGGCCCCAAGGACTTTGCCTAAAAGTGGCCTTGGCAATCAGCCAGGCCATGTGGAAAGTGCCCTCTGGGATGTGGACTAGAGAATGTCAAGACGCTTGGTCATTAGAAGGGCATGGGCAACAGAGCAGGGACACCAGGAGAGCGAATGGGGCACGCGAGCTGGAGAAATGGCAGGAGTCGCAGGTCCACAGAGAAGCCTTAGTTCCTGATGATTTTCAACCTCTGAGCTCCTCCTCTCACTTTTTAATGATTTTTATTGCGGAGATTCTCAAATGTATACAAAATTAAAGACCATAGCTTTATAAGCCCTATGTGCCCATCACCAGGCTTAAGCAATTATCATAGCTAGCCGTGTTTTCATTTCATTCCTACGCACTCCCTTTTTGCCATCCCCTGGAGCGCTAAAACCAAAACAGCTTTTTTGAGGCGTAATTTACTAACCATGAGACTGACCCATTTTACGTGTACAACTCAATGGCTTCTAGTAAATTTACAGATTTGTACCAATATCACCACATCCAGTTTTAGAACATCTTTTATCACCCCAAAGACATTCCTTGCATTCCTTTTATCACTCCAAAGAATTCCTGGCATTCTCCTTCCCACCCGAGCCCCCTGCCACCACTAATCTACTTTCTGTATATGTTTGCCGTTCTGGGCATTTTATATGCACGGAATCATACAATATGCAGGTTTTGCATCTGATTTCTTACACTTAGCATAATGTTTTTGAGGCTGTGGAATGTATCAGTAGTTTGTACATTTTTCATTGCTGAATAATATTCCACTGTGTATGGATGTACCACCTTTCATTTATCCATGGACCTGGACCAGTTGAGGGACATTTGGGCGGTTTCTACTTTTTGGCTATTACCAATAATACTGTTAGAAATATTCATTCCTGGAACATTTTGAAGCAAACCTCTAACATCATGTCATCTGTAAATAGTTCAGGATATATCTCTGAATTAAGAACAGGAGCCTTTAAAAAAAACCCAACATTAACACAATGCCATTAGCACATGTGAAATAATCAACAATAATCCCTTTAAAATTTTTTAAAGTTTGTTTGTTTATTTATTTATTTATTTTTTAAATTTATTTTTGAGAGACAGAGAGAGACAGCATGAGCAGGGGAGGGTCAGAGAGAGGGAAACACAGAATCTGAAGCAGGCTCCAGGCTCTGAGCTAGCTGTTAGCACGGAGCCCGACGCGGGGCTTGAAGCCATGAACCGTGAGACCGTGAGATCATGACCTGAGCTGAAGCTGGACACTCAACCAACTGAGCCACCCAGGCACCCCTATTTATTTTTAGAGAGGTAGAGAGAACATGAGCAGAGGAGGGTCAGAGAGAGAGGGAGAGAGAGAATCTCAAGCAGGCCCTGCCCTCTCAGCCCAGAGCCTGATGTGGGGCCCAAACCCACAAACCATGAGACCATGACCTGGACCAAAATCAAGAGTCAGACGCTTAAGTGACTGAGCCAACCAGGTGCTCCTATTTATTTCTGAAATGGAGAGGGCAGGGGAGGTGCAGGAAGAGAGGGAGCCAGAGAATCCCAACCAGGCTCTGCGTTGTGAGTGGGGAGCCCGACATGGGGCTCAAACTCACAAACTGACCTGAGTCAAAATCAAGAGTCTGATGCTTACCCGAGTGACCCAGGTGCCCCAACAGTGATTCTTTAATCATCCAATGAGTGTTAAAAGTTCCAGTGATCTCTTAGATGCCATAGGATGTTTAAAGTTATACAATTTGTTTGGATCAAGAGCTAGATAAGGTCTTCCACTGAGATTGCTTGATCTATATTTAAGCCTTTTTAAAAATCTACATGTTCCCTACATCCTGTGTTTCCAATTTATTTGTTAAAGAAATAAGATCATTTGGTCTGTAGCATTTCCCAGAGTCTGGATCTCACTGATCACATCCCTGCGATGTCTTTTAACATATCCCTCCATCCTTCATATTTCCTGTAAATTGGTAGTTGGATGGATGCTACATCAGGCTCCGGTTTGCCTTTCCACAAAACTCCTTTATAGATGGTACTTTGTGTCCGTCAGCAGATGAGCGGCGTCTGATTGTCTTTCTCTTTGTAATGTTAACAGCCACTGGGATCAACTAGATTTGGTTGTTCATGTGGTGGACCGTTTTCTGAAGGGATCCTGAATGAGGCTCTGTCCTTTTCAACCAAAGCACCTTAGGTAGCTCGTGGAACTCATGTTCAAACCGAGGCAGCAGCTCGCGTGGTGAGAAGCTCTGGAAACTCTGAAGCCTCTGCAGGTCTGTGCGCTTTGGATGGGCCCACGAGGGTGGCATGCTGTGGTCTCTCAGGGAGTCTTAACCTGTTAGGCCTTCTTCTGTGTCTTCATCAGTTTGGGGTGCTATCAGAAAACAGAAATTAAACAGCCGACATATATTTCTCCCAGTTCTGAAGGCTGGGAAGTCCAAGATCAAGGCACATTTGGTGTCTGGAACCCATTTCTTGGTTCATAGACAGCTGTCTTCTCATGGTATCCTCACATGGTGGAAAGCGTGAGGGGAACTCCTTAGAGTCTCTGTATGAAGGGCACTAACCCCATTCATGAGAGCCCCACCCTCATGACCTAATCACTTCCCAAAGGCTCCACTTCCGAAAACCCTTACCCAGAGGGTTAGGATTTCAACCTATGGATCTTGCGGAGACACAGTTAAGACCATAACACCTCATCACCCCAGTTACTGGGCTTTGTAGTTTCCACGCTGCCCTGTTGCGTTTCCAATTTCCAACACCCCCTCCACCGTTCTGCCTTTTTCATCATGTTTCTTGCCTCCTCCCCCTACACTGCTTGTCTTTCCATTTCTTACCAGTAACAGCCAGTTTGGATACTGCAATATGGGGACGAGAGAGAGATATCCAGCCCAGGACGTCTGATTGCTATACAGTACTCTAAACACCTTCCAGCAAATTGCGGAGAGGATGGGAATTAGTTGGTCAGGAGTGTTTCCTATGAGTATTGATCTGTATTTGGCTTTCTATAGCATAGGTGCGTACCTGTTATCAAAGCGCAGGTGCAAAAAGAGAGAGAGGCCAACCAAGAAACAGATTCAACTATAGAGAACAGATGGCTGGTCCCCAGAGGGGAGGTGGGGGGATGGGTGAAATATGTGATGGGGGCACTCGTGATGAGCACCGGGTGATGTATGGAAGTGCGGAATCACTAGACTGTCCACCTGAAGCTAATATTACACTGTACGGTAACTATGCTGGAATTCAAGCCAAAATGCAAAAAAAGAGTTGAAACGGGGATGCAAATGAGCAGAGTGGATGCAGTGGTGAGCACTGCATTGTGCAAAAGAAATGATTCGCATCTTCACGATTAAGGTTGTCTTTTTAGAAACTAACTATACCTGTCAGCGGGCCTCCCTGTTTCCAATAAACCTAAAAACCGGAAGAAAAAACAAACCGGGCCACCTTGTTTAATTGCTGGAAAGTGATTGATGCTGCAAGCCAAGATGCGATCATAATTCAATTTCACAACTCCCTGAGAGCTGCTACGTGCCCAGTGCTGACATGGCCTCTGCTCTTGTGGCTCCCGCCAGCTTGCTGGAGACACACACACACACACACACACACACACACACACACACACACGACAGCCAGAGAACAGGAGGCAGAAATAAGCAAGTTGCCACAGAATGGCTCCTACAGTCAGTGCTGGGGGGAGGTCAGAGGCAGGAGAAGCTGGTGCGTGCCGAGGAGCTGGCACAGGCTTCTGGAAGGAGGTGAGACCCTAGCATCAGCGGCTCATACCGATGTGCCTGGTGCCGCCTCTCAAAGGCTGGCGCCTCTCCCTTCCGCTGTGCGAGGAAAGCAGATCTTGCAAAAGCTGAAAAGACCCGGTGCCCGAGAGTCTGAACAAAAAGGTTCTGAGTGCCTGAGGCCACCGTGGTGCCTGTTGTGTGTGATGACTTCCTAACTTAAGTGGAGGGCGTTTCCCTCAACCAGTCTGAGATGAGGCATTGAAAGGGGACTGGAGGCAGGTTTGGGGGGGGGGGTGTTATTTCCAAAAGTGAAAAGGGATTAGAGCCCGTGTTATTCCTATGATTTCATATGCATGCATTTGGCTCCTACAGCTCCTGCTGGCTTGAAGAAGGATGTAAGCAGCCATGTGGACTGATGTGTCCCCCATCAGGGAGGCCTTGCATTCAGTTAGAAGAATGTGGCTTCCGGGCAAGCTGGCACAGGTTCCACCACCCCTGTGAGCCACAGTCTCCCCATCTGTAAAGTGGGGCTAAGGATGCCTCATGGGATTCTTTTAGGGATTGAGTAAGATGCTCAACGGGAAAGTGGTCAGGGCAGCGACGGCAAATAGTAGGTGCTATTTTGATGGCCGTGTGGCGTCCCGCCCCGGGGAGCCCCCTTGGTGGCGCACCGGTGCGTCTCTGAGGCAGAGTGTACGTCGGGACACAGGCGGCCCCGAGGGGCTGGGTGGTGCAGCAGGATGGCGTCTGAATGCACTTGCTCATGCTCGGCAGTTTAAAATGACATTTTCTTGAGCTCCCGTAGGTGTTACGGATGCTTCCCCCTCCTTCATTTGCGTTTTTGCTGGGTTGTCATCCGATAGCTTCTGATCGGGCGTTCTGGAGAAGTGCGGGGCTGCACAGGGTGGCCCCGGGGGCGGTGCGGGCGGGATGGGGAAGACTCGCTCCCGTCCACACCCTCCTGGAGGCCCCCAGCTCCCCGACCTTGCCAGGCTCGCGCCACGAGCTAGCCGGGCGCATGGCGCCCTCTGGTGTCCCGTCGCTGTCACCGCGCCAGTGCCCGCGCCCGGAGCCC
Organism: Suricata suricatta; assembly: GCF_006229205.1. Taxonomy (NCBI): domain Eukaryota; kingdom Metazoa; phylum Chordata; class Mammalia; order Carnivora; family Herpestidae; genus Suricata; species Suricata suricatta. The sequence goes on from NC_043717.1 coordinate 97,347,975, forward strand.
GCCAGACTCCGGGGGAGTGCCGAGACCTCCACAATGCCCGGCGCCTCCAGCTACGCCCCTCCACTCCCGGGTACCCTGACTCCCCCTACGCGCACGGAACGCGGATCCGGGGTCGCTGCAGGACTTTTATTTCTTTAGCAAAACTGTGCCTTCGACGGGGCGCTCCCCGGGCGCGGGGCTCGGTCGTGCCTGCCCCGAGGGCGCCGTCTCCCGCCGACGGCAGAGCCTGCAACTCAGGGCGGCCGAGGTCACCGCCGCGACCCGACCCCAAAGCTGCTGCGCGTCTCTTGGGGCCGCGTCCTTGCCAGGCTCCGTCTCGTGACGCCCTAGCGGCTGTCATCTGCTGCCCCCACCCTCATTTTGGTTTCGGGAAGCCCTCAAAGAAGAAAGGGGGGGGCCTATCTCTCTGCGGCCCATTCGTGACTAAACGTCATCTGCAGCCCCGCGCGACGTAGCAGCCCCGCGCGACGTAACCCCTTCACTTCGGAAGCCCCAGATGCCCGCGTGTCCGGAGAGCGTGGGTGCTGCTGGTTAGAGAACCCGGTATTTGATCAGAGGTAGAAATTGATTTCCACCCCCATGCAGCTTCTGCCTATTGCTTGGCAAACTATTACAGTAAACTAGATTTAACAAAGGGAAAATAAATTTGCAAAGGCCTGCTGTGCCGAAGAGTGGGTTGCTGTCGGCACTGGAGCTTAATGAGGGCTGAATTATTGTTAATACGTGGACGAAATTTATAGTGCATCATTAATACTTTTGAAAGGCCACATTCCAGGCATTGTTACCGCTTCCTTCTGCAAATGTGGATGGGATTCAAAATGTGTGTCTGGATCGCCTGTGCGTTTTGATCGGCAATCTAATTATCATTCACTTCTGAATTTGACCATGGGGCTTGTAACATCGCCTTCATTTCCCCCTTGCTCTGTGTTCTTAATACCACCGAGATTTCTCTCTGCTCCCTCTTAATGAGTTGTGTTATTGAATAGCAGAGGCTGGAAGGATACGTATTCATCCCTTCAAATGTTAAGATGTTTTTAACAGCAAAAGTAAGAAGAAGAATTATTATGGTCTCAATTATGGCATTATCTTCTCTTACTTGATTCCCCCCCCCCCCCGTCACCTCCCCTCTCCTTTTATGTAAACTCAGCAGGACAGGTTTATCACAAGTAGAGCGTTCTGACTCAGTACCCATCACCAAATGCGTTTTCTGTGAAAGGCAGATCTGTAAGAGGTTGGGGAGAGGAAATGATAAGAGAAATACAATCGCAAGAAACAATTGCATGTCACATTTAAGAAAATCCAAAGCTTGCAGAAGCCCTTGCATTGTGCGGATCTTCTTAAATGTGTTTCTTCTTTTGCGTTTTTACTTACGTATCCCCTATATTGTTAATTTTATTGTTGCACGTGTGTGAAGTTCAGAGTTCCAACTTGATTTCTTCTGCCAGGGTTCAAATGCTTCGTGTCCCTTTGTAACTGTGCAACCTCCTTGTAATCGGGAGAACTAAGAGGGAATACCAGGCTAAATGGCCAAGAAGATTCCCATGGTTTAGGATTTAGGAGAGACTGATATACCTTTGGATTAGAGGGAAGGGGGCGGGACCCCTGAGAGAAGTAGGCATAACGCCCCAAGGGGTGGAACTCTGCTTCATTTGTTTGTTTGTTTGTTTGTTTTGTTTACTGGGTCTTCCTGGAAGATAGGGTAAACCTCAGACTGGACTCCCAGAAAAGGCCATTGGGTATTTTCATGGTCTTACTAGTCCCTTTCAAGATGCGAAGGGTCAGGGGAGTGGCCAGCCTCCCTGTGTCCCAGCTCTTGATCTCTGGGCCTTTTGGTGGGGGAGCTGGGGCGAGCCTGAGGTCACCTGGGCATTGTAGGCGCCATGTAGGTGTTCAAGCTTGGAATCTTGGTTCCATCAAGTGCTAGTACTGTGAGTACTTCTTCTCTGATTCTGAGCCCAAGTTTCCTCATGTGGAAAGGAGAACAGGGAGCTGTGGAGCTGAGTGGGGATTGGAGGGTTTCATCGAACTGGCAGTAGGGAGAGTTCAAGTTATTGTTCTTTCTTCTTTGTTGAGATTGTGAATCCTGAGCAGTTGTGTGTGTGTATGTGTAAGAGGGGAGAAGAGAAAAAGAAGCCTTCCATTAGAGGAAAGACATATTGTGCTTATGGATTGGAAGAACTAATATTATTAAAATGTCCGTGCTCCCCAATGCAATCTACTCATTCAGTACGATCCCTGTCAAAATAACGATAGCATTTTTCACAGAACTAGGACAAATAATCACCAAACTTCCATGGAACCATGAAAACCCCTGAAGAGCCAAAAGCAATCCTGAGAAAGAAGAACAAAGCTGGACGCTTCATGCTTCCCATTTTCAAACTATACTCCAAAGGTATAGTAATCAAAACAGGAAGGTACTGGGACTAAAACAGACACATAGATCAGTAGGACAGACTAGAGAGACAGAAATAAACCCACGCATATAGGGCCAGTTAATCTACAACAAAGGAGACAAGAATTTGCAATTGGAGAAGAGACAGTCTCTTCAATAAATGGTGCTAGGGGTGGGGTGCCTGGGTGTCTCAGTCAGTTAAGCCTTTGACTCTTGATTTCGGTTCAGGTCATGAGCTCACGGTTCATGGGATCAAGCCCCACATGAGGCTCTGTGCTGACAGTTCAGAGCCTGCTTGGGACTCTTTCCCTCTCTTCTTGCCCCTCCCATGCTTGCTTGTGCATGCACTCTCTCTGTCTCTCTCAAAATAAATATATAAACATTAAAAGAAAGAGATGGTTCTGGGAAACTGGACAACTACATGCAAAAGAATGAAACTGGATTACTTTCTTTTTTTAAAAAGGTGTTTATTTGTTTGAGTGACAGAGAGAGAGAGAGAGAGAGAGAGAGAGAGAGGGAGAGAAAGAGAGAGAGAGAACAGGGGAGGGGCAGAGAGAGAGGGAGAATCACAAGCAGGCTCCTCCTAGTCAGCATGCAGAGCCGGCCACAGCCTGCTCACCCATGAAACTGTGAGCTTGTGAAATCAAGAGTTGGCCACTTCACTGCTGAGCCACCCAGGTTCTCTGAAACTGGATTACTTTCTCACGCCATACACAAAGACAAACTAAAAATGGGTAAATGATCTAAAGGTAAGACCTGAAACCATAAAACTCCTAAAAGAAAACATAGGTAGTAAACTCTTGGACATCAGTCTTAGCAATATTTTTGGATTTGTCTTCTCAGGAAGGGGTGAGAAACTCCAAAATAAACAACTGGGATCACTCCAAACTAAAACACTTTTGCAGACTGAAGGAAGCTATCAACAAAACGACCAGACAGCCTACTGAATGGGAGAAGATATTTGCAAATGACATATCCTATAAGGGGTTAATATCCAAAATATATGAAGAACTCATACAACTCTACACCAAAAAAACCAATCCAATTAAAAACTGGGCAGAGGACCTGAATAGACATTTTCCCAAAGAAGACATCCAGATGGCCAACAGACACATGAAAACATGCTCAACATCACTCATCATCAGGGAAATGCAAATCAAAACCACAACGAGATATTGCCTCACATCAGTCAGAATGGCTAGAATCAAAAAGGTAAGAAATAACAAGTGTTGGCAAGGACGTGGAGAAAAGGGAGCCCTTGTGCACTGTTGGTGGGAGTGTAAATTTGTGCAGCCACCCTGGAAAGCAGTATGGATGTTCCTCTGAAAATTAAATAGAGAACTACCCTATGATCCAGCAATTCCACTTCTGGGTATTTATCTGCAGAAAACAAAAACACTAATTTGAAAATATAAATGCACCCCCCATGTTTATTGCAGCATTATTTACAATCATCATGATACAGAAGCAACCTAAGCGTCCATCCGTAGATGAATGGATAAAGATGATGTAGTGTACACATTCGCGAACGCCCACGCACACACACATGAGCACGCATATACTCGCATTCGCACACACCGGAATCTTGCTCAGCCATAAAAAAAAAATGAAATCTTGCCATTTGCAACAACATGGGTGGATCTATAGGGTATTAAGTGAAGTAAGTCAGTCAGAGAAAGACACATAGGGCCTCAGTTCTGTGTGGAATGTAAAAAACAAAACAGACAAACAAACAGAAACAGACTCATAGATACAGAGAACAAACTGGTGGGAGCCAGGGTGGAGGGGGTGGGGAGATGGGCAAAAACATGAAGGGGATTAAGAGGTACAAACTTCCGTTTATAAAATAAATAGAGGATGAAAAGCATAGCACAGGGAATATAGTCAGTAATATCGCAATAACTTTTTATGGTGACAGATGGTCGCGAGACTTATTGTGGTGATCAGTTTGTAATGTATATAAATATTGAATCACGATGCTGTGCATCTGAAACTAATATAATATTGTATGTCAACTATACTTCAACAATAAAAACAGAAATATTCCATTAGAATTCTTTCCACGTAGGAACAGTGACATATTCCTAGGACGGAGAGAGAGGAGCATTTGTGTTCAATGGGGACGAATGCCAGGGTGAGCCTGGTGACAGCATGGAAATATTTCTGAGTTTATCAACCCATGTACAAGGCTAGATTCGATTGCTGAGGACTCTTCCCGCAGCCGACAGGATGCTGAACCACCGTTGAGTCTACCAATAAGGTATAAAGAAAACAATGTCCAAAACAATGAGAAGTTGAAACCAGGGCAAGAAGAATGGAAGTTAGACCCAGAAATAACTTTGTGAGGGAGGGCTATGATCAGTGTTCGGCAAAGGAAGAAAATGAAATACCGTTCTGTGGAAATACAGCCTTTCTGGAGAGCCCCTCCTCGGAGCACAACCCTATTGATGGGCACCTGATGCAGCGGGCACCTTTGGAGGGGCCTTTTGCTTCACATTCTCACATAAATACACATTTATCCTTCCTGTTTGGAAGCCGAGATTGATATCGTCTATGTAGGATTAGGCTGGAAAAAAAAAGAGAGAGAGAGAGAGATTTCCAGAATCAAAGTTCCCTCTTCCCCAAACAGTATTAGCAGCCCTGGAATGGATTTTATTCTGAGGGAGGTTTTTTATTTTTACATTCACGTACAGACACACACCAAATGCCTGATCATCAGGAAGATTTTAATCTTCACAAGGCGACAAGCAGTTTTTTGGTTGCTATGGCATTTGTCAATATCATTTCCATTATACAGCCTCTTACAGAACCTTCATTTCTATGAACCCTACTCAGGACTTCAATCCTACGGCTGCTACTATTGTGTTGTTGTTGGCCAAATATGTGGTGGTTATGGTATTCACAAAGCTTTCTGGTGCAACACCAACTCCCTTTCTTCAGGGATTAGCAATACCAGGATAGCTGTGACATTGCAGTTCTTTAAAACTCTCTTGGGATTTCTGTACAGATGACGGCTTTGAATGTGGCATTCTTTTCTGTCAGGCTAGAAAAGTAAGCTTTTGCAAATATATTTAAGGGGAAATTAATCTGTAGCTAAGTGGGAGTGGGGGAGACATGTGACATGTTATATAAGCGTCTAAAATGTCTTGTTCCTGGGGCGTCTGGGTGGCTCAGTCGGCTAAGTGTCTGACTTTGGCCCAGGTCATGATCTCGCAGTCCGTGAGTTTGAGGACTGCATTGGGTTCTGTGCTGGCAGCTCAGAGCCTGGAGCCTGTTTCAGTTTCTGGGTCTCCCTCTCTTTCTCTGCCCCTCCTCTGCTCATGCTCGGTCTTTATCTAAAAAATTAAACAAACAAAAAAAAATTTAAAACTGTCTTGTTCCTTCATGGATACTTTTCTGACTAAAAGTTGATTTCTTCCAGAGGTGGGGTTAGTTTTCATTAAAAATGGGATGGTATGGCTTCTACTAGTTATTAATTGTAGAATCTCTGTTTTGTGCGTGCCCAGAGATTAGTAGAATCTCTGTTTTGGGATTAACTCTTTGTCCTAAATTGGTTTTGAAACTGAGGCTACTGATCCCTTTCATGCACCAAGGTGGTTTGGGAAAGCTGTTATTCACATCAGGAGGCTCTCTGGGGACAGCAGGGCGGGCTCCCAGGCTCGTTCATGTAGCTTGAATGAATGAAGAGGCTAATGGCTTTGGTTTCATCGTGCTTGGGGCCTGGGGTAGGGGTGAGGATTCCCATGCATGGGCTGAGGTTCTGATGGTTTGATCTACCCTGTCCACACAAAGAGAGGGATTGCCCGGGCTTCCTTATGGGCTTGCTCAAATGTGGGCCGAAAGGCAAAGGAGGAGCAGGGCTTGAAACATGTCAGCAAACAAACAAATGGAGTCACACTCTTTTTAAAAGTTTTTTTTTGAGGGTGCCCATTTCTCCATATTTTGCCAGCATCTATAGTCTCCTGATTTGTTCATTTTAGCCACTCTGACCGGCTTGAGGTGTTATCTCAGTGTGGTTTTGATTTGCATTTCCCTGATGATGAGTGACTCTGAGCATCGTTTCATGTGTCTGTTGGCCATCTTTGGAGAAGTGTCTGTTCAAGTCTTCTGCTCATTTCTTCACTAGATTGTTTTTTGAGTGTAGAGTTTGGTGAGTTCCTTATAGATTTTGGGTACTGATATGTCATTTGCAACTATCTTTTCCCATTCCATCGCCAAATCATGGAAAGAGCCTAAATGTCCATCAACTGATGAATGGATCAAGAAGATGTGGTTTATCTATACAATGGAGTACTACATGGCAATGACAGAGAATGAAATCTGGCCATTTGTAGCAAAGTGGATGGATCTTGAGGGTGTCATGCTAAGTGAAATAAGTCAGGCAGAGGACAGACACCATATGTTTTCACTTATAAATGTAACAGGAGAAACTTAACAGAGGACGATGGGGGAGGGAAAGGGGAAAAATAGTTAGGGAGAGGGAGAGAGGCAAATCATGAGAGACTCTTGAATACTGAGAACAAACTGAGGGCTAAAGGGGGAGGGGGAGAGGGGAAGGGGGTGATGGGCATGGAAGAGGGCATTTGTCAGGATGAGCACTGAGTGTTATATGGAAACAAACGAGAATAAACTATAAAAGAAAAAATTTTTTTGAATGTTTATTTTTGAGAGAGAGAGAGAGAGTCAGAGAACACGAGTGGGGAAAAACAGAGAGAGAGGGAGACACAGAATCCGAAGCAGGCTTCAGGCTCTGAGCTGTCAGCACAGAGGCTGATGTGAGGCTCGAATACATAGACCGTGAGATCATGACCTGAGCTGAAGCTGGACGCTTAACCGACTGAGCCACCCAGGGACCCCAGACTCTCTCTCTTTTTTTTTTTTAATAAACATATCCTGGTTGCTTTATTTAATTTTTCACTTTAAATTTTTTTAATGTTTTATTTATTTTTGATACAGAGAGAGACAGAGTATGAGAGGGGGAGGGTCAGAGAGAGAGGGAGACACAGAACCGGAAGTAGGCTCCAGGCTCTGAGCTAGCTGTCAGCACAGAGCCTGACGCAGGGCTCGAACCCACAAACGTGAGATCTGACCTGAGCCGAAGCCGGAGGCTTAACCGACTGAGCCACCCAGGTGCCCCTAATTTTTCACTTTAAAGCCAGGACCAAAATCAAAACCTTTCAACTTATACTTTTCAATATGAAAGAATCAAAGAATATCTATAATTCTAAAATAGCATCAATACAGCCAATATTATTCTTGTTACTGTTAATGAGGTATCCTGAAACAAGATAAAATATAAATGCCTTGCTTTGTACTGAATTTGAAGTGTTGACACTAAATTCAATTACAGATGTTTATTCTGAAAGACATTACTATGAAGGTTGCAGACTCACATGCTGATAATGGTTTCAAAATTAAATTTATGGAATACTGAGAAAATAGGTTGCATTGCAGACCTGTAGACAGTTTTAGAATTCTCCTTAACAATTGTTTAAAGACATAGAAGGCCACTGCTTTCATATAAATTGGGAGTTTGAAAATCTCCCTTATGTGCCTTCAGATGTCACATGGTAATAAACCAAAGACCCAAATTATTTCAAATGATCACAGATACCATTTAGGCAAAAGGTCTCATTTCAGTACCTTTAATGTTGTATACACCAAATTATAGTAAAAAGATGACTATAGAGGTGCCTGGGTGGCTTAGTCGGTTGAACATCCGGCTTCGGCTCAGGTCATGATCTCACAGTTGTGGGTTCGAGCCCCACGTCGGGCTCTGTGCTGACAGCTCAGAGCCTGGAGCCTGCTTCCCATTCTGTGTCTCCCTTTCTCTCTGACCCTCCCCTGCTCACACTGTCTCTCTCTCTCTCAAAAATAAATTAAATATATCTATTAATTCCAGTGTTACATGGAAACCAATTTGAAAATAAACTAAAAATAAATTAAAAAATTAAAAAAAGATGACTATAAACAAGATGTAGCCCCTCTATTTTTGTGAACAGCACAACAGATTACAGGAAACCCAGTTTACATTCCACCATCAGGTGTGGCTCTCCGGCTAGTTCACTTTGTGACAGGTCATTAAGAATATCTTCAAATCCACTAGTCTGATCATTACCCCTTGAAGTATCCAGTGAAAGGTCTGAGCTGGGAAGAAATGGAGTTGCTGAACGTGCTGCACTGCCTTGAATTCCATTTGTAATTTGAACGGAGCAAACAGACCCTGGATGTTTCTCATTGTGGAAGAATTCATTTTATTTTGGTCGAGCTGGACATTTTTGTCTGATATTTCAAGAGGATGACTGGGCAAAAGTTCATTCTTTACACAAGGAAGACCTTTTTCGAAGAAGGGCATGACTTTCAAAAAGTCCACTTGCTGAAGGTTCAGTAACTGGAATAGTGGCCTTTAGCTGTGATCCGGGTCCTTTGGCATTCATCTTCACCTTGCTCTGCGAACAGTGTCTCAGCCCCATTAGCATCAGCTGGCCCCACTGCTCACTCGGAATCAGACTATTACAATTCACCTTTGATGTTCCACAGATGACTCAATTGTACCATATTTCATTTATTTGAATTTGAACGTGTTCAAGTAAGGCATTATGATACTCTATGAGGGCTGTAGCCTGGAACCAGTTTAAGGGAAGTGAATGTTCCTTTGGATACCTTGTACAAGAGCCCAGCATTGTGTATTCTAAGGAGTGACATGAATGCCTTGTTCGCTCTCCGTGATGTCTGGACCTGTGAAGAGAATAAGGAGTGCCTGGCTGAGACCTTGTGTTGTGGTATTAAATACATGTAGAGATAAGTGTGATCTTCATTTATATTTTGGGTATCTGTGAGGCAAGAAATTCCCGGTATTCCTTACCCCAAAGGGGTCAACCTTGGATAAGGGATTGTTGCCGCTGGTGAGACCAGAGGACCAGACCATTGGAAATAACACAAGAGTCTGTGAAAATGTGCACATGGGACTGGTTGTTGGCCAGGTATTGTCTAGTGCTAAGATGATTGCCTGAAGTGTGGCTGATTTTGTTGACGATGGAGTCTTGTCTTTGATTAGCACTGCTGAATGCAAAGGGCACAAACTCCCTTTTCTGATCACTCAGTTGATTCCCCAGGTTTGTAAATATTTTTTATTTCATAAGGAAGGGTGTTACCTCCATGATCAAAAGAATATGGAGTCACCTGGGAGAGTTTCCATCTTCAGAAGGGCTCAGTATACAGCCAGCATTTGTCGCTCTAATGATGTATAGCACCGGGCCGAGAAGAAAAGCTTTTTGTACTACAGAAAAACCAGGTTCTTTTGCACAGACAACTTATGGCCATCATAGGTGGTCCAGAGACTCTAGAAGGCATGAGAGGAGGTTGCTAAAGCCACTACAGTGAAGGAATCTCTGGAGGACACTAATGGGGGTGCCGATTGCTTGGTAGGGCCTTGTTGGAGGGAGCCCCATTCAAGATGAACTGATTTGTAAGTAACAGCATAAAGTGGGCTTAAGTAAAAATTTTAAACAGGAAATATGTTGCCTTCAGAACCCAGACATGTCTAAAAGATGTTTGGCTTGTTTTAATGATGTGGTGGTGAGAATGTCTATAGTTGTTTCTTTGACAGTATTAGCAATAGAGTGGCCCTTAGCTGACCAAATGATTCTCAGTTATTTGACTGAAGGGGAGAGCCTTGAACTCTGTGTGGGGCAAGAGCTCATCTGCTTTTGTGAGCTCTTTTGTGAATATTTGAATATCCTGATTTAGTGTGTCAAACGCATCTCTTTGGAGATGATGTCATCAGTGTGGTATCATACCTCTTCTCTTAGGGAAAGTTGGATGCCTGCAAAGATTGTGTGCAATGGTAGGGTTGTTGAGAAACTCTATGTATAGGTGGGTGAAGGCTTATTATGTCTCTTTGAAGATGAGGGCAAACTTCAGCTGAGAGACTATTGAAAAAAAGCATTGCATAGAACATGTCCATCAAACCTACAATAGCAAAAGATTTTTCTACTTGTTGATTGGATGGAGTCAATAATTTCAATAATATTGGGTATGTAGGTAGCAAGTGGATAGGAAGGAGTTTAACTTTGTCCAAAGACAGGTCCGGCCTTTGTTCTTGGCTTCTTAGAGGTAGTATCTAAGCCCTTGAAATGGCATGCCTAATGGGAATATCTTTGTTTGCCTTGGGGCCTTGGGCTATACCAACAATGCAGTTTAGGGTGAGGACTTTGTGACCTCTGGAGGGGCTGGATATTGAGGTCAGCCACATGAATGTCCAACCAGCTTTCTGTGATCAAGCCCCAACAAAGACTTTGGACCCAAGGCTCAGGTGAGCTTCCCTGATTAGCAATAGGCCACGTGTATTGTCACTTTATGGATGCCAGGGAAGTAGTACTGGCCATGACTCTGTGGAGAGAGGACAACTGGAAATTCCACATTTGGAACTTTCCTAGACTGCCTCATGCATCTGTTCCCTTGGCTGATTTTAGTGTGTATTCTTTCACTGTAATAAACTATAACTGTGAGCATAATAGCTTTTAGCTATCCTTATGAGTTCTTTTTAAAGTTTGTTTATTTATTTATTAATGTTTATTTATTTTTGAAAGAGACAGAGTGTGAGCAGGGAAGGGGCAGAGAGAGAGGGTACATAGAATCCCAAACAGGCTCCAGGCTCTGAGCTGTCAACACAGAGCCTGATGCAGGGTTTGAACTCATGAACCATGAGATCATGACCTGAGCTGAAGATGGACGGTTAACTGACTGAACTGCACAGGCTTCCCTATTTATTTATTTTTTATTTATTTATTTTTATTTATTTATTTATTTATTTATTTATTTTTTTCCAGACTTACAGTTTTTATTCTAGAACTTTCAAATATAAGTTTTATTTTTTAAAGTAATCTCTACACCCAACATGGGGCTCAAATTCATGAGCCTGGGATCAAGAGTTGCATGTTCCTCCAACTAAGCCAGCCAGGTACCCCAAAGATTTTTTTTTTTAGTTTTAGGTAGGCTCCACACCAGATGTGGGGCTTGAACTCACTACCCTGATATCAGGACTCACATGTTCTAGTGACTGAGCCAGCCAGGTGCCACTCTATGAGTTATTCTAGTGAATTACTGAAGCCTAGTGTGATCTCAAGAACATTTAAACTTATAACTGGTGTCAGAAGTGAGAGCAGTCTTGTGGACTGTGCTCCCTATAACTTTGGAGGGGCCTCAATCAGGGATGCCATGTAGTGAAGGTTGAAGCAGTCCACGGTTAGGCACTATTCATTTTAATCAGGCTTGAGCATTGGCCAATTTAGGCTACTGGGTATGATTAATGATTAAAAAATTTTTTTTAATGTTTTATTTTTGAGAGAGAGAGAGAGACAGCATGAGCAGGGGAGGGTCAGAGAGAGAGGGAGACACAGAATATGAAGACAGGCTCCAGGCACTGAGCTAGCTGTCAGTCCAGAGCCCGACGCAGGGCTTGAACCCATGAGATCATGACCTGAGCCGAAACCACATTTAACTGACTGGGCCACCCAGGTGCCCCTGATTAATGACTTTTAAACAGCAGGCAAGAGGTCCATGTGCTTTCATTCTTATCAAGCCAATTGTAAATGTGAAATATTTAATTTTATTTTAGTTTATTACTCATTGTGTCAGAGTATCTATGCGCACTATGGGCATGGATGACCATGGGGAATTTAGCCAAGATGGTTAAAGAGAGGCATACCTGCTTGTCCTTTATCTTATATTTGGTATTTCCCCAAAGCGTGTGAAGGATACCTTGTTTAACTTTAGTGAGATCCCCAGGATCAGGCCATGAAAGTTTGCCAATTGGTGCATTTCAGCAGATGTTAATTTAGAATGTATGCTTTAGAAGTGCAAAAGCCAGTAAGAACCCTATTATTTTATGTTGCCTGAGTTATGTTAGTAAACTTTGGATTTATGATTGCATCAAATTTCAGGCCTCTGTTTCAGTTTCTCTTTCCTCAGCCTGTATGAAAAAATTTTTTATTTCATTTTTTGTTTTGGTGGTTATTGGATATACCTCATGTTGGGAGAATACTCTCTACCCTGGACATGTTTATAAGTTTATTCTTCTAGAAAGTCTCAAATCAATATCATCAAATTTAGGGACCTTTCTTATGGCAATCATTCTTTTATTTGATCTCGAGACTCTGGGCTTAAAATGAGTTTGAATTAACCTCTAGGCATGTTGACCAACTGTGGCACTAAACAGAACCTAGAGTGTTCATTGGTCCATTTTATAATTGTCCACTGGAGGGATGGTGTCCTCTGGCTTTTTAGGAGGGGTGGGGATAAAGCAGACAGGGTGCTTCTCGTAAGGGTCATGCCATGGGGGTACCATGGGTTTCCCCCCGTATAATTCTAAGGATTAAAATCTTTGTTTCTCTACAGACATTTAGGGTCCTAATGAACCATGTCTTTTTAAGAGTGTGATCTCGGCACTGCACATGGTGACTATTTTTTCTCACATCAGTGACGGCCCATGACCACGATATTGCACGTGGTATCAGTCTTTTTCCTGAACACTTTTATAAAACAGGACAAATGCTTAGTTGAAACACAACCAGTGGTCACAGAGTAAGAGTCATTCCCCCGCATCTAGCATCAGTCACAGCTTGTGCAGGAATTGAAACACATGATTCAATTTGAGACAGTGGTGCACAACCTAGGGCTACATTAAGAAGGGTCCCAATCCCGTACTCTTCGCCCTACATGCAAAACTTCTGACCTGGGTTGGTCATATCTAGAACCAAGGCTTGCTAGGACTCACTAAATGCAACGACAACTCTAATGCAAGCTCAGTAGCAGGCAGCAGCTCACAGTGCACACTTGCCAGCAGGACGTGGAGCCAGTTAGCAAGCGGAGAACAATAGAAGAAAGACCCCCAGGAGCTGATGGTCATCTCCTAGGTCATCTGGCTGTCAACGCCAGTTGTCTTGAGGTTCCCTCTCAGAGATCAAGATCAAGCCCTCTACCCCCGCTCAAAATGGGTTTGAATCTTGAGGCTGATGATGTCGCACATGCACCGAGAGGGTATGAAAAAGTTTGTTATTCATGTCATGAGGCTTTCTGGGGAGACTAGAGCAGCTGCTCAAGCCCAACTATTTGGCTTGAGTGAAGAAGGGCTGAGTGGCTCAGGTTTTTTATTGTGAGTAGAAGATGGGACTGGGGTGAACATTTTGGCACAAGGGCTTGGGTGTTCTGGGTTTGAACTTCCTCACCAGCACCAGGGGACAGATGCCCAGGCTGTCTTATGGCCTTGATAGATGTAGGACAAAAGGGGAAAAGGGAAAAGGAGCTTGAAAGGTGTCTGCAGTCCAATATCGAAGATGGACCCTAGACTTTTTTGTTACAATCTTCCCGTCCCTTCACATGATATGTTGTGTGCACCAATACAATTAATGGGGAAGGTAAGATCAATAAAATGAGGAAACTGCCAAATTACTTCAAGGGAAAATATTACATATTGACTTCATAAGAAATCAGTTGGGAGACAAAAATGATCACACCCCATAGAAGCAAAAACAGAGCTCAGGAATGAAATGACGTTAGCCAAAGCTAAAGAAAATGGGGCATTCCTAGGCTGTGCCATGGTCAGTTCCTGAGGGCCCGCAAACTGTTGAGAGAAAGTTAATGCCTAGAACCACCCCATTTAATACATTTTAAGGAAGGTCGAAGTTTTCAAAAAGTCCTTTGTTTACACGTAATCCTCGAGTTCTCGGTGCCTCTGACACCTTTCTGTCTCTAAGCTAATCAATTTGAGGTAGCCAAATTGCTTTCTCCAGCTGTGCTGTCCAATATGGTGGCCACTAACCATGGCTGGTTGTCTAGTAAGTCTACGGCATGTGGTTAGCATGAATTGGATTGGGCTGAAAATATAAAACACAAAGACGTAGATTTTGTATTTCATTTTTAGGGTTGCTCTAGCAAAATGCAACAAACGGGGTGGTTTCCACAGCAGAAATGTATTGTCTCCCAGTTCTGGAGGCTAGAAGTCCCAAGATCAGGTATAGATTCCCTTGGAGGGCGATGAGGGAGAATCTGTTCTAGGCCTTTCCTCTAGCTTCTGGTGGTTTGCTGGCCATCTTTGGCCTTCTTTGGCTTCTGCTACATTAGCCTGATCTCTGCATTCTTCTTTACATGGCTGTCTGTCTATATATCTGTCTCTGCACCCAAATTTCCCCTTTTTATAAGGATGCTAGTCATATTGGATCAGAGCCTGCCCTCATGAGTTCCTCTTAACGTGATCATTGGCAAAGACCCTATTTCCATATGACATCACATTCACAGGTACTGGGGGTTCGGACTTCTGCACCTTTTTGGGGTGTATGATTAAACTCAGAACAGATTTCAAAGATTTGGGTATGATAAAAAGACTAGAAAAGACCTCATTAATTATTGTTTTGTTCATTACATGTTGAAGTGATAATATGCTGGATATATTGGGGGCTAAATAAAATATACCTTAAATGAGTAATACCATTTTCTTTTGATTTATTAAAAAATGTGGCTACTAGAAGAATTTAAAATTACCTATGTGGTTTTGCATCCATGGCACAAATTCTATTAGATAAGGCCTCTCCAAAGCAGAGGCTGGCAAATGGTGGCCTAAATCATACCCAATGCCTCTTTTATAAATAGATAAAGTTTTATTGGAACACAGCCATGTTCATTTGCGTATGTATTGTTTACGGCTGCTTTCAGGCTACAATAGCAGATCTGGTTAATTGTGACAGAGACCATATGGCCTGCAAAGCCTAAAAAGTTACTGTCTGCTTTGGAATCGACAGTGTCGCCTTATTGCCTATTGGAGACCCTCCAGCCAGCCAGCGCCGGCCCTTGTCATACCTCACCCTCTCACTGAGCAGAGAGAGAGAGAGAAGGGTTTTTAGGCCAAGAGCTGGGCTTCTGGCTCCTCTTGTAGATAGTGCATTGCTTAGACACTGTTTGGCACCCTAGGGCCATAAGAGACGTTTATAGAATTAAGGGCAAATAGGCACTGGGTAGGGTGGAGGGGGGAGTCGACTCTGAGCAGAGCTGAGCTCTCCTGGGCTTCCAAGGGCTCCCATCGGATGGTCGCAGGAAAACCCCACATCAAGGCAGTTTTGGATTTCATCTGCAGCCGCTGTAGGGTCCATAGCTCTGAACTCTTACCGCTGCTTTTGGTAACTACAGCTATCATTTATTGGAAACTGACTGTGTGCCAGGCATGTTGCTAAAGGCCTTATTTCACATACTCTTCCCAAGCCCGGGAGGTCAGTACGGTCAGTTCCCCTGGAACTTTTGTTTCAAAAAATGTGAAGTTGTTTTTCGACTAACGTGGTTGATAGATCCGAGAACAGCTGGAGCATAACACGAACTTCGTATTTGCTCATGCACGACGTCTTCCATGAGAAACACTAGGTGAGGACAGGAAGCTGCACCCACCTGCACCGAACCACACAAGGACACACAAAGCATGGGCAAGCATGCATGCACAGCCCCTTGGACACCCAGCAGGTCTGTCAGTGCCCCATGTGTGATTGGAGCCACACCGGTCCACAGCTGCTCTTACCCCTCTGTCTGATTTCAGATTCCCCTTCTTCCACTGTCTGGAAAGAATTCACAAGCTGAAGCTTTTCCGACCGACATCTGCTCAAGCAAACCTCAGGTCTTTTTAAAGTGCCACATTTGCTGTAGTATTTATGTATTATGTACTTACGTATTACTTGACCATTTAACATGCATAAAATTGTCATACTGTTTTTTAGTAGGTTCCCATTTTTTAAAATATGTTGCTGATGAAGGTTTTGAGTTGTTTTGCCTGTAACGTTATCTTTGCCCATGAGTCCTGTGATGTTTAAAAAGTTTTTTTAAGTTTATTTATTTTTGAGGCAGAGAAAAGCAGAGCATGAGTGAGTGAGGGGCAGAGAGAGAGGGAGACCAAGAATCTGAAGCAGGCTCCAGGCTGTGAGCTGTCAGCACAGAGCCCAACGAGGGGCTCAGACCCACGAACTGTGAGATCATAACCTGAGGCAAAGTCAGACGATTAACTGACTGAGCCACCCAGGTGCCCCGTACTGTAACTTTTAATTCACAATTTTACATAGCATGGGGATTTTAGGAACACATACATTACATTGTAGCAGAACTGACTGTACTATGATTACGCCCATTTTGCAGGTGGTAAAACTGAGGTCTTAAGAGGCAAAGTGGTTTATTTAAGATGGCACAGTTGGGAGGTTTTGGAGCTGGATTTTGAACCCAGGACTCTGTGATTCCATAGCTTAAGCCCTGACCTACCCGCACTGTATTGATTTACAGCCCATAAAAGAAACTACTTTAGGCTATTTCTGTTTTTAAGTTTTTTAAATTATTTATCTGAGAGAGGGAGAGAGACAGAGTCTGAGTGGGGGAGGGGGAGAGAGAGGGAGACACAGAATACGAAGCAGGCTCCAGGTTCTGAGCACAGATCCCAAAGTGGGACTCAAACTCAAGAACCATGAGATCATAACCTGAGCTGAAGTCAGACACTTAAAACGACTGAGCTACCCAGGCACTGGGCTATTTCTGTTTTTAAAACAGAAATCAGAGAGGTCTCATAGAAAGCAGGAAAGAGCCTTTACTTTACTTCTTGTGATTGTTTTATTTTGTTTTGTTTTGTTTTTTTGTTGCTCAGGGGTTTAGGAAATAGACCTCAGTACTGAGATTGGGAGCAGGTAGTGAACAGGAGCCTCTTATAAAGGGCTGGAGAGGAAATCAATTCTCTCCTTGCCTGGAGAGGCAGACATAATAGAAGGATCTGGGCGTCATAGGAGACCATAGAGTGAGTCAGCAAATCGATGCTGGTTTGGTTTTTGAAAGCTAATGTGATTCTGTGATGTGTAATAATGACAGGAATACAACAATATGCAGGAATCATAAAATAACTCCTTAGCATTGATCAGGGCCTTATTAGAGCGGTGTAATCAGCTTGGGGTCTGTAATTGAAGAGGGAAGTGAAGAAGTCACAGAGGAAAGAGGGCTGTTGGGGCTTGTCCCTGAATCCCATGTGCTTCGAGGACTCTGCACATAGAGTCCCCCCCACAGCTGCCACAGTGGGTTTAGCAGTGATGTCATCCTGAGCCTATAGGTGCTGAGAGTGAAAGACGGGGCAGGGATGGGGTGGGGAGGGTTTGCCAGGTGGCAGAGGAGCCTGGGTGGCAAAGGCAGAACAAGAGTTCAGACCAAGGTGAGGCAGAAAGCTAGAGACTAAGCAGGATGGCCGGAAAGGGACGTAGGATGGACTCTAGCCTCAGTCAGGAAGCATTGTTTACCTGTACAGCAGGGAGTCCAGCGGGTTTGGCAAGAGAGAGCAGGTGGCCAGGACTGGAGGGGGCTGAACATGCCCCCGGTGGCGAGCGTGAACTCAGAACCAAGGGCTGGACTCGATTGCTAAAAACTCCAAAGTTCTTGGTTGGTTAAAAATGAAATCAATTGATTAAAAAAATCTGAATACAAAAGCAACACATCCTGGTTTCGGCTCAGGTCATGCACTCACGATCTGTGAGTTTGAGCCCCACATCAGCCTCCACCCTGGCAGTTTGGCCTGCTTGGGATTCCCTCTCTTCTCTGCCCTTCCCCAGCTCATGCGTGCTCTCTCTCTCTCTCTCTCTCTCTCTCAATAAATAAATAAACTAAAAAAAAAAGCAATACATCATCATCAGGACTTTGGAACATAAAGGAAAGTAAAAGAAGAACTGGTAACACACTGGGTTTTTTTTTTTTGCCCCTAATTTTTTTTCCATTTATGTGCAAAGGTGTGCATCAAGTATTACTATAGTGTTAAAGAGTTTAGCCTCTCGAATCAGACGGCCTGGGTTAGAATCTGAGCTCTGCCGTTTAGTAACTAAGTGTCTTCGAGTGAAATCACGTACCGTCTCAGGCTTTCAGATTTCCCATCTGTTAAAATTGGGATATTATCAGTAACTGTCTCACAATCGTGAGTCACAATCACGGTTGTGATTGTGGTAGAGGTCCACAGGGTATGTACACCGCATGAAGCTGTAGTGCGGAGCTTGACACATTTTGCGCACTCCATTATTGTAGTCATGCAGTGACTATATTATACATTTGGTATATATGTTCTAGGCACTGTGTATACAGCAATAAACAGTCATGTAAACCTGTCCATACTGCGCATGTAGTTTTGTGTTTTACTTTATCCACTAAATTATATCATGAACATTTCCCTATGTCGTTAAAACATTCCGTGAGGGGCATCTCAGTTGGCTGGGCGTCCAGCTTCGGCTCAGGTCATGATCTTATGGTTCATGGGTTCAAACCCTGCATCGGTCTCTGTGCTGACAGCTCAGAGCCTGGAGCCTGTCTTCTGATTCTGTGTTTCCCTCTCTTTCTGCCCCTCCCCTGCTCATGCTCATGCTCTGTCTGTCTGTCTGTCTCTCTCTCTCAAAAATAAACATAAAAAAATTCCATGAAAATACCACTTCCGTCGACTGTGTTGTATTCTCGTATATTACTTACCTGCCCTCCCATTGTTGGCCATTTTGGTTGTCCATGGTGTTCACTATTATAAATGGGTATCACTGTATTTCATTCTTTTTCTGGACTTTGTCCTCCTGCCCCTCCCATAGGATCAGTTGCCAGAAGGGGCATTTCTGGGCCAAAGGCTTACAGTACAGAGAGCCAAATTGCTTTTAAGAAAGGTTTTACCAATTTCCATCATCTTGGTTAGATTGTTCCCTCCTCCTATTTCTTATACCTTTTATACAGAAATCCTTAAAAATTTTTTTTTAATGTTTTATTTATTTTTGAGAGAGAGAGAGAGAGAGAGAGAGAGAGAGAGAGAGAAAGAGAGCATGAGCAGGGGAAGGTCAGAGAGAGAGGGAGGCACAGAATCATAAGACAGGCTCCAGGCTCTGAGCTAGCTGTCAGCACAGAGCCCAATGTGAGGCTCTAACCCACGAACCTGAGATCATGACCTGAGCGGAAGCCCTATGCTTAACCGCCTGAGCCACCCAGGCGCCCCAAGAGAAATCATTATTTTTAAGGTCTTGAGGAACTTTATTTTCTGTTTTCTGGTGTGATGAGCATGTGTGAGGAAGAGGGGCAATGTGTGGCACTCGGAGTAGGAACATTTTCTAATTTAGCCAGGTGAGAACCGCTTTGCCACACGTGGGTGCTGGTAATGCACATGCACAGGAAAACGGCAAGGTGAAATTGTTGCGTGGGCCCTTCTTTCCATCGTCCTTCTCTTTTGGTGTTGCTCTGCTTCTCCTCCATGGCCTGATGCCTGTGCATGAAGGAAGCAGATGTGATAATGCCACTAACCCTTAAGTGGAAATGAATTAAATCCCAGGCATGCTGGCATTTAAAGTAGACTCAGGGTGTAACTCGGTGGCTCAGTTGATTAAGCATCTAACTCTTGGTTTGGCCCAGGTCATGATCTCACGGTTTTGTGGGTTCAAGCCCCATGTGCGACACTGCACAGGCAGCACGGAGACTGTTTGGGATTCTCAGTCTCTCCCTCTCTCTGCCTCTCCACTGCTCATGCTGTCTCTGCCTCTCTCAAAATGATTAAATAAACTTAAAAATAAGGTAGACTCAGGAAGCCAGAGAAGGGAATTTCTATTGTTGGTATTTGAGGTATTTGGGCACCATGATGGGAGAAAGGCACTCTTGCTTTCTCTTTGCATGAAAAGTAAATGAGGTAGCGTATCTGCCTCAAAGGGCTTGCTCGCTAGTAGAGAAGGCTAGAAGACTGCTCGTAACAGTGCCCCAGCTATACTGTGATTTCTGTCTAGATAGAAAGGTGGTATGGTTTCCTGTCGGACTAGACACAGGGTATAAGAGTACAGAGTGAAGGGTGTGGCCGGGATGGGGAGAACCCTTTCATAGATGTTGGGTTGTGTCAGACACAATGGCACCTGACTTAGAGAGCAAGGAGGTAGGGACTAAATATAACCCATGCTTCCTTTACCGTGCTCATGTCTAGTGGAACAGGGTGTTGTCTATGTAGAGGGGCAAGGGGCACCTTTAAACTTGCACAAGGATGCCATGTAAGTGAGTATCAGCCCTGTATGTACTTGGTGGAAGGGCGCTCATGAATAACTGTAAGCTGGTTGATTGAGCTTATGACCTCTAGAGAACAGAAACTCCTAGAAGGCTGGACTGTTCCTCAGATGCTTCTGAGCCATCATCCAGAGTGGGGGAGTCCCTACTTGAGAGTTACTGTTAAGGTAATTGGAAGCCTTCATTAGGCAATGCCATGATCTGCCTGGTGGTTCGGAATGGGCCTCCCATTGGGAGGTGGTATTTATATCCTCTCCCAATGAAACTCGGTGTAATGATGACTTTGACTCATAAATTTTAAGGGAAGTGATGCTATGTGACTTCCAAGGCTAGGCATAGAAGGCCATTCAGTTTCCAATATGTTCATTAGAACATTTACTTCTGGCAATGGAATGAACATGTAAGAAATCTGGCTTCCCTGAGGCTACCAAGCTCTGAGGAAGCCCAAGGCACATGAAGAGGCCACATAAAGGCACTGGTTGACAGTCCTAGCTTAACCTAGCTCTTAAGTCATCCCAGGCCAGGGGCCAGATATATGAGTGAAGAAGCCTCTAGATGATTCCAGTTCACAAATGTTCAAGTCTTTTCTCGATTGAGGCCCCAGACATCAAGGAATAAAGAAGAACCTTCCCTAAATCCTGACCCCTGGCATCTATAGGCATGACAAAACAGTTGTTCTACATCAGCAAATGTTTTGGGAGGCTTTTAAATGTAGCAATAAATAGCAGAAAAGTTACTCTAAAATTCTGGGGAGAATAGAATGGGTGGAGTAAGAGTAGAATTGGAGAGACCAGTTAAGAGCAGCTGCTGTAGTCAGAGTAGCCTGAATTAAGATTGTCGAAGAGGTGGGGTGCCTGGGTGGCTCAGTTGGTTGGGCGTCTGACTTCAGTTCAGGTCATGATCTCATGGTTTGTGAGTTTAAGCCCTGTGTCAGGCTCTGTGCTGACACCTCAGAGCCTGGAGCCTGCTTCAGATTCTGTATCCCCTTTTCTCTCTGCCCCTCCTCTGCTTGCATGCTCTCTCTTTCAAAAAAAAATATTAAAAAAATTTTTAAAAGTGCTTAGTGTTGGGATGGAAGTAAAGGAGACAAATCCTGGATGACTTCTAGGTTTTCACTTGAGTGACTAGTTATATGGTAGTACCTTTAAAAAGATGGGGGGGGGTGCCTGGGTGGCTCAGTTGGTTAAGCCTCCGACTTCGGCTCAGGTCAGATCTCTCGTTCGTGGGTTCGAGCCCCGCATCAGGCTCTGTGCTGACAGCCAGCTCAGAGCCTGGAGCCTGCTTCCGGTTCTGTGTCTCCTCCTCTCTCTGCCCCTCCCCCTCTCATGCTCTGTCTCTCTCTGTATAAAAAATAAATAGAAAATTTTAAAAAAATTATTAAAAAAAAAAAAAGATGGGGAAGACCAAGAAGAGATGGAGTGGGAATCAAGAGTTGGGAAACGTGAGTTCTATTTTGGGCCTCTAAGAAGCCCTTGCAGTGGTCTTGATAAAAGATGGTGGTGGCTTGGAGTTGGTCATTTTCAAAAGGGAAAGAAAGGAGAAGAGGGGCCATATTCAAGACCAATTAAAGAGGCAGATTCAACAGGCTTAAAACTTGATTAGATTCTTACGATACAGAAAACACAAATCATAAAAGAAAGAAAAATAATAGACTAGACCTCCTCAAAATTTGTAACTTCCTTTCACCAAATTATACCATTCAGAAAAGGAATAGTTAAGTCAAAGACTAGGAAAAATATTCACAACACTAGGACAGAGGACTGATATTCAGCATATGTAAAGAACTCTTATAACTCAGTAATAACATACATAATCCAATAAAAATGGGCAAATGACTTGAACAGATATTTCCCAAAGGGAGATAATACAAATGTCTTATTAACACATGAGAAAGTGCTCAACATCATTAGTCGTTAGGGAAATGCAAATCAAAACCATGGAATTCTGGGTGCCTGGGTGGCTCAGTTGGTTAAGCCTCCAAATTTTGATTTTGGCTCAGGTCATGAGCTCATGGTTTGTGGGTTCGAGCTCCACATCGGGCTCTGTGCTGACAGCACAGGAGAATCCCCTGCTTGGGATTCTCACTCTCTCCTCTCTCTCTCTGCCCTTCCCCAGCTCTTGCACATTTTCTCTCTCTCTCAAAATGAATTAAATAAATAAATAAATAAATGATGGGATACCACTGTACATCCACTGGAATGGCTAAAATTAAAACAACTGGCAATGTCGCATGTGGACAAAGATGTGGAGCAATTGGAATATTCATGTACTGTCAGTGGGAATGTAAAATGGTGCAACCAGTTTAGAACAATTTCTGGTAGTTCATATTTAACTAAGCATACATCTACCCTCTGACCCAGCCATCCCCCTTCTAGAGATTTCCCAAGAGAAATGATATGGAAGCATATTTCCACAAAGCACTTGTAAAAGAATGCTCAATCCAGCTGTATTCATAATTACCTCCAACTGGAAACAACCCAAATGTCCATCATCTGCTGAGTGGATAAACAAACTATGGTCTAGTCATTATTGGAGTTCTACTCAGCAATAAAAAGGAATGAACAACTGCATAGTTGAATCTCTATGAAAGTAAAAGAAATTTTATCCAAAAAAGGACAATGCTCTATGTCTACATTTACATCAAGTACTAGAATAGGCCATGGTGAGAATAGTCACACCAGTGATTGCCTCTGGGAGATGTGTGTGTTTGTGTGTGTATGTGTGTGTGTGCATGCATGTGCATGCATGCATGGGCACACACGTGCATGATGAACCTTTCTGAGGTCACTGAAATGTTCTATATTTTGATAGCAGTGTAGATTATACTGGTGTGTGTGTTTATCAAAACTCATGGAATATTACAGTTAAGATTTGTGCATTGGAGCTCCTGACTGGCTCATTTGGTTAAGCGTCTGATTCTTGATTTCAGCTCAGGTCATGATCTTGCAGTTCTATGGAATCAAGCCCTGCATCAGGCTCTGTGCTGCCAGCTTGGGATTCTCTCTCTCTCTCTCTCTCTCTCTCTCTCTCTGTCCCTTCCCCACTTGCATGCACATCATCTTCCCATGTCTCCCAAAATAAGTAAATAAAAATTTAAAAAATGTGTGTGTATCTCTGTATAAGTGTTACCTGTAGAAGTCATAAGCAAGCAAACAGATGACAGGCTATAGGTTCCAGAGATGAGACCTACCTTGAGCAGCTGCAGTGAGCTGGGTACTGTAGAGGCTGGGTAATTCCTTCCCTTACAGTAGCAGCCTAGACTCAATGGTTGCAAGGGCTGATGCCAGGGATCCTTACTGGGAATTGCGGCAGGAGCAAATGGTCTCTCTCTAGTGTGAAAACCACCTTCATTGATCTGACCAAAGAGCTGCCTATTCCAGTTCAGGGAGAGTTCCCGGTTCAACAGTGATGCACAAGAGCTATTATTCTTGCTTTGCTCTTACAGTATGGGAAGAGCCACTAGGAAAATGACTCTCTGTCTAAGACGAGGCACTTATCGAGTGAACTTCCAGCAGTCCAGTTCCCCTTGGTTCTGCTCCTGTGCTCCCCTCCTCCCAGTTTCCTGCTCTCTCCCACTCTGAACGAAGCAGTTGTTAGCCTTCTAATTCACCCGAGGACTTTCTATTATGATCAGTCCAAACACCACAAGGGAGAAAGCTCTTACTGTTGCATAATTATTTTCAGTAATTAGTAAGGCTGGGAACTATGAAATAACTTCAATGTCTGTGGCTTACTACTTAGCGTGACACTGCTTTATCTGCAACTCCTGTCCAGTGCGAAAGTTCATAGTCCCACGGGCACACTCACATAAAAACAACAAACAGGGCTTTCTGAGAAATAGATGGGCTCGTGAGAGATGCAGCCCGAGAGAAATTGGGGGAAATGCTGCCCATATATAGGCAGCCCTGGTTATTTTTTAGTTTTTTTTTCAATGACTGTTAATGAATGATCCAAGATGGTCCCTTGGCAGTGCAATTTCTCTCTTGCTTGTTCCAGTGGGGAAGCCAGGAGGCTGAAGCATTGGGTGATTCCCAGTAATATTGTAGGGGTTACCCGTGGTGATTCCAGATGTCAGGCTGGTGAGTTTCAGATTGGAGTCAGCGGAAGCTGGGTTTCTGGGGAGGTGGGGGTGCTGGGTTCACCCCAGTCTTCTTTGATGGATACAAAGGAATGTGCCTATTAACGTGGCGTGCTACCATGGAGAGAGTGCTACCATGGAGAGGATTTCATGCAGCGGGACAGCCAGCAATTGTACTGCGAAGGTCAAAGAGCTTGTGCTGAAGGTGCTGCATGTTGATGGACCAGTGGAGATCTGGGTCCTGATGTAGCCATTCTGATTGCCCCTTTGTCTCTCCTCATGACACTGAGTACAACTACCTTTCTCATTTAGCCATGTGGCAACAAATGTTGCTATGTCAGTATCTAGAGGGAGCACTGGGAGTCAGGAGGCTGGGTTCTAGGCCGGGGCCTCTCACTAACCGTCTGAATTACTTGAAGTGATAACATTCTATGTCTTAGCCTCATCGCTTAGAAGGTGGAGAGGGAGCACCTATCTGGGCTACTCCCTCCTGGGTTATTGGGAGCAGAAATGTGGAGTAACAAGTGGCAAAGTCTTTCATGATATAATAGCAATGGAAGCTGGTATCATCTCTGTAAAATGCTGGTCTCATGTATAGTATGTACATGAACCACCAATGACAGTGGGTTACTAGCGGACTATTCATGCTGGAATTGGGCATAAATATTTCTGTGGAAAATAGCTGGGAAATGAAAGTGTTTAGCCATGGCTCGAGCTGATTGCCATTCAGTATACATCTGTGAGCCCCAGAGGGGGGCAAATGCAATTCTATTGCCAGATGGGTTCTAGGATTTGAATGGCCACCAGCCAAGTAGCTGCTAGTTAGTCATTTGCATGTAGTGAAGGAGTCACGCTACCTACATACTCCACTGTCTCTTTTACCGCTTCATGTTGGCAAAAATATGTTTTCCTCCTGGGAAGCAGGAGCTACAATGTGAAGTCGGCATGTGAATGGGAGGTAGGTGATGCCTGAGGGGAGGGGAGGAGGTATGCCTGGCTCTGAGTCACAGCGATTTGTAAACTACTCAGCCTCATCGGGGCATGGAGTTGCTGGCTAACCAACTGCCCGGCCTAGTAGATGTGTACTGCATGCGTGGAAGATACATGCTTTTTTTTTTTTTTTAAAGTAAGCTCCTCGCTCAGTGCAGAGCCCAACAAGGGGCTTGAACTCATGGCCCTGAGATTAAGACCTTAGTTGAGATCAAGAGTCGGATGCTCAACTGACTGGCTACCCAGGCGCCGGAAGATGCGTGCTTAAAAGAATGAGAACGTAGGGAAGTATACTTATTGCTAAATTGTACTCCATACAATTAGAAGTGTATTTGTTGATCAAAAGGCATTTTGGGATTTTGCAGCTTCTCTCAGCAACTACATGACCTTAGGTTATCACTGCATCATGGACGATGTCCCCTCCTTATGTTTATGAACTACTTTATAGTCTGCCTGCATCTTAGAGCTCTCTGTAGTGTTGCATCCTCTCGTCTCGATTTGGAGTATCACAACAGCCCCGTGTAGCGGGTATTGTGATTTTCTACAGTCTACTGATAGGAAACAGTTCAGAGAAGTGAAGTGACCTGCCTCAGGGTCACACAGCTAGAAAGGAGAAGAGCCAGGACTTGAACGCAAGGGACATGTCAGTGACAGGAGTCCTGGGGGCTAGTTTGTAGAACAAGCCAGTTTCAGCTGTATTACAGGCTGTGGGAAAGATATAGTGGTACTCTAAAAGAGCACATATTTTCCTAAAGAACAGGGAAAATGATTACTGTTGTTTTTGTCAGTTGGCCCGTATTAGGGCTTAAATAAGCACTATTACCATTAGCACGGGGGGTTTAGTACTAGTGACCCCGTTCCTCTACCCCCCTCTCTGTCTGCATCCCTGCGCAGCCCCATCTCCTCCAGGAGTGAATGCAGTTGTCACTTGAGAAAAACTGACTGGCTGGTGGTCCATTGAGACCTCGGGGACTGCCCCAGAAATGGGAGAGGAAAAGTAGGCAAATTGAGTGCTTTTTTTGGCCAGTGAGTTTCATCATCAATAAGTAATTGAATGCCTCCTGCGTGAGTCAAGGGGGAAATGCTTACAGAGTACATTACTGAATCAACAGTGAAAGACGACATCGGCAATGTCGTCAGGCTAACTGAGAAATCTGTTTGCAATGACAAAAGAGCAGGACTACAAACAGTTCATATTGACTTTCCGGAAGATGTACACGGACTTGCTCAATAGTTCTCAATAAGTTACAGGCTTCGGAATGGATTTCTGGTTTGTCTCATAATCATAAAAACCTCCTTAAATCAAAGTGTGTCTTCAGCAGGCCTCCCAGGGCCATACCCATGGCTGTTACCAACAAAATCTTTCCTCAATGCATGCTTTAAATGGTTGTCAATTGATACGTAGAAACTTTTTTTACTTCCCCTTAAGATGGGCATACAGGGAATCTGCAGCAATATCCATGTAGGATATTGAACTGATGAAGCATTTGACCTAAAGGGGGATTAAGTCTGCTGTAGTACAAAGGAATGGAATCTTCTAACCATGTCCACAAGCGCAGCAGCCTCTTGTGACTTGACCCTGGGACCACTGATAGGTTTGGGAATGTCGTTATAGGCCATCATCACTTGGACCTCTAAACTAACGTGTGGCATTTTTAAGGGAGATGCAAGGGGGAGAAAAAGAAGCTGGTCTCAGGGAGCACCAGACAAGCTCATGTGAAATTACTTATTGTCAACCTTGATGTTTCCACAAACTTCAGCAGCAGGAAACACAGCCTTTCAGAGATTGTGTTCATGCTCTGTGATTCGCTAGTGGTAGGCCACATGCCCTGCTGAAAAAATAGATGGCAAATTGGGAGTGTTCTCTCTGTGGCTGGCAGTCCCCAGAGAACTGGGAGGGGGGGGGAGGAATGCAAATTCCTCATTATTAATTTCAGTTTTTGTGGGGCCCATCAAGAAGCAAATTCACCAAGAATCCAGAGTCTCTAGGGAAGGAAAACGATATGACAGCAGAAAAAAGGATCTTTTTTTCCCAGCCAGCCATTCAGCCTTCTCACCTAGGGCTTCCTATTTCTATTCGCAGGCGTGGAAAGCTGAGTGCATGTACGGTTATGCTCCATTAGTATTGCCAGGGCGTTTCTTGATGCAGATGGATCCTGTCGATGAGGCAAATGTGTACCAAGTACAGGTAATGTTTATGGACATTGCTGACTTCCTATCAGTGCTTATTACAGCATTTCACTGGCAGAGAAAATAATTTGGACATTGGCATGTGCTCAGGGCACGTGGAAAACAAATTTTTCTTTCTTGAGGAATGTTAAAAGCCAGACTGAGGAGGAGAATGGGGAAAGAGCTCTTAGAGGCTTGCGTACCACAAGCACAAATAAAGGATATTTGACTGTGCCCTTAACTGTGATGAAGGCAGCCTGGCGAGAGACAAAACCCTGGAGAAGAAGTCGAGCATTTCCAGTTCATGCAAGAATGTGAATTTTACTCACTAATGAGAATATTATGGGCACATTTCGTGTAGAAGACGCTTTTCACACCAGAGCCTCAGTTGGGTATCTCAGCTGGGTTTTGCTTAACTTTGTACCTTCTAAAGTTAAACATGGGTCTAAGGCAGTCGCGGCGACTCCAGGTTAGCCCGTAGGAGCATCTTAGACAGTGTTTTGGAGGTCTGCGAGAGGTGCTTGAGATGGCCATCAGAGGACTGGAGAGAGATTAGGAGTGTGGGGATAAAAGGCGAGAAGAGGAAAGTGGCGGATGTCTTCAAGAGCCCCATGAAGCTCCAATATATCGCCCCAAATGATGGGTCCCTGGCTTATTTGGGTTAGATTTTCAAAGGATTCTAAGGGCAGATGTTAGATTTCACTAGCGCCTCTGATAAATGGCTGAATCCACTATTGGCTTTACTTGAAAAATGTCATGAAGCCCTATTTTTCCCCATCGCTTGTTGATTAGAACTCTCCCAGGCATTTCAAAGGCAACAAATAATCCAAGGGATATAACATGACATTTCATTATGACATCAGTCCCATTCAGAATGGCTTCGGGTCTTCTTTCACATTTGCTCAAGAGCTAGCCACAGGTTGGCCATCCCTTGCTCAGACGATTTTGAAAAACCCCTTTCTTTGCAGCTCTCACATCCAGAAAGTCTCATTGGTGTTAGGTTCGCACAATATCCTTGGCACCAAAATGCCAGTTCCTTTTCGTGTCCCCTGGGGCCGTCAACTGCAAAAGCTTGCCACTTCATGAGAATGTTAAACTAAAGTGCTTTGTTAGAGGTGCCTGGGTGGCTCAGTCGGTTAAGCGTCCGGCTTCGGCTCAGCTCATGATCTCACGGTTCGTGGGTTCGAGCCCTGCATCAGGTTCTGTGCTGACCGCTAGTTCAGAGCCTGGAGCCTGCTTCGGATTCTGTATCTCCCTCTCTCTCTGACCCTCCCCTGTTCACACTGTCTCTCTCTGTCTCTCAAAAATGAATAAAAAACATAAAAAATTTCAAAGTGCTGTGCTATTTGCATGAAGGTAATTGATCCATGAAACATATATCTTACTTAGCAATGTGGTTTGGTACATCAAGCTTATGTTTGAGAAGATTACGTCCTGAGCAATAAAAATGCTACAATATTCTATCAGTAGGAATAGGAGAGGCAGCTTGAACTATGCATTTACAGGTGGTGGCAAGGATGACCAATTGGCAGCTGGTTTGCCATTGCCCATTTATCTCTAAGCGGCCACCTGGCAAACAGATTTGCTCTCTCCTCTCGCAGACATACCTCAGAGTAGGAACAGCATTTTGTACCAGCAATTAATTATTCCTGGGGTAAACAGTTCCAACCTGGAAGAGAGTTGCAGTGAAAAGTAGTTTGTCTCCTGATTCACTGCGAATAACCCCCAGGGGGCTGGTTGGATTCTGGCCACTGCAAATCAAAGGCCAACTAGCAACTGATATCCAGCGATACGTGCCTTCCAGGATCTCTGAATGTCTGCTGGAGGATGCAAACTTTCTGGGACTTATCACTATGTTGATAGGGAAAAGTTTGTTTGTTTGTTTTCTAGTTCAGAGGAGAACTTCTTGATTCCTTGTTGCCTGTTTGCTTTGAGATTTTGAAAAGGCAAACCAGATGCTAGATGTTGGGGAGGAGGAAGGAACCCAGTTGTCAAATTGCATTCAGAGCCTGTCGCACGTTGCTTCGAATCTCCTCAGTGGTGACAAATCTTTGTCCTCTGAGAACAGGCTATTTTTGAACAAACAGCTAAAAGTCATTAGAGCCCACACTGGTGAATGAGGTGGATGATCATGCTTGCCAATGAATGTTTTGGATTTAGAAATGAGCTGTATCTCTCTGGCAAGGAGACGTATTTTCCTGTGTGGCTTCAAAGTGAGCTTTGGAGGCATTTCTGATCAAGAGGGCAGCGTTTATGTCCTCGGAATTAGCCGGTGCCCTCTCGTGGGCTCAACTCAGTGTCATCTTTCACTTAGATACAAAGGTTCTGGTGGTTCGTCGAAACCTGCATTTTATTCTGTTGTCATTCACTGTATGAGTGTGGATTGTAACACCTGGAGTGCTTTCGAACATTTTTCCGAGTCTGAAAATAATCCTTAGTGGTGGCACAGGGCAGCAGAAAGATAATGGCCTTTGGGATGGGAACAGACCTGGTTCTACTAACTGTGTTCAGTCTTTATTTACCTTCTCTCATCTGTAAAGTGGGAGTAACAGTATTTATTTCACCACCCTTTTTATTCATATTTTAAAAAGCCATGTATGTAAAAGATTTAGTGTTGTGCCCGGCACATAGTAGGGGCTCAACAAATTGTTGCTGTTATTATCATTATCTTCATCACTGTTATTACTGCTATTACATCATTATTTTCATTCCCGCTATGACTATCACTGTTACTGATATTACTGTAATTAAGCACATACCCAGTGTAGAGGAGTGGTTGGGAGGCTCTTAGGGAAGAATCCATGGATAAGGTGGTACCACTCTAGGTGGACGCAATGGGAGTGGAGAAGCTATTGAGGAAGGCAAGGCAAGGCAAGACAATGAATCTAGGGACATTTTGAGAGCGTGATGAAGGTGATTTGGGCTCACGCATTTCCATCTGTTTCTGAGCTTTCCATTTTTAGCAGGATATGTTTGTTTTCCAGGGAAGTTGGTAATGAGAGATTTGTTTAGAGTTTATTATGCAAATAGGTAGAGGTCAAAAACCCATATTGGTGTTCTCTTCAATTAGACTGGAAATATTTACGACATTTAGACAATTAACTGCCTTGTGTACCCAAACACTGTGATAAATTAAAACAGCCCAGACTGGCCAGAAATCACCACACACACACACACACACACACACACACACACACACACACAATCAACAAGGTGAGATTTTAACCAGAGCTGAGTTTCCTTTTCTCTCGAAGCTCTTCCCTGCTCATCAATTTCAGGCTGCTAGGTCACTTTTGCATTGGAGTCCGTCTTTCTTGCTGATGAATTTAACAGTAATGAGGATATTTAAAGGTAGGCTCTGGTGTTTTAAATATGTATTATGAGCATATTTCATATGCATACAGTGACTCCGTTGATCCATGAGCTTAGTCAAAAGCTCACGTGGAGTAATTTTGACAGAGCGCCTGGTAATAAGGGGAGATGGGTGAGGGGAGCAGCTGCAAATCCCCATGTGCTGTTCCTCGGAAGTGGAATATTTCTAAATATCAATTGGGAAGCTGTTGGTGGGAAGATGCTTGTCTCATGCACTTCTGCTTCCTCAGTCTCCTGCCCCGAGGTAAAGCTCACTAGGGGGATCGTAAATAAGAAGCTGCAGAAATCATGCTTGTGGAAGAGAGACATGTGTGGCCTTCCTTGGAAATGAAAAGCATTGTGGGAAACGAGTGCCCGGTGTGGGGGGTTGGGCTCTCGCTGCTCCGTCAAGCCCCTCTCTTTGCCGCAGAATCTGTACCTTCTATTTTCTTTTTCATGGGAGAAACTACATAATATAACACTGCTTATCTTAACTGTTTTTAAGTATACAGTTCAGTGTTAAGTATACAATTCAGTGGTATTAAGTATATTCACACTGTTGTGCAACGGATCTCTAGAATTTTTTTGCCTTGCAGAACTCAAACTGTGTCAACAACTTCCCATTCCTCTGTCTCCTCAGCCCCTGGCACTCACCATTCTATTTCCCGTTTCTATGAGTTGGACTACTTTAGGTACCTCATATAAGTCGAATCATACAGTATTTGTCTCTTTGTGACTGGTTTATTTCTCTCAGCCTGATGTCCTCAAGGTTCATCCACTTTGTGACAGGTGTCAGAATTTCACTTCTTTTCAAGGCTGAATAATATTCCATTGGAAAGAGATACCACATTTTCTTGATCCGTTCATCATAAATGGGTGCATCTTCTAAATTTAAGGGGACCTTTTCTTCAGTGCCCCTGCCTTACATTTTCACACAGTGTAAAATGTCAAAGGAAAAGATCCTGAAGGTAGTTAGGGAAAGTATATTATAAGGATCTGCAAAATGAGAGAAGAGAGAACATTATTTAATTCACCATGATTCCTGCACCCTGAAGCGAACTTGCTAGCTATCCTATTTTGAGCATAAGTTAAAAAACTATAAACAAAACATCTGTTGGGCACAGAACCTCCGAACCTTAAGTTTTGTAGCTACCAGAGCCCTTCTTTATTATTCATACAACTTCTAGAAAATAACGAACAGGCTTTAATCGGTGTAAGGTTTAGTTGATGAATGATGTGATAAGAGAGAATGCTACTCCTTCTTGAGCATGTCAAAGACAAAACAAATTCACAGACAAAATTAACAAGGGCTGTTTATTCATAAACTTGCCGCAGCAACTTTTGTTTCATTAGGGGTACTAAAGCATTAGAAAGGAGAGAAAGTTTTGTAGAGTAGAAAAGAAGAAATGTCAAAATGGTTTCTGATTGGTAAGCATATGATTAATGTGTATGTTTTGGAAGTAGGAGAAGCTTTTTTAAAACTGATTTATTTACTTCTGAGAGAGAGGGCAAGAGTACATGGGGGAGGGGGATGGAGGATCTGAAGCAGGCTCTGTGCGGACAGCAGCGAGTTAGATGTAGGGCTTGAGCCCACGAACCATGAGATCATGACCTGAGCTGAAGTTGGACGCTCAACCAGCTGAGCCACCCAGGCACTCGGTGCATGGGACACGTTGGAATTGGACCATTCTTGGTTGGCTTCAAGGAAGTAAGCAAGAATTTTGGGGCCATTTCAAAGGAGAAAAGATAATTCAGTGTTAAGCTTGGAAGATTGTCTGCAGCTGGCCATTTCCTGGAGCAAGTGGGGCTTGATGGGGTGTGTTTTTTGTGGCCAGACTGTCATCATGGTCGTTCTCGTGGAGGGCCACCAGGCCACCACCTGTGTGCCAGGTTCCTTGCGTGTGTTAAATCACTCTAATCAGTGGAACTGAACTTCAAAAAGAGGTACTATATTTTGTCCTCATTTTAAAATGAGAAAACTGGGGCACCTGAGTGCTCAGTCGGTTGAGCATCTGACTTCAACTCAGGTCATGATCTCACTGTTCATGAGTTCCAGCCCTGTGTCTGTCAGCACAGAGGTCGCTTCAGACCCTCTGTCCCCCTCTCTCTTCTTCACTCGCTTGTGCTCTCCCAAATATAAATATGAAAAAAAATAAAGTGAGAAAACTGAAATACAGAGAGGGTAAATAACTAGTCTGAAGACACACAGCTGGTATGTAGTGGAGTCAGGATGTTAATCCGCTGCTCTGAACCCTTTTGCAATATTCTCTAGAAAAGACAATCTACAAGGAGAGAGAAAAGGACATTGTTTTCTGTTACAGAAGAGAAGGCTAAGATGCGTGTGTGGTGGGAGGTCTTTGCTCTTATTAAAACCATCATCTTCATCATCATCCCATTAAGCAGTATTTATTAGCTGCCTTCACACTATGTGCCGATTGAGACCTCTGGGATTTCAAGAGGGAAGTAATAGGCCTGCCCGGCTTGACTGACTCTTGATCTCAGCACAGGTTGGGATCCCTGTCACGAGATCAAGCCCCATGTCGAGCCCCGAATCAGGCCCTGTGCTGGGTGCGAAACCTGCTTGGGAGTCTCTCTCTTCCTCTCTCTTTGCCCCTCCACCACGTGCTCTCTCTCCTGCAAAACAAATCAATAAACATTTTAAAAAAGAGAGAGAATAGGTTTTTCTCAGCAAAAAGAGGAGGGTTTTCTGATTTTGTTTGGTTATGCATTTCTTCCCCTATTTGAAGATATTTCGACTTTAGTTTTCTTCAATTGCTATTATTCCTAAAGGGGAAAATGAAAACAATTGCAGATCAAAATGCTTTCAGCATCAGTACTCTGCACTGTCATTTCTCAGAAGTCCCAAGAAAAGGTTGGAAAAAAACCTTCCAGGCCAGTGAAAAAAGAGCAGAGGCGTCTCTTCTTGCAAGCATCTAAGGCAGGCGTAGATGATCTTGATTTTGAATTCAATGAGTGAGAGAGCAAATGGCATGCATCAAAGCTAATGCATTCTTCTAGGTTCACCCCAGGGCCCTAAAGTCTGGGAAGGAGCCAGTGGGACTTTCTCAGGAAGTTTCTGCCTTCCATTTTCCTTGCACTAAGTAGTGGGAACTCTAACAGGTGCAAGGGAGGAATGAAGCCAAGTTGTTCTTCTGCCCCACCTGTAGGGCATTTCTCGGATTGTTTCTGGGGAAAAAAGGAAAGAAAGTGCATTTTGGAAACCACAGCCACAGTCTCAAGCACAACTTCGAAACAAGGAGTTCAAAGCTGTAGGTAGTCAAAGGGTCATCTGGAATCCTATGAAATGTGCTGTTGCTTCCCTTCTTTGTTTTTGTTTTTGTTTGTTTTTTGGCTACCTACTGGGCCCTCCCAGTCATTTTTTCTCTCTAGGTGCCAGCATTACCACCACTTCTGTCTGAGGACCTATGATAGATACGTGGGTGGCTGGAACTTCAGGCAGACAGGGATGTTCAGGGATTTGAATGTCCACCATGCCCTGGGAAGGGTATGTGTCCTGTTTTAGTCCTCAGAAAAACTCAGTGGGACAGTTTCTATTATTCACATTTCCAATTTACAGGTGAAGAAATTGAGACTCTGAGGATTTATGTAATATGCTGAAGGTCACACAGCATGGGGGGTGGGGGCGGACTCAAACCCCGGTCTGTCTACTCTCTTGGACCTAACGTTTGGGATTTCTCTCTGACCCAAACTCCTAATCTTCATGTTAAATACTAAAACCTGCTCCTTAGAAGACACATAAGTTCTGCCTTAAAGGCATGCTTGCAAACAAAAGTTCTGGAGACCTTCGGGAGTTGGTTTGAAAAGGCTGAAACAAATCCATAGCTGATTACTGACCTCCTTCCTCCTGCTTGGGATACTTGGTCCTTTAGTGGAAAGCAGGAGTCTGAGCACAAAGAAATCAAGTATAGATGCTTCAGTGGCTCGAGACAGACAGTTAAGAAAGAAAACAGGTTCCAGAGAGACCCCAGCAAGTAGGATCACGAAGTCATCTTTGAACCAACCTCGTTTACTCTGCTCATTTTACTGACAAAGAAACTGAGGCTGAGACCGTCCCAGCGAGATTAGCAGGTGAGTTAATGGCGGATCTTTGACTTGACTCTGGGTCTCCTTGGCCTAGAGCTCTCTGTTTGCTTGAGCATGCTGCCTGACTTTGCCCTGAGACACTTCTATCGTGAACAACGTCGCTAGTGACAAGAAGTGCTGGCAGGAGACCTGGGAGCTGGGAGTGGGTGCTTCTGTACTTTGTTAAGACAGAAGGCAGACAGAAGTGAGGACTGTTTCTCTGAGCAAACATTGAGAAGTTGGGAGCCTAAAGCAGTGGTACTAATTACATGTTGCTGCATTGATCCCACATTACCGATTCCATGTAGAAGAAGGTGTAGAAGGTCGTCTGTCACAAAGCAGCCATTTGATGCCTGATATTTCAACATAGTCTGCAGTACAAATAGGTGTGCAAATATGGACACCTCTGGCAAGTTCCAAGCGACTTTCTGTTACAGAACCTAAACACTGTTGGCCACAATTACCAACATTTTTCTTCTAATGAGTCTGATGAATCCATACATATAGTTGAGCATACTCCTTATTAGCAACCCCCAAGTGACCGCTACACAGAGGTACTTTGATTCCCCCTGTCTAATGTCATGAGGTTTCCAGAGAAAGTTCAATACAAGCTCTGTAAACAGAATCAGAAAAGATCAGCTCACTGAGGTTTTCCTGGCTGTGTTTGCTTTCTGTTTGCACATATGTTTCTTGCACAGCATCTTATGAAGATTTCCCCCTACCTTGAGGGAAGAGAGGACCAGGTCTGGGCATGTGGAGGCAGCGTTTTGTAAAGGCCTCTCTATTCAGAGTTTTGTATTTACACCTCATTTCTTCTCAGGCTCTGGCTGGCTGGGCTGCTTTGATATTTAACTGATTGAGGAGCAGGTGGAGCAGCTGATGGGGGACAAGACCCCTGGGAAAGCCCGAGATGTGGCTGCTGGGGAGGGGAAAGAATTTTCTGGGGCCCAGAGTCTTCTGGAGGCTATCAAAGAGGAGTAAGGCTCCCTCCCTCCATCCCCTGCCAGTCCTTGGTGCCCACCGGATACCATTGGTATTCCATCTCAAGTAAGCCTGAGCCACAGAAGCCAAGATTTCCACAGAAATTATGAGGACTTTGTTTCCTTTCCAAAAGATGGTATGCTTGAAAAGAAGAGTCAACATGAGGAATTGTTTTTAAAAAACAAGTGCCCCTAAGATGGCAGCATCATCGTGGTTGATGTGTACCAGACTGACAGTGAGGGTTGGGATGGCGATATTATTAGCAATGGATCGAAGTTTCAGATAATTCAGGCATAGTCAGAATTGGCCCTCTATTGGTGTTATCCTCATTCATTCGCACGTGGACATGCTTCCTGAAATGGCTGTGAGTGTAGGAGGTACAGCTAGAGACGTGGGCTGCCCTTGTCTTTGTCATGCATAGGAATGTCCCGTATGTCAGGGGTATCACTGTTGAGAAAAACGTATAGAACTGCTGCTCTTAAGACATCAGGATGCATTTTGCGTCTGCTGGGAGGTAGTAGGGATGATGAAAGCAGAAAAAAAAAGACAGTCAAGTTAGAAGTCAGAACAGGAAGGCAGCCCTGCTCCTTACTAGCTGTGGCGACCTTGAGCAAGTTGTTAACTTCAGTAAGAAATTGGATTAGATTCTTGATGCTCATCGTGTGGTCCACAACCCAGCAGAATTTGTATTACCTGGTTTTTTGTTAAAAATGCATTGGGGCGCCTCCGTGGCTCAGTCGGTTGAGCGTCTGGCTTCGGCTCAGATCATGATCTCGCAGTTTGTGGGTTCAAACCCCGCATTGGGCTCTGTGCAGACAGCTAGCTCAGAGCCTGGAGCCTGCTTCAGATTCTGTGTCTCCCTCTCTCTCTGACCTTCCCCTGCTCATGCTGTCTCTCTCTCTCTCTCTCAAAAACTAAAAAAAAAAAAAACATTTAAAGACATCACCTGTTTATTTAAAAAAAATGCAGCCTCTGCCACCAACCTACCAAATCAAAATGTTCATTTTAAGAAGACCTGCAGGTGATTCCTAGGCATGTTAAATTTTAAATCTCCGGGTCTTAATCCTGGCTGCGTGTGCAAATAATCTTGGGAATTTTGAATACATGCTGATGCCTGTGTTCCAGCTCATACCAATTAAAGTAGAATGTCCCCAGCTGATTCTATTGTATTTTATTTATTTTTAATACGCCTTTATATAGTGGTGACTTATGGCAGACATTGTTCCAAGTACTTTACAAATATTAACTTGTTTAATCCTCATTAGCGCCTTATGAAGATTGTACTATTCAGCTTCTGACCAGCATTGAATAGTACGGAATGTAGCATTCAGCATCTATGAGTTTCCAAACTCTATAGCTGAGTGTTTTTAATTGGGAAAAGCCCAGAAACTGGAAGAGCCAAAGCGCTGCTGTGTTTCTGGTATTTGGATGTGGGGTCTTGTGTGGAAGCAGCGTAGAATGGCTTCCCTTGGGTTTCTCTTGCTCTCCCTTCTCAGACTCCTCAGGGGGCACACTTTCCTCCACTCATTCCTTAAATGTTAATGTTTCCTAGGACTTTTTCCTCAGCTTCAGTCTTCTTAGTTCCAAAACTCTGTAGACAATGACTTAGTTTACACTTACATCTGGATGTCTTATGGACCCCTCAGTCCCCATGTGTCTAAAGCTGACTCCATCACCTTTCTTGATCACAGTGAATAACATCACCATCCACTCAATCACCAGACTAAGAATCGGGAACTTGAGACTCTTCCTTACTACTTTCCTTTCCCTTTGAATTTGAGATGACTCCCAAATCACCAGCCCAGACCTCAGTCCTCAGCTACAAATCCATAAATCCAAATGGCTACTTAGCATCTCTATCTGGGTGAACAACAGTGTGGATTCCAGATTCAACAAGTCTAAAACAGGACTCACTGTTTATCTCCCTCATAAAATTTGCATCTCTTATTCAGTGTTTGGATGTATTGTTTTCATTTTCTTTGGGTAAATACCCAGTAGTGGAATTATTGGATCATATGGTATTTCTATTTTTAATTTTTTGAGGAATTTCCATACTGTTTTCCACAGTGACTGCACCAATTTACATTCCCACCAACAGCACAGGAGGGTTCCTTTTTCTCCACGTCCTCGCCAACAGTTGTTATTTCTTGTGTTGATTTTTAGCCATTCTGACAGGTGTGAGGTGTATCGCATTGTTTTGATTTGCATTTCCCTGATGATGAGCGATGTTGAGCATCTTTTCGTGTGTCTGTTGGCTACTTGTATGGCTGTCTCTTCAGGTCCTCTGCCCATTTTTAAATGGAATTGTTGTGTGTGTGTGTGTGTGTTGGATTGTATTAGTTCTTTATATAGTTTGGATATTAACCCCTTATTAGATATATCATTTGCAAATATCTTCTATCATTCACTAGGTTACCTTTTTTTTGTTGTTGATGGTTTCCTTTGCTGTGCAAAAGCTTTTTATTTTGTTGTGGTCCCAATAGTTTACTTTTGCTTTTGTTTCCCTTGCTGGAGGAGACCTATCTAGAAAAATACTTCCGTGGCCAATGCCAATGAAATGACTGCCTGTGTTCTCTTCTTGGAATTGTATGGTTTCAGGTCTCACATTTAGGTTTTTTATTATTTTGAATTATTTTCGTGTATGGTGTTAGGAAGTGGTCCAATTTCTGAATCACTATATTATACATGTGAAACTAATATTACACTGTATGTTAAACTAACTGGAATTTGAATAAAAACTTAAAGAAAGTGGTTCAATTTCATTCTCTTACATGTAGCTGTCCAGTTTTCCCAGCACCATTTATTGAAGAGAAATTTCCCCAGTGAATATTCTTGCCTCCTTTGTTGTAGGTTAATTGACCATAGAAACATGGGTTTATTTCTGTGGTACCTTTAGCTCTTCCTTTCTCAAGATTACTTTGGTTAGTTGGTTTTTTTTTTTTTTTTTGGTGGTTCCATACAAATTTCAGGATTATTTGCTCTAGTTTTGTGAAAAATGTTGATATTTTGGTAGAGATTGCACTGAATCTGTAGATTGCTGTGGATAGTATGGATAGTTAACAGTATCTTAATCCATGAGCAATTTTTGGTGTCATCTTCAAGTTCTTCTATCAATACTTTATAGTTGGCTGAGGACCAGATGGTAGAAGGCTGTGGGTGTCAGGCTAAGATATTTTATTTTGTAGACAATGTGGGGCACCAAGAGGCATTTGAGTGGAGGTAGGGCATGGGGTGGTAGTTGGGGCTGGGTGGGAGGGTGGCATGATCAGATGTGCATTTTGGAAGATGTATCTGAAGGCAGACCATGAGAGTCTATCTTTTCCTCTGAAGAGGGAAAAGGCAGTAAGAATTTCTCCTCCATGGGGACACGTAATAAAGAGTTGAAATAAAAAGTCTGTTCATATACCTGGCAAAACAGATGGGATCTTATCCTTTTATAGTTCTGCAGAGCTTTGGTAGGGATAGCCATAGTCTTAAGCAAGAGCCAGGTAGCATCCTGGCTCTTAATCATTTTTAAGCAACAGTTGAGAGGGTCAGGCAGACAAGTGTCTTTCCTTTCTAGGCCTAGATCTGATGGAGAGAACTGAGACACTAAGAACCTGGGGAAAGTTAGGTATTTTAGCACTGAAGTCCTTATTTTAACTTTCCCTAGTTTTTCTGTGTTATAGTCACATATTTCAGGTCCTTAAACTCAGGATAGTTATTGCAGCCAATTACAATAGCAATTTTCGCCAAGACACTGACTTTATTCTGCCAATGGTGCATTTATAATTACATTATTTTTATGTATTACCATAAAATACCAAGAGTCATCTAATATGTCACTGACAAGAGCTAAGATGTAGAGAATTTAAAATAAATTGGTGAAAAAGTTAAATGACTTTTTATTATTATTGTTCTTTTAGAACCAAGGTAGCTGTCAGCTGTGATTGAAAATCACCTCTGATTGGCTGGTATTAGCATTAGGGTTTGAAGTGAAGGAATTGGGGGAAAAAAAGAGCTGTAACACATGTTTTGTAATAATTTTTTTCCAATCCCTTTTCTGCATTATGGCATAGGCTGATCATGGAATAGGCTGTAGTTTTCTGTGCTGAAATGTTTTGGTCTTCTGTTTTCCCAGCAGAGACCTCTCTCTTCTGTTTCTGATTCGTGTTCTTCATGACACTTCCAGATATCATCACTGAACATTAAAGTGATGCCATATGGGGACCATGCTTGAAACATAGACCTTTGGTTGGAGGAATAAGATGAGATGGATGAATTTCCTATTAGTGTTGAGAAGCGAGGGTCTTCCTGTAATCTATAAGGAATGGCAGTAAGATCACAAGATTGATTTTTGACTTTTAAGCTTGGGAAGCTATATAGGCCCATGTAAGGATACTTCCATTCGTCAAAAGCTGGAGAGAGGCAAGCTTTCTCTGGGATCTGTTTTTAAAGCCAGTTTATGAACCAAACAAGAGAACCAGGTTATTACTTTGGAGTCACAGGTGGTGGTTGTTTTTAACTAAAATAGTGTCACTTAGCTTTCTACCCCTGGCCCCCTCACCACCTCACCCCCACAGGCCGCAACAGATCTGGTTCCAAATAACTTCTGACTGTTTGTAAAAACTTAACCTCATCCTCACAGGATGAAGTCGTGCAGTCATTGAGGAGATTGGAAGGTTGGGCTGAAGGTCCTGAAGGCAGTGTCTCAGGAGGTATTCACATATTTTAGATCCCCTCTTGAGAGTGGAAGGCTTCTCAAAAGGCTCATGTTGATAGTTAAGTTCTGATGTCACCTCCTTTTGGGATTTAAAACATGTAATAACTTTATTGCCTTTTTTCTTCTATTACAAAAGTAATCTATGTTCATTGTGCACATTTTAAAACACAATCACGAAGAAGAAAATACAATCTGTTATTAATCATTCCCATTCAGAGATAGTCCCTGCTAACATTTTGGTGGTTATCTCCCCAGACATTTTTATAGACACAATACATACTCACACATATTCATCCATTGTTAACCCTGTCAGTTTTACCTCCGAAATTTATTTGTATTTCTTATTTCTACGTCCCCGTTAGTACCATGATCCAAACATTTCCTTTTCTCACTTGGACAACTGTATTAGCTTCCTAACTGGGATCCCTGCCTCCACGTTTGCCCTTATCCAAACCATATTCCCTCTGGCAGCCACTGTGGCATTTTTGAAACACAATGAAATCATCCCTCTCCCTTCCTCCTTAAAGTTCCCCTTAAATCTTCCTATTGTTTTTAGGATAAAGGACAAATGTCTATGGCCAACAAGAACCTCATGATTTGCCTACTCTCTTTAACCTTATCTCATGATGGTCTCCCTACCATTCCCCATGCTCTAGCTACTTTGACCCTTCATTTCTTCAACCTATTTTTCACTTCAGAGCCTTCATGGTAGCTATTTTCTAGAATATTCTTTAATTGTTGCTTCCTTAGAGAGGTCCTCCTTGACCTTTTCATCTCATTTAAGCCCCCCTCATTTTCCCTGTGGCTGGGTGTGACTGTGACCTGCCCTACCTGCCTTGGTCTGACAGGAACTTTTCCACATTGGGCACAAAGGGAGAGCACTGTTGGAATTGAGAAACCCCAAATCTACTCTTAAGGGCCTGCCTTGCTCTCACACCTTTTCTAGTATATGTCACCTCTGAGCCCTCACTTCCTCTAGGAGTCCATCCTTGAGGCTCCCCCTTCCCATCCCAGACCATATTAAGCCCTTTTTAAAAATATATTTCTGTTGTTGTAATTCTAACCTTCAATGCATTTTAAAATTATAGTTTTAATGTCTGGCTTCCCCACTTGCTCACAAATGCCATGAGGGCAGGGGTGGTACTCGTGTTAGGTACCACTGTGCTGCTAGTGCCCAGTATAAGTGATTCATAGAATTTAGTGAATGGGATTCAGCTTTTCCCTGATTTAAGTAAGTCATCCTGTGTGTTTGACCTTTGCTTTTCTGAGTGGGAATTTGAGATCCAGAGAGCAAGAGCCGTGGCTTCTAACTCTTTGTCTCCCTCACTTTGCTGGGCATGAAATGGGTATAAATCAAGCAGAGCTCATGGTGGCTGAGACCATCATGCACAGCAATATTCCTACAACACACAATGGCCAAACAGCTTTAATAGGGACCAAACCAGCAGATGTGAATATCTGTGGCCTGATCTGACTGGCAGAAGGCTTTTTAATGGACCATCTCAAACCATTGCCAAAGCCAGGCATAGTCAGCTTAAGAGGAGGTTAAGTAGATATAGTTAAGTCAGCCAGGATGGTTTGTGGCCCTTGGTTATTTCTCATCCCTGCCCTGGAAAGCCCCAGGGATAGCTAGGAGTGGTTGGAGATGTGTCGGAAAGCTGCTAGGTAGCTGGGGGCAGAGGCTGTAGAAGAAAGTTGCCTCCTTAACACTGTAGTCCAGGAGAGACCTGGGCATCGGGTACCATCTGCCCAGGTTGTGGCTGTAGGCACTGCCTGGCCATGTGGCCAGTGGCCAAAAAGAGTGCAGGTGGTAGAGCTCCAAACAGAATGCCCTCTGGGTCCAGGAATATATCCTGCTTCTGCTGTCACAGGAGCAGATGCTGGTGCAGAGCAAATCCTCATGTAAATGAACCCAGGGGCCGTGATGCAAGGCTGCTTGGACTGCTCTCAATTTCCCATGTGCTATGTGGAACCACAAACAATTTTAGTGTTGAAAAGAGCCCAGTGAGACTTTCATTTAGGATTTTTCCTTCTCCCCCACTAGAAAGCAGTAACTTGCATGTAACCGTATCCTTCATTAGGATGGCCATAATCTAATTTATTGGTCAAAGTATAAT
Organism: Suricata suricatta; assembly: GCF_006229205.1. Classification (NCBI taxonomy): domain Eukaryota; kingdom Metazoa; phylum Chordata; class Mammalia; order Carnivora; family Herpestidae; genus Suricata; species Suricata suricatta. The sequence goes on from NC_043717.1 coordinate 97,390,895, forward strand.
ACCTTTGAAAGTGGAAGAAGACACTGTTAGGAATTAGGCTGTACGACAAACATACCCTGAGACTGTTCCAGGCAGTCTGGGATGTGTATGGGCCCTCCCCTTGACAATCGTCTTAGGTAAGCTGTAAAGCTCTCTTAAACTCTGGCATCCAGCATCATGGAATGTTTTAGAAGGATGATAAACTGCAGGTCTAAGAGAGTGTGAGCAGGGATAATAGAACCGCAGAACCAACTGATGAAGAGCACCTGCTGTGTGGGTAGGGCTGTTTGGTCACCATCAAGCACTTCACACGTGCGCGTGCACATGCACACACACACACACACACACACAGGTGCGCGCACAAGTAGGGTGCTGGCAGCAGCCTCATCTTCTAATGTAATAAGAGGAGCTTACAATCACTGAGCACTTGCTATATGCTATTGTGCTCAGCACTCCTCATGCCTCAGGGCATGCTGCGTGTTTGTTTATATTTATGTGTCACTTGTGGAAAGCTTCTGTATTTAGTGACTGCATATGTATTTCCTATCTCATTTGATCCTCACAATAATACATGGATGTAGGCATTACTCTTCCAGTTGACAGATGAGAAACCAAACCTTGGAGAGGTCCAAGAGCTTGTAGATAAGTGCTAGAACTGGAAATTAAATCCAAATCTATTCAACTCCAATGGTACACGTTGTGACCCTACATCTGATGAATGTATTAATTTAGCAAATATTTGTAGGTTAGTACTATGTGCTAAATGCCATGCTAGGTGCTAGGAATCCAAACATGTATTGGGCGGTGGTCTCAAGCTGTGAGAAAAGACAGAAACAGAAACATTCTCTACCTCCAAGAGCTTGCCCTTTAGCAGGGGAGACAGGTACACAAACATATAATTTGAGTACTATAGGCTAGATACCAATTCTATTATAATAATAAGTTATGAAATATGAAATACTTAAGAGCATTATGCAATATGTTAACATGAGTTATATTTATATGTTTCATATTTGTATTTATAAATAAGTATGTGGGGATTACAGAGTACTATGGGAACAGAACGGGGGAGAAGTAGGGAAGGTTTCACAGAGAAGACAAAAGTCCTTAAGTACCAGACTGAGTTGAGACTTAAGCCAGTAGGTGATAGAGGGCCATCAAAAAATTTCATCATGAGATTGACCAATTTATTGTACACTTTGAAAAGACCAGTGACTTTGCATGGAGAATGAATTGTGAGGCAGGAGATGGGGAAGTGGGAGAAGCCAGCCCAGGTGAGAGATGATGGGGGTCTGGACAATTGATGAAATAGAAATCTCAGTTACAGACTCTGGATTTTATTCTAAGTACAGTGGAAAGCCATTGGGGAGGATTATTTATTTATTTATTTATTCTGAGAGGGAGGGAGAGAGAGACAGACAAGGAGGGGCAGAGAGAGAGGGAGAGAGAGAGAGAATCCCAAGCAGGCTGCATGCTGCCAGGGCAGAGCCCGACCCCAACCTTGGGCACAAACCCATGAACTGTGAGGTCATGACTTGAGTCACACAGGTGCCCCAGCCATTGGAGAGTTTTAGGCAGGGAGGTAATATCTGATTTGCATGTTGAATATTCTAGTGTTCTTAACACACACACAGGTACACACACACACACACACACACACACACGCAAAGGGATACAAGGAAACTTTTGGAGGTGATGGATATGCTTACTGCCTTGATCGTGGTAATGACTTCATGGGTGTATGCATATGTCCAACTCATCAAATTGTATACTTTAAATATAAGCAGTTTTTTGGTATATCAATTTTATATCCATAAAGCTGTTTAAAAAATAAGATTGCAAAACAAAGAGGAGGGGCGCCTGGCTGGCTCAATTGATGGAGCATCGGACTCTTGATCTCGGGGTCATGAATACAAGCCCCCCCATTGGGTGTGGAGCCTATTTAAAAAACTGAGAGTACAAAACAAAAAGAGTTACAAAGTAAACTTGATGTAATTCATAATGTCACGTCACTGCATAAGTTATCCTTAATATTGTAGTGTGTTTATATAATATGAACACACAGATATGCAAAGCTAAGTTTTTATAAAAGTTGGGATAATATACTTGTGATTTTGATAATATTCTTTATTAAAGTTAGTGCAATTCAATTTGTTTTAATGTAATGTATTTTTGAATTTAATTTGAATTTATTTTTTATTGAAGTATAACATACAGTGTTAGTTTCAGGTGTACAATATAGTGATTCAAACTTCTATACATATCTCAGTGCTCATCCCAATACGTGCACTCTTAATCCTCTTTATCTAGTTTACCAACACCCCCACCTCCCCTCTGGCAACCACCAGTTCTTTGTATTTAAGAGTCTTGTTTTTTTAAATCAGTCTCTTTTTTTTTCTTTGTCTTGTTTCTTAAAAGTCCACATATGAGTGAAGTCCTGTGGTATTTGTCTTTCTCTGACTTATTTCACTTAGCATTATACCTTCTAGATCCATGCATGTTGTTGCACATGGCAGGACCTCATGTACCCCTATGTTCATTGCAGTACTATTTACAGTAGCCAAGATATAGAAGCAGCCCAACACTCCATGGATATGTGGAATATTACCCAGCCATGAAAAAGAATGAGATTTTTGCCATTTGCAACAACGTGGATGAACTAGAGGCTATTATGCTAAGTTAACTTAGTAGTCATCATAATTGACACTTAAAAATATTAAGAGCAGAAAAATGTGGAAGACCGCACTCCTCCTCTCCAAGATCTTGCATTCTAGTGGAGGAGATGGATATGATTATAACAAAGTATATGACAATATTTGAAGTGCCATTTTTTTTGGCAAAATAAAACAAGTGCTATGAAAACTTAGGTATAAAAGATCCCTTGGGCTGTTCTGTAGAAGATGGACTGGGAAGTGTAGGCATAGGTAGAAGCGGGAAAATTGATGAAGAAGATAATTGTCATAGCCCAGATAGTATGTCTTAGACTAGGTTAGTGGCTCAGGCTACATTAGTGGCAGTGGAGCTGGTAAAAGTGAATGGATCTGAGAAATATTTAGGAAACAGAATGGATGAGAATTGGCAGTTGACTGGTTGTAGGGTTTAAATAGGGGGAGGAATAAAGGATATCATCCAGATTTCTGGCATGAAGAATGGAGTGGAAGCTAGTGTCATTTACTAAGGTGAGATATACATAGGAAGAGAATGGGACATATGCCATGTGAAAGAAAATGGCAGCTGGCAACGGTTTTCAAGAAGGAATACCTTCTTTTTAAAATAATTTCATTAGTTTTTCATGATCTGTCTCTTGAAAATAAATAAATGCTGGAGCCGCTCAAACTGCCTGCAGTTTGAAGAACTGACGACACCGGGATTCGTTGCAGAGACTTTTATTGGTTCTTTTCTTCCTTCTTCCTTCTTCCTCCCCGCTGCTTGCTCCCCCATATATACCTGCCGCCCAGGCTCCGCAGCAGCTCATGATAGGCTGGCAGAGGCAGGGCTGACCCCTTCCATGGCCTCGCATTGGTCGCTCACTCATCGCGGTATCTGGCCGGGGGGCGGGAGCACTAGAGGCCGGCAGGCCGTACCTCGCCGTGTGCTCGGGCAGGGTCTTGCATCCACCTCCTACAGCTAAATGTTAAAAAAAAAATTAAAAGCAAACAAGGAGGTGCCTGGGTGGCTCAGTTGGTTGAGTGTCTGACTTTGGCTCAGGTCATGATCTTGTGGTTTGTGGGTTGAAGCCCCACGTCACACTCTGTGCTGATAGCTTGGAGCCTGGAGCCTGCTTCAGATTCTGTGTCTCCCTCTTTCTCTGTCCCTCCTCATTTGTGCTCTTTCTCTGTCTCAAAAATAAATAAAAATAGGGGCACCTGGATGATTCAGTTGGTTAAGTGGCCAACTTTGGCTCAGGTCATGATCTCACAGTTAGTGGGTTCAAGCCCCACATCGGGCTCTGTGCTGACAGCTTGGAGCCTGGAGCTGCTTCAGATTCTGTGTCTCCCTCGGTCTCTGCCCCTCCCCTGCTCATGATCTGTCTCTCCTTGTCTCTGTCTTTCAAAAATAAATAAATGTTAAAAAAATTTTTTAAAATAATTTTATTAGTTTTTAAAAATTTATTTACTTATTTTGAGAGAGACAGAGAGAGACAGAGACAGAGAGCAAGCAAGAAAGCGCAAGCACACACATAAGTGGGAGAGGGGCAGAGAGAGGTGGAGAGAGAGAATCCCAAGCAGGCCCCATGCTGGCAGCACAGAGCCCGACAGAGGGCTCAAATCCACGAACTGTGAGACCATGACCTGAGCTGAAATCAAGAGTTGGATGCTTAACTGACTGCACCACCCAGGCGCGCCAAGAAGGACTACCTTCTGAAACTTTAAACACATTTTGGTAGTTCATAGAGGTTATGGAAAAATGTAACTACACCGGGAAGTCTGTAGTTTCCAGAATTGCTACCACTAGTTTAGAGCGTATTATTAATTACTCTATTGTCTGAAAGACTTATCAACCAAAACATGGAAGCGTAGCAATCATCCAGGCCAAGCCCTTTCTTTCACTAAGGCCCACAGAAAAGTGATTTACAGAAGATGACATGGCTAGTTAGTAGCAAGTCTAGGTCCAGAAGCCCAGTTCTCTTTACTCATGGCTTTATATTCTTTCTGCTACACAGTTCCTTTCTTCTCAGCTGTAGAATGAGAATTGACCATGTCTGTGGTCCTTCCCACCCCCCCGGCCCCCGCTTGTCTCTTGGAACTATTTTCTCTTCTCAAAGCATATGTGTACAAGGGAATATATGAGGAATTACATTGAATTTCTTTCTTATCAGGCCACATGTCTTTTATGAACACGCATGTTATTTTAAGATTTTATTTCCATCATGGAACTCGAGCTCACAACCCTGAGATCCAGAGGCGTAGGCTCTACCGACTGAGCCAGCTCGGTGCCCCTTCGAAAGAGTACTCTGATGAACCTACCATCCCAGGACTGGTTGTTCCCCTGGCTGTAGGCAATGTTTCAAATTTCACTTGAACTCCAGTCTTCTCAGAGATGGCCTGTGGGACCAAGGGCTCTAGCCTTGTCATTCTGGGGTTTTAATTAGTCCAGTGTTAAAATACTTTTTTCAACGCTGAAGTTTCCTTCAAAGTATCTTACATTGTCCCAAGATTGGTCAATGAGCTGGCAGATGATTTTTGCAGTCTCTCTGTCAGATAAGGAATTGTTACCATTTCCTACCATCTAAGTGCAAATCTACTTTCCTGCTAGCCCAGTGCCCTTGTTTGGCCTCCTCTACTCTTTATTTTCAACTGTTTGGCTTGTTTTTTCACCTTGAACACCTCTACTTGTGGAGGGAAATGGACTCCAGAGATAGTGTATGGACAGACTTATCAGATTTTATCTCTACCCAAAATTATTTCAGGCCATGAAATCAAAAAGTATGGACAGTCACACTGCTTGGTATCAGCTACCTTTTATTTGGTGCTTATGTCAGGCAGAAACGATGCTAAGTACATACATTATCTCATTGTATCCTTTCAGCACCTACTTGAAGGGTGTCACTGGTTGAATTGCGTCTCCCTAAAATTCACATGTTGCATTCCTAATTCCCAATACCTCACAATGTGACTCTCTTTGGAGATAGGATCTTATAGAGAGGTAATCAAGTTAAAATGAGGTCATTAGGGTACACTATACTTCCATATGGCTACTGTCTGAATAAAATGAGAAAATTTGGAGGCAGATAGGCATAAAGGGAAGATGATGTGAAGACATGGGGAGGAGACCGCCAACTATCAGGCAAGAAGAACGGTCTGGAACGACCCTTCCTTCAGAGATCTCCGGAGGAGCCAAACGTGGGCAGCACCTTGATGTAAGACTTCTGGTCTCCAGAACTGTGAGACCATAGATTTCTGTTTTTTAAGCCATTCAGTTTATGGTTTTTTGTGACGGTAGGCCTAGCACTCATGCAAGGGAGTACTGTTGTTATCCACACTCTCCAGATGGGTAAGCTGATGTGCAGAAATGTAAGTGACATGTACAAGGTCAAAAAGTAAGGGCAGAGCTGGGACTTAAACCCAGTTCTGTCTAACCTCTGAACCTGCCCTTTCCCTAGGGTCTCAGGCTAGACTGCCAAACAATGCCTTGCTACTCCATCATCCTAGAGTTAAATCACCATCGAGGTGTACCCCTTCCCATTATAAGACTGCAGAACAATACAAGGGTCATTGAAAACCATATGAAAATTCTCTTTGGTCTTAAGAACTCTTTTTTGGGAGACAGGGAAAAGGAGTTGCTGGGAGATGGATGTACTTATTACTGAGAAATTGTTCCTGGGGCACCCAGAGCAATATTTCTTAGCCGAAAGCTGTCAAGTCAATATTGCCCAAAAGAAAACCCGGCCTCTTCAGTCATTGTCCCTCCCTGCAGCACGGAGGCCTGGGACTCAGTCATTCGCTAGGAGACTTCCTGAGACTGGTTACGCCTGCACAATCTCATTTCCTTCCTTTGCTTCTCGTCGGAAAGTGATGGAAAGGCACGGCTTCTGTTCCACATGCTTAAAGGCAAGTTTTAAGTTACTTTCTGTGCAACTGTGGAGCCTAAACTTACTTGACATGGATACAAAAGTTTCTCTGTGGAAACATATTGAGCTGATTAGAGGCTCTCCCGGGGTAAGACAACAGTTTGGATTATGTAGCAAAACATTTCAAGCCAAGTGCGATGTGTTAATGGTTTGTATAAATGTGATGATTAGATAAAAGCGGCTTTTGGAGTTATGACATCAACAAGTCAACATATTGGTCTCATATGGATTTGAGCACTTTGGAAATGCTTCTTTTGTTTCAATACCATTAATTAAATCCACACATTTTGCTGATATTGAGCGGTTACCTTAAAACACAGAAGGCGAAAGTTGAAGCTTTGAGCAGTATTTCTGGGTGCATTTCCGTGAGGCTGAGTAAATGAGAACCGTTTTTCTTTTCAAGGAGCTAATTGCCTAGAATTTCCAGAATTTCACGACAGATAGTGAACAGTTGATTCTTTCTCAACAAATTCAATCCAAATGATGCATGCTTTTACTTAACCGCTACAGGCTTAACTGCAGTTTTAAATTATTCTCAGTGCAGAGGCAATAAAGTATTTCAGTAAATACGTCTCAGAGGAGAAGTTAAGAGGAAACAGCACAAGTATTCCCCAGTAGCCACCGTTCAGGTCACTGTTTCAATCCACAAGGCACATGTCAAAGAATTATGACCTGCCATGGGCAGTATTTTTCAGAGTGGGGAGTTTATAAATACCTCAAGGGTCTGAATAAACGACTCCAGATAGAAAGTGAGTGAATCCTATGGGGATACTTCATTTGAAAACTAAATATCTGTGGCCTTGCCTTGTCAACAAAATTGGATTTCACTCTGTTATTATGTTGTTTCCATTTATAACTGATTTAGAATGGAAATCTAGGGAGAATTTCCTAGAGTCGTCAAGATGGCTGTGCTTTAGTTAACAATAGACGCTTCTGGCCGAAATGAAGGAATTCGTTCCCTGGCGGTCATCCTCTTCGCCAAATCCTGAGTTGCAAATGGCCATGCAGATTTGCTCATTTTGCTCAGCTTGAAAAAGTAATCCTACCTTTAGAATACTAAGATGGAGGCTTAAATCATTTTACTGGATATTGATCTAGTGAGAATTGTGTGCAAAGCCCTGAACTTGGCGCTGCTTGAGGTGGGATGGAGGGAGGTGGTGGAGATGACAAAGATAATGAGATGAATGAGAGATGTTCTCTGCTCTCTCAAATGATTGCTGGCATTTATTGAATGCATCAGATGCTCCAGGCACTGTTCTAAGCATTTAAAAATCTGTTACTTAGTTCAGTGACTTGTAGGTAGATGCTGTTTGTACCCCCATTCTACAGATGAGGAAACTGAGGCACAGGGAAATTTAGTTACTGCTGCTCTTTCTCATTCTCCTTTGCTGGCTCATCGTCCTGACCTCCTAAGTCTGCAGTGCCCTGGGGCTTAGTCTTTGGATCTCTTCTTGGTGTACACTCATTCCCATGATGCTCTCATTTAGTTTCATGGCTTTCAACACCATGCATCTATTTTTTTAGGTTATTTATTTATTTTGAGAGAGAGAGAGAGAGCGAGCGAGCATGCGAGCGAGCAGAGAGATAGAGGGAAAATTCCCAGCAGGCTCCATAGCGTCAGTGTAGAGCCCAACATGAGGTTCAATCACACAAACTGTGAGATCATGACCTGAGCTAAAACCAAGAGTCAGACGCTGAACCGCCTGAACCACCCAGGTGCCCCACCACCAATCTGTTTAATAGGCATTTCAGACTTCTGTCTTAAACGGCATTCCTGATCTCCCCCTTTCCTAAAAGTGCTCCTTTCCTTACCTTCCCAGTTTTAGTTGACGGGAACTCTGTTCTTCCCATTCTTAGGCCCAAAATAATTTTTTCTCACATCTTCAAAATCTATCTAGAATCTGACTACATCTGTTCATTTCCATGACTACTATTTTGGCCTGAGCCAATGTCCTCTCTTGCTTGCTCTCCAAGCTTCCCCTCTGGTCCCCTATTGCTGCATAAAATACCACAGACTTGGCTTAAAATAGCACTCATGTGTTATCTTACAATTATGTATGTCAGAAGTCTGGAGGGCTTGGCTGAATTGACTGCTTAGAATCTCCTAAGGCCAAAGTCAAGGTGTCAGCCAGATTCTTATATAGAAGTTTTGGGGCAGAATCCACTTCTAAGCTCTTTCAGGTTGATGGCAGAATCCATATAATTTGCGGTATAGGTCCAAGGTCCCTCTTTTCTTGCTGGCTACTGGATAGGGGGCTCATTCCCAAAGGTCATCCACACTTCTTCTCATGTGCCTTCCTATATCTTTAAAGCCAGCAACGGTGTTCCAAATCCCCCAAGTATTTCCAATCTCTCTGAATTCTGCTCCTGCTACTAGTCAGAGAAAACCCTCTGCTTTTAGAGGGTTCACCTGACTGAGTCAGGCCCACCCAGATGATCCCCACATTGAAGGTCAATTGGTTTGAGACTTCAATTCTATCAGAAAAATCTCTTTGCAACTGTACCTAGATTAGCATTTAGCGAGTAAGCATGACTTCTTTGTCTGCAGTGTCTCCTCCATCCAGTAGCCAGTGTGACCCTGTCATTCCTCTACTCCAAATCCTCCAGTGGCTCTGAGCTCATCCAGAGTAACCGCCAAAGTTCTTACCTTGTCCCCTAAGGCCCTTCATGACCTGGACTCTTCCCCTTACACCCCGACTCCATATCCTACTTTTTCCCCTCTCACTTACCCTCCTTTTCATTTATTTTCCCTCTCGCCATACTGAAATGCTTCAAGCATGGTCCTGCTCCCGGGCCTTCTTCATGCTGTTTCCCCAGGGCTTTCCCCTTGATGCCTAGTGACTAGTGGCTTCATTACCTTTCTGAGATTTCTCTTCAATTGTCTCCTTCTCAGTAAGCCCTTCCTTGACAACCCTATTTAAAACTGCACCCCATCCCATGCTTCCTAGCCCACCCTCCCTGCTTCATTGCCCCCAGGTCCTTTATTACTATGTAGCACAAAGTATGTAAATATATAAGATACATCTCACTCTGGTTTACTGTTTGTCTTTCTCCCTAGAATGTAAGTCCCACAAGGGGGCTTTGTTCACTGCTGCTCACCTAGCACCTGGTACTGTGTCTGGAAAATAGTAGGCACTCAATGGATATATATTAAATGAGTGACTTAAAGGAGCTTGTCCAAGGTCACACACTAGTAAGTGAGAGTTGGACTTGAACATGAAACACATGCTGCCTCCCTGGATCTCAGAGTCTAATAATGGTTAGGGTAAGGGTATACAAGATTAGGACTATAAAACAGGTTGGTCTAAGGAAAATGCCACAGAGGAGGTACCAATCAAAGAGTCTGGAGTTTCCAAAGAGATTCAGGCTGGGGCAGTATGTGAAATCCTATCTGGCTGTCGGGAATCACAAGCATCATTAGGAAGCAGAAGAGGACAAGATATACAGAGACACAGAGAAGAATGTGATGCAAAGATGGAGACAGATTGGATTAATGAAGCCACAAGCCGAGGAAAGATACAGAGTGCCAGAGATTCTTCTCTAGAGCTTCCAAGGGGAAGGTAGCCCTTCCAGCACCTTGATGCCAGGCTTCTGGCCTCCAGAGCTATGAGAGAATAAAGTTCTGTTGCTTTAAGCCACCGGGTCTATGGTCATTTGTTATGGCAGCTACAGTAAACTACTGAATGAGATTTGAAGGATGGGTAAGATTGATGTGGATTCTGTACTGCATTCTCTCAGTCCCCTTTGAGATCTGAAGGACTTGTTCACACAGCTTTTAGAGTCTGCTGGATACCAGCCTTCAGGTGCCATCCCTTTATAAGAATTGACTCTAGTGGAGAGAAGCCCTTGTTCAAGATCAAGCCCTTTTCCTGGGGACAGGTTGCATCCAGTGACTAGTCAACATGGGAGTTGTATTAGGTATCAACTGATGTGTAACAAGTTACCACACACTTAGTGTCTTCAAACAACACCTCTCTTCTCTTATAGTTTTTGTGCATCAAGTGTCTGGAGATAGGCTAACTGGATTTTTTTCCCCTTAAGATCTTACAAGGCTACATTCAAGGTGTCATCCAGGCTCCTTTCTTATCTGGGAGCTTGACTGGGGAAGACTCTACTTCCAATGGCTTATTGATGTCAGGGCCCTAGGTTAGCTACTCAAGATCACTTTGCCCCAGTTTTAGGGCTTAAGATGTTCTGGACCACTCAGATGATCCTAAGCAGGGCTGTAATCCATATGAGGTATGGTTGACTTCCAGTTTATGCCTATGCCACCTAGTCTCTTAAGGTCCCAACCCTAGATGAGGGGTGGTTTACAGAGCAGCACTTTTTGTGGACCCTGGACTCCAACTCTTGTTCTTCTATCACTGTCAACATTGCTGCTCACCTTTCAGCCAGTTGAGCAAAAGCCCCTTGGGAAAAAGTAGAATGAATACCTTTTTGGGTTTTCTGATCCAAGCCTGGTTCTAGGCTTGGTAATTATATACTCTTTAATTTGTTCCTTGATAATTTTGGGGATGTGTTCTTTTAAAAATATTTTTTTCGGGGCACTTGGGTGGCTCAGTCGGTTAAGCCTCCGACTTCGGCTCAGGTCAGATCTCACGTCTGTGGGTTCGAGCCCCGCGTCAGGCTCTGTGCTGACAGCTAGCTCAGAGCCTGGAGCCTGCTTCCGGTCCTGTGTCTCCTTCTCTCTCTGCCCCTCCCCCTCTCATGCTCTGTCTCTCTCTGTATCAAAAATAGATCATTAAAAAAAATAAAAATATTTTTTTCTTAGTTTTTTTTTTAATCCCAGTGGAAAGGTAGCTTTAAATGACCTCACTTGCCAATAATCAGAAACAGAACTCTATGGGCACCTGGGTGGCTCAGTCGGTTAAACATGTGACTCTTGATCTAGGCTCAGGTCTTGATCATGAGGTCAAGCCCCATGTTGGGGTCTGTGCTGACAGCACAGAGCTGCTTGGGGTTCTCCTTTTCTCCCTCTCTCTCTGCCTCTCCCACATTTATGCATACTCTCAAAAATAAAGAAACTTAAAAAAAGAAGCAGAACTCTATATTAAAATTTTTATCTTTTAAACAAAATTTATGGAAGCCACCTGTGTAACTCTGTTTTTCTCCCAAGAGGAAACCATTATTCTGAATTTGGTTTTAATAATTTCATACATTTGATACATATCCCCAAACAATGTATAGCATTGTTTTGTACGTTTAAAATATTTTAAAACATGATATTATGCTATGTGCATTTTTCCTCAACTTTCTTTTTTCTGTTCAACATGATGTTTTTGAGATTTATCCATTTCTTTTAAGAGATTTATCCATTGTTTTACTTGTAGTGCTAGTGCATTAATTTAAAAATTAATGTAAAAAATTTTAATTGCTGCTGCAATTTTGTGGCTGCATAGTTTTCTTATTCATTCTCCCTTTGATGGACATTAGGGTTGTTTGTGTGTATGTTTAATTTGTGTTTTTAAATGTGCAATCTGGTCCAAAAAGATTGATGTAGTTAACCCCCAGGTATCTATTTGACCAAGCGTTTGTATTTGTCTTAACAAAGATGAGAATGCAGTGCCTCTTAGACAAAAGAAAGGCTGAGAAGAAAGTTTCACGCCCACAAATAGCCAAAGTGAAATTTAAAATTTTCAGTTGATAAATGAAGGGGCAGCTGAGTAACTCAGGTGGTTAAGCATCTGACTTCAGCCCAGGTCATGATCTCGAGATTTGGGGGTTTGAGGCCTGTGTCGGGCTCTGGGTTGACAGTGCAGAGCCCACTTTAGATTGTTCCTCTGTCCCCTTCTCTCTCTGCCCCTCCCCTGCTCACGCTCTGTCTCTCTCACTCTCAAAAATAAATAAACATTAAAAATTCAAAACAATAAATAAAATTTTCAGTTGACAAATGAAGACCAGAACCTGATCTCTTTTTAAAACTCTGGGTAAAACTTGATCAAAAGTGATGAAGAAAATTGGGGACCCCATCCTTATGTAATAAGGGTGGTGCTGAGTAGCTTCTGTGCATTGGTTTGGGACAGAGGACAGAGCTGGTTACAGGGCTGTCATACTAGGCATCAGGCTTGCTGTTGCAAAGGTTCTGCATGGTGCAGAGTGGACAGACGTGTGCTCCACACCTTTTTCTGCTACTTTCAAACTGGCCTACCATGTGTAAGTCTAACTTCAATTTTCTTATCCATATCAATGTTTTGCAGTCTTTTAAAATTTGATCTTTTCTGATAAATTTTAAAATCTGATGCCTCCTTTCACAGTGCTTTCTCATCCTATGCTTCCCCTTCCAACATTTTCTTATGAAAAATTTCAAACCTGCAAAAAAGTGAAGGAAATTTATAGTGAAAAACCACACACCCACCATTGGATTTTATAATGAACATTTTGCTATTTTTTAAATGTTTATTTCTTTTTGAAAGACAGAGAGAGACTGGAGAAGGAGTAGAGTGAGGGAGACACAGGATCCAAAGCAGGCTCTGCATTGACAGCAGAGAGCCTGACGTGGGGCCCAAACCCACACACCATGAGATCATGACCTGGGCCACCGTCATGCGCTCGACTGAGCCACGAAGGCGCCCCAATTTTTGGTTTATTACATATATGTTCATCTATATAGGTCTTTTTTCATCCACCCATCTGTCTTATGGGTTTCTTTTTGATGCATGGTAAGTAAATTGCAGACATCAGTACATATCACCTCTAAACACTTCAGCACGAGTATCACCAAGTTCAATATTTGTTTGTTTTTAATCAAAGTAAAATTTACATGCAGCAAAATGTAGCAATCCCAAGAATACTATTTTATGAGGTTTGATATATACATACACAATATAACCTAAACTCATATCAAAATGTAGAGCATTACCAGCATTCCAGAAATTCCCTTCATGCTCCTTCATAGTCCATCCCTGCTTTCATTCTGCAGAACAACAGCTTCTCTGAATTTTTCTAACATAAATTAGTCACTTCTGGAAAACTTTTTATTTGGAAATGGTTTCAAACTTACAGCTCAGAGCCTGGAGCCTGCTTCTGGTTCTGTGTCTCCCTCTCTCTCTGCCCCTCCCCCTCTCATGCTTTGTCTGTTTCTGTCTCAAAACTAAACAAAACATTAAAAAAATTAAAAAATACTTATATTAAAAAAACACTCATATACCCTTTACCCAGATTCACCTATCCTTAATGTTTTACCTCATTCGCTCTTTTTATATGTGTGTAGGTCATTTTTTTGAGATAAAGTAACGTGTAACCATAGATTAGTTTTTGTGGCTTTAGAACTTCAGGAAAATGGAATCACAGAGCATGTCTGTGCTTTCTAAATTCTTATTAAAAATTTTGACATAGTTGAAAAATGAATAGTACTGGGAGGTTTTAAATGAAAAAAAAACAGCAGCCCCTTCTAATTATTCCCACCCATCATAAGTCCTACCCCTGAGAGTCAATCCCTTTTAACTCCTTTAGATATTTCTTGTGGTGGTTACTTCCTTATTCATAAAACAGGCTCATGTTATTTTTGTGTTTCAGCAATTTTAGATATTATCTAGTCACTTTACATTTTGGTAGATTTATTCATTCAATTCATTCAACAATTTTTTTGTGAACGTAAGTTTTCTTTTTACTTCAGTAAATACACATGAGCGGCCCTCTTGGGCCATATACTCTATGTGTGTTCATTCTATTCTAATAGGTATGTTGTACCATTTCCCTGTGCTTTTAGCTTTCATGTCCCTAATGACTTTGGGCATATTTTTACATGCTTATAGCCATTTTTATAAATGATACTTGGCAAAATGTCTATTCAAATATTTTGCCTATTTCAAAAAATTAGTTTATTAATTTTTCTATTAAGTTTTTTTTTCAAGTTAGCTAATATACAGTGGAGTCTTGGCGTCAGAAGTAGAACACAGTGATTCATCTCTTACATATGACACCCAGTGCTCATCCCCAAAAGTGCCTCCTTAATGCCCATCACCCATTTAACAGCCCTCCCCGACTCCCACTCCGATCAACCTTCAGTTTGTTCTCTATATTTAAGGGTCTCTTATGGTTTGCCTCCCTCTCTGTTTTCATCTTATTTTTCCTTCACTTCCCCTATGGTCATCTGTTGAGTTTCTCAAATTCCACATGAGTGAAATCATATGATATCTGTCTTTCTCTGACTTATTTCACTTAGCGTAATACACCCTAGTTCCATCCACATTGTTGCAAACAGCAAGATTTCATTGTGTTTTTATCACTATAAGTATTCCATTGTATGTATGTTTATGTGTGTGTATATACATACACACACACTAATACAGACATACAACATCTTTTTAAATTTTTTTTAATGTTTTTTATTTATTTTTGAGAGAGAGAGAGAGAGAGAGAGACAGCGTGAGCAGGGGAGAGTCAGAGAGAGAGGGAGATACAGAATCGGAAGCAGGCTCCAGGCTCTGAGCTAGCTGTCAGCACAGAGCCCGACACGGGGCCTGAACCCACAAACCACGAGATCATGACCTGAGCCAAAGCCGGACGTTCAACGACTGAACCACCCAGGCGCCCCAACATCTTCTTAATCCATTCATCAACTGATAAATATTTGGGCTCTTTCCATAATTTGGCTATTGTTCATAGCACTGCAGTAAACATTAAAAGTTCTTTATTCTAGAAACAAGTCTTTGGTTGGATATGTGCTTTGCAAATATTTTCTCCCAGTCTGTGACTTGTCTTTTCATTGTCTTAACAGTGTCTTTAAAAGAACTTTATAATTTTGATGAAATCCTATCTATTAACTTTTTTTTTTGTATGGATTACGCTTTTAGTGCTGTATCTAAAAACGAATTGCAAAACACAAGGTCACAAACACTGCTCCTACGTTTTCTTCTAAAATTTTTATAGCTGTATGTTCCATATTTAGGCTTATGCGTATTTGCAGTTAATTTTTGTATAAGGTGTGAGGTTTAAGTCTATGCTAATTTTTTGGCACATGGATGTGCAATTGTTTTAGCACCATTTATTGAAAGGACTACGCTTTCCCCACTGAATATCTTTTGCCCAAAATCAATTGGCCACATTTGTGTGAGTCTATTCCTGAACTCTGCATTCTGTCCCATTGATCTATATGTGTCTCTCTCCCTTTCTTCTGAGTAACTGCTCTTAACTCTGTATATCCTTCCAGAGATATTCTATGTATGTATAACTATATGAGTAAATATATTTGTTTTTCTTTTTGTATTTACTGAAATAGTCACATAATTTGCACACAGTTCAACTTGGAGGTTAGTCTCTGAGTTCACTCCAATTAGAATTATCTCATTTAGGAGCACTTGGGTAGTTCAGTTGGTTGAGCATCCAACTCTTGATTTCAGCTCAGGTCATAATCCCAGGGTTGTGGGATTGAGCCCTGCGTTGGGCTCTGGGCTGAGCATGGAGTCTGCTTAAGTCTCTCCCTCTCCCTCCCTCTCCCTCCCTCTCCCTCCCTCTCCCTCCCTCTCCCTCCCTCTCCCTCCCTCTCCCTCCCTCTCCCTCCCTCTCCCCCCCTCCTTTCCTCCTTCCTTCCCTCCCTTTTCCACACTTGCACACGTTCTCTCTCTCAAATAAAAAAAAAAAGGACTATCTCATTTAGTTTAATGATTGCAAAATATCCCACTGTATGGGTGTATCATAATTTATTTAAGCGATTTTATATGCTAAATATGTATGTTGCTTCTAAACCTTTGCTATTACAAATAATCTTCAGTGTACATCATTGAACACATTTTAATCTACACATGTATGACTCTGCCTGGAGGATCAATTCCTAGAAATGGAATTCCTGGGTCACAGGATATATGCTTTTTATTTTATTTTATTTTTAATTTTTTAATGTTTATTTTTGAGAGAGAGACAGAGCACTAGTTGGGGAGCAGCAGAGAGAGAGGGAGACACATAACCCAAACCACGCTCCAGGCTCTGAGCTATTTGACGTGGGGCTCATCCTCACAGACCGCGAGATCATGACCTGAGCTGAAGTCGGACACCTAACCGACTGAGCCACCCCATCGCCTGAGGATATGTGCATCTTATATTTTTATAGATTTTAATAAATTTTCCCCCTAACGATTGTTCAGATTTATTCTTCTGTCAACAGTGTATTAGAGCCTACAACTATGTGGTCAATTAATCTTTGACAAATCAGGAAGGAATATCCAATGGAAAAAAAGACAGTCTCTTCAACAAATGGTGTTGGGAAAACTGGACAGCAGCATGCAAAAGAATGAAACTGGACCACTTTCTTACACCATACAC
Organism: Suricata suricatta; assembly: GCF_006229205.1. Taxonomy (NCBI): domain Eukaryota; kingdom Metazoa; phylum Chordata; class Mammalia; order Carnivora; family Herpestidae; genus Suricata; species Suricata suricatta. Next base: position 97,407,705 of record NC_043717.1, read on the forward strand.
AAGAATAAATTCAAAATGGATTGAAGTCCTAAATGTGAGATAAGAAATCATTAAAATCCTAGAGAACAACACAGGGAGTAACCTCTTTGACACTGGCCAGAGCAACTTCTTACTAGATACGTCTCCTGAGGTAAGGGAAACAAAAGCAAAAATAGACTACTGTCTTTATCAAAATAAAAACTTCTGCACAGCGAAGGAAACAGTCAACAAAACTAAAAGGCAGCCTGTGGAATGGGAGAAGATATTTGGAAGTGACATCTGATAAAAGATTAGTATCCAAAATCTATAAAGAACTTATAATGTTTTATTTATTTTTGAGACAGAGAGACAGGGGCATGAACGGGGGAGGGGCAGAGAGAGAGGGAGACACAGAAATGGAAGCAGGCTCCAGGCTCTGAGTGGTCCGCACAGGGCCCGATGAGGAGCTCAAACCCAAGAACGTGAGATCATGACCTGAGCCGAAGTCGGAGGCTTAGCTGACTGATCCAACCAGGTGCCCCTATAATGAACGTATAAAACACAACACCCAAAAAACCCAAATAATCCAAATGGGCAAAAGACATGAATAGACATTTTTCCAAAGAAGAGATAGATACAAATGGCCAACAAACACATGAAAAGATGCTCAATGTCACTTATCATCAGGGAAATACAAATGAAAACTATAGTGAGCTATCACCTCGCACCTGTCAGAACTGCTAAAATTAACAACACAAAAACACCAGGTGTGGGTGAGGATGTGAAGAAAGGAGAACCTTCCTGTGCTGTTGGTGGGAATGCAAGCTGGTGCAGCTGCTCTGGAAAACAGTGTGGAGGGTCCTCAAAAAGTTAACAATAAAAGTACCCTATGATCCAGAAATTGCACTACTAGGTATTTACCCAAAGAATACAAAAATACAGCTTTGAAGGGGTACATGCACCCTGATGTTTATGGTAGCATTATCAACACTAGCCAAATTGTGGAAAGAGTCCAAATGTCCACTGACTGATGAATAGATAAAGATAAAGATGTGGTTTGGGGTGCCTGAGCCGCTCAGTCAGTTAAGTGTTTGACTCTTGATTTCAGCTCAGGTTATAATCTCCCTGTTCATGGGTTCAAGCCCCACATTGGGGTCTGAATTGGCAGCATGGAACCTGCTCTAGAGTCTCTCTCTCTCTTTCTCTGTCCCTCTCCTGCTTGCTTGTGTTCCCTCTCTCTCAAAAATAAATAAATAAACATTAAAAAAGATAAAGGTGTGGCTTATATATACTATATGTATATGCACATATATACATATTACTCAGCTATAAAAACAATGAAATCTTGCCACTTGCAACAATGCAGATGGAGCTAGAGAATATTATGCTAAGCAAAATAAGTCAGAAAGACAAATATCATATGATTTCACTCATGTGGAATTTAAGAAACAAAACAAATGATAATAGGGGAAAAAAAAAAGAGAAGCAAACCAAGAAACAGACTCTTAACTGTAGAGAACAAACTGCTGGTTACCAGAGGCGAGTGGGGTGGGTGATGGGTGAAATAGGTGATGGGGATTAAAGAGGGTACTTGTGATGAGCACTGGGTGATGTATGGAATTGTTGAATCACTATATCGTACACCTGAAACTAATATTACACTGGAATTTAAATAAAATCTTAAAAAATCCCATTGTATTAGAATGTCCAGTTCCAGGGCACCTGGGTGGCTCAGTCGGTTGGGCATCTGACTTTGGCTCAGGTCATGATCTCACGGCTGGTGGGTTCGAGCCCCACATCGGGCTCTGTGCTGGCAGCTAACTCAGAGCCTGGAGCCTGCTTCACATTCTGTGTCTCCCTCTCTCTCTGACCCTCCCCTGCTCGCTCGCTCGCTCTCTCTCTCTCTCAAAAATAAAAATAAAACATTAAAAAAATAGAATATCCAGTTCCCTCATGCATTATGCATTTTTTGTTTTTGTTACCTGACACATAAAAAGTTTATCTCATTGTGGTTTAAAGGTATGTTTCTTTTCTCATGAGTGAGGCTGAATATTATTTTCATATATTTGAGTCTTTGTATTATTTTCCTATCTTGTAGGCCTTTTCCTCTTTATTTGATTTTACACACACAACACAAATACAGGTATAGATTCCTTTGCCCGTGATATGTTGTATTCGTTAGGAATACTTTTGGTGACAAGTTATAGGAAACCTGCTAGAGCTGCCATAATAAAATATCTCAAAGTGGGTGAATTTATTTTCTCAGAGTTTTGGAAGCTGGAAGTTCAAGATTAAGGTGCCAGCAGGGTTGGCTTCCCCTATAACCTCTTTCCTTGGCTTACACATGGTCACCTTCCTACTGTGTCCTTACACGGTCTTTCCTCTGTGAGTCAGTGTACCCCTGTTTTTCTCTTTTTTCTTATAAGGACACATAGGGCCCCACCCTTATGACTTGATTAATTACCTCTTTATAGGCCCTTTGTCCAAAAATACAGTCACAAATCCAGGCCAATTCCTTTATATCTTAAGGCTCAAGAATAATCTTTTTTGTCTAAATGCCCTGCCCTTCGGGCCCACTGGATAACATCGTTACCGTCCCTGCCTTGGGTGATGGCCTGTCCTGGAGGGACTGGGCAGCAGCAGCGTGGACTGCACAAACAGAGAAGACAGCCTTGTCCTCTTGGTCTGTGATGGCAGTGGCAGGCTTACCGATTCATGAATCATTTTCAGGACCATTCTTCCCTTTTCTTGTAGAAAAATGCATGTTCACTGCTGGGTAGCTCTGTTGTCCTGTCCCGTAGAATCCCAGAAGTCTGACAGCCTTGCTTCTTTTCAACCTGTCTCTGTCGCTGTTACTCTAAGCTGCTAGTATTTCTGCTGATATAATCCCTATCTTAGCTATCACTATTCCTAGCTTCTGCTGAGGTGGCTGATTAAATCTGTGACTAGTACCCATGGTCTCTTTATCAAATGATTTTCCAGCCACACTCTTACGTTCTCTTCAGAACCTGCTTTCTCATCTTTGGTAATATGGATGGGCTGAGCATTTCCCAAATCTTCAAGTTCTTTTTGCTTAACAATTATTTAAATTTCTCCCTCTCTTCTCTTATTTTACTAAAAACAACAAGGAGAAACAAGGCTTCACCTTCAATGCTTTGCCTAGAAATCTCAGTTAAATATAGAAGTTTATCACTTTTAACTTCTATTTTCCACGACACTAGAATATAATCAGCCAATGTTTTTTGCCACCTTCTAACAAGGATCACCTTTCCTGTAGTTTCCAATAACCCTCATTTTTGGCTGAGAGCGTCTCAGACCCCGCTTTAACAACCCTATTCCTACCAAAAATCTCCTCAAGGCAATGTAGGCATTTCGTTTGTGTATTCCTAAGTACTTTATTCTTTTTGATGCTATTGTTGTTGGAATTATTTTCCTAATTTCTTTTTTGAAATGTTCAGTGTACAGAAGTACAGTTGATTATTATATATTCTTTTATACTGCAGTCTTGCTGAACTCATTTATTAGTTTTAATAGGTGTATGTGTGTGTGTGCATGCACGGGCACATGTGCACACATATGTGTGTGTTTCTTTGGATTTTGTGTGTATAAAACTCTGTCATTTGCAATTAGAGATAGACTTATTTATTCTCTTCCAGTATGGATGCCTTTTCTTTTTGTTGCTTAATTACCTGAATTAGAGCCTTCAGTACAATTTTGAGTAGAAGTGGGAAGAGTGAGTGTCCTGTTTTTGTTCTTGATTTCAGAGGAGGGAAGCTTTCACTCCACCATTATGTATGATGTTAGCTGTGGATTTTTTATAGATGCCCTTTATCAAACTGAAGGAGTGTACGTCTATTCCCAGTTTGTTGGGTTTCTTTTCTTTTCTTTTTTATTATGAAAAGGGGCTTTGTCAAATTGCATGCTTTTCTGTACATACTGAGATGATCATGTGCTTTTTGTCCTTTATTCTTTTAATATCATATATTCATTGATTTTTTTTAATGTTGAGCCAACTTTTCATTCTGGGGTTAAATCTTAGTCATGGTGTACAATCCTTTGTATATGTTACTACCTGAAGTCACTTAGTATTTTGTGGTGAATTTTTGTATCTATATTGAAAAGAGATAAATCGTGTATGGGTTTTTTTTCTTTTGAAATCTTTGTCTTGTTTTAGTGTCAGGGTAATACTGACCTCATAGAATGAGCTGGGCAGCATCTCTTCTTTTTTAGCTATTTTTCTCATAGAGTAGGTGCAAAGACACTGTTATGGGAAGATGTTTTGTATAATTGAATATCCAAGTGCCAGTGTGGATGGAGTGTTGTGAGCAAAGCAAACAGCAGCAGGAAATGTGTTTGGAAAGCAAAGGTCTTGGTGGACCTGGAAGTGGACTTTGGCTTTTACCAAGATAGCGAACCTCTGGAGGGTTTCATAAAGAGGAGTGACATGATTTGGGTAGGTCTTAAAAGAATCCCTGATGACTCTGTTGAGAATAGATTATAATGGGGCAAGGATAAAAGCCAAATTACCAATTAAGAGATTTTCCCAGTAATCCAAAGAAAGATGAAGATGGCCTTGGTGAGGGTGCGGGGCAATGGAGGTGATGATAAATAGTAGGATTAAAATATATCATGATGCTTTCCTGTCTGTATATATTTAAAAGTGAGGCACAAAAACATTTATTCGAAATCTGTGTAGGTGAAGATTGTTCACTAGTAGTCTAGGTTAGGCAAGGAGCCAGAATTTTCCACTGGGATCTTCAAATCTCACATGTAAGTGTATGGAGATCTTTTTTGCTGAGATAGATCAGTTTCTAAAAAAATTCTTCCATATATTGGGGGAAATCTTTTATATAAGCCTGGCTACTGTCATTTTTGAAGCCTAGCAGGGGTGGACCTGCAGTTGAGGGTGGGGATGGTCTCAGTTCTAAGAACAGACTTTCAAGACCATCTTGTTTTAAGATTTACTTCTGCTCTCCAGTACAGTTGGTGCCTTTTATGTCCTGATTCCATCCATTTAATGTTTCTAGAGATAAAACCTCTAGTTTCTTGCCAGACTGCTTGGGGTGATGGTGGGGGCCTCAGAGAGTATTCAGTCCATATACAAATATTGAACCAATCTCCTATTTTCAGTTTTGAACTTCACCCCTGTCTTACTAGTGGCTCTCAGGAGGTTCACAGAACAGATTAGCTGGCTTTTGTCTAGCATCCTTTTCTGCAGGCATTTAAAGCTGTAGCTTTCTCCCCTCTGCTCTACTTCCAAAAAATGGTTGAAATCTCTCACTCACTTATGGTTTCTCGCCTCATCCTTTTGGCCCTTATAGGTTTATGATTTCTTAAAATTTCTTTGCCATCATTTTGGGAGTTCTTAGGAGTGAAAGGAGATAAATATGTGCTGTCAACACAGCAACTTTAACCAGGTGAATATACTTTTTTTCATATTCTGTATGACCCTCTGCAGATTTTGATTTCCTTTCCTCACACTGAAGACCATTGGTCTGTCATGTTGGGCATCTGTCATGGGGTCTTAGGGCTTTACTTCAGAGACAGATAGACCTGAGCTCAATTTCCAGTTACACTACTAGCTGTGTGACCATGGAAAAATCCTTGAAGTTCCTTGAACCTCAGTTTCTTCATGTTTAAAATAAGAATGATGATTATTATACTACATCAAAGAGACGTAATAAGTACCTAATGAGATTATCTATGTAAACCTCTTAGTGTAGACTTTGGTCCATGCTCAATAACTGTTATGTATTATTATTGAGTCTTTCCTTATAACTCCTCTTTAACTTTTTAATCAATGCTTCTCGTTCCTCTGGGAAGTAGAATAATTTGATGTGAATAGAGTGTGCTTAATTTCTATAGGCCATGACCACACTAGGCTATGATTCTATAAGTTGTATCTGTTGTTTATGAATTCAAGAAGACCTGCTTAGCAAAAGTATGAATATTGCTTACTTAATCTTACTGCATGGCATCGTTGAAAATCTGTTCATTTGGTTGCTTACTCTTAAAGTGTTTAATTCATTTATCTAACTTTGCTGGGCTCTTCTTATGTGTCAGGCCCTGTGCTGGAAGATAATTAGGACGAGTCTCAGCAAAGTAGGTAGAGTTCTTGTCCTTAAAGTACATAACATTCCAATGAGGTAGACAGATGAGAAAAGGCAATTTAGAAGCAGTGTGATTGTGCTGTGATGAGACACATGCTTCTGGGATTAAATGACTGTTTAATGTCTGTCTCTTTCACTGTAAGAGCAAAGACCTCATCTATCTTGTTTATCACTATTGTCCCAGTGCCCTGCGTCATTCCTGACACAAATGATGTACTCAGTAAAAAATTTTGTTATTGAATGAATGATGCACAATGAAAATTATTCCTTGAAAAGGTTATACAGGAAAGGTTGTACTTGAAAAATTCCCTTTCGTGTTTACAGAACAGAGCATTTTTATAATGAATGTGTGTTCAGTTAGTCAGCGAGTGAGTGAATATTTGGCAAGAGTAAGAGGAAGTACATCCCAATTTAATGAATGTTTCCTGAGATCCAACTATATGCCAAGGCACAGTACATGGCATGGAAGATACTGAGATGAGTAAGATATGGCCTATGCCCTTGAGGATCTCCAAGTCTAGTCTGGAGACAGACAAGTGAATAGTCAATTACAGTACCGTATGATAAGGGCCATAAATAAACCTCAAATAGATGCGTATCCTACGCTTGAGGGCTCTGGGTAAGGCTAGAGTTATTAAACATGATTTTGAAGACATGTTTCATTTTCTACAATAAGATTCAGCAGGGAAACAATTACTTAAAGAATCTATTATATTTTCTTCAGAGAAAGTGTAGAAATCATATTATTGTTAATGGCAATAGAATAGGGAAGAAAATGGAATGAAGAGCAATATCTAAATAAGCTATCATTATATAAGAAATAGACTCATTTAGTGGCTAAGTGATGTTTGTTAGGAAATTCTCTTGGCAGTCACTTTTGGAAAAAGATGATCAAAAACACACCAAGAATGCCAGTTAATGCCACCATTATTTACTTAGTATAAATTTACAATAACAGGAAAATATGTTCATGAAAATAAAATATCATCTAAAGAATTGGCTGTAATTTTCATCTTTATTGTTGTGCGTCATTTTCCTTTAAAAAATAAACAAATCTGTCACGTTACCATAGGAAACTGGGACTGAGTTGATAAAGAAGGTATACTTAGGTAGGAAAAACAAATAACTATGGCTTAGAAGTTGCCACTTTGTTTTAATAGCAAGAGCTGAACAAACTGAACAAAAAGCAACAATACTTCTTAGATCCTTTTGGAGGAGTGAAGTCATAGGGCAAACTTCTGCCCCCCAAATTAGAAAGACAGAAAGGCACATTCTGGGAATCACAACTTAATGAGGCAAAAAAAAAAAAAGCTCCATGGGAACGAGTACTGGGGTAGGATAAGCTGAAGTGTAATTGATGAATTACAGTTACAGTGAACTGATATAGACAACACTAAGAGTTAAAAACGCCAGAGGGACCCAGTCATAGCAGGGTCCCGACACTTTTATGAGTTTTACTTCCAGGAGCTTGACCAGGTCCTCACAGCGAGTATTGTAGAGGAATCCCCTCATGCTTCTGGCGGGTGAAGGGGGAAATAAAATGATTTTGAAATACACCAGAGCATTCTGTCCTCAGGATAAACTATATGTAAGGGCTTTAATCGAAAAAGTAAGTAGTATGGAAGAACAGATGGATAACGTTAAGATGAGAGGTAGAAATTCTAAGAAAGTATACAAGAGAAATGCTAGAGATTAAAAAAATCTGTAACAGAAGGAAAGAATACCTTTGATGGGCTTAGTAGTAGGTTAGACACAGTTGAGGAAAGCATTTCTAAGAAACTTCCCAAACTGAATAACAAAGGAAGAAAAGACTAAAAGAAAAAAAAACAGAGTAGAATATCTAGGGACCATAGGACAACTACAAGAGGTATAACATATGCATCCTGGGAATACCAGAAGAGAGGAAAGAACAGAAACAATATTTGAAGCAATAATGACGTTTTCCCCAAATTAATGTCAGACACTAAATCACAGATCCAAGAAGCTCAAAAATATCAAGTGGGATAAAATACCAAATAACAAATACACTTAGGGATATTATATTCAAGCTGTAGAAATGTGATTTAAAGAAGATTTGGAATAAGCCAGAGTTTAAAAATACCTTTGCCTATAGAGGAGCAAAGATAATAATTACAACTGACTTCTCTTTAGAAACAATGCAAACCAGAAGAGAATAGTGGAGTGAAATATTTAAACTGTTGAGAGAGGAAAAATCCCAATCTAGAATTCGGTGCCCTCTGAAATTATCCTTCAAAAGCGAAGGTGAAATAAAGGCTGTCTCAGACAAAAATTGAGAGAATTTGTTGTCGGTAGACCTGCCTTGCAGGAAAAGGTAAAAGATCTTTAGAGAGAAGGAAAATTGTGTAGGTCAGAAACCTGGATCTATGTAATGGAGACCATTAGAGAAATAAGTGAGGGTAAAATAAAACCTTTTATTTTTCTTACTTTTAATTGATCCAACAGAAAACAGTTTGTTCAAAATAATAACAACAAGAATGTATTTGATTACGTATGCTTATATATACATGAAATGAATGGCAGTACTGATAAAATGGATGGGAGGAAGAAATCAGGAATATTTTACTATCATATGGTACTTGCGCTGTTTGTGAAGTGGTATGTTATGTGAAAGTTGACTTGGATTAGTTGTGAATGTACATTGCAACCTCTTGGGCAGCCACTAAAAAAAGTAATATATATATATAATCAGTATGCTAAGAAAGGAGAGAAAATGAAATCACAAAATGCTCAACTAAAACTGTAAAAGCTCTAGCAATCCCACTTCTGTGGATATATTTAAAGGATTTAGCATCAGGATTGTTGAAGAGATATCTGTACTCCTGTGGTCACTGAAACATTATTCACAGTAGATAAGGGTGGAAGTAATCTAAATGTCCAACACTGGATGAATGGATAAAGAAAATGTGGTACAGGGGCACCTGGGTGGCTCAGTCAGTTGACCATCCGACTTCAGCTCAGGTCATGATCTCACGGTTTGTGGGTTTGAGCCCTGTGTTGGGCTCTGTGCTGACAGCTCGGAGCCTGGACCCTGATTCAGATTCTTTCTCTCTCTCTGTTCCTCCCCTGCTTGTGCTCTGTCTCTCTCTCTTTCTCTCTATCTCCCCCAAAGAAATAAACATTAAAAAACTTAGCATTATGTCTAAAAAATGTACATACCTTAATTAAAAATATTGTTAAAAAATGCAAAAAAAAAAAACCAAAAAAAACCTTAAAAAGCGGTATATACATACAATGGAATACTATTCAATCTTGGAAAAGAAGGAAATCCTGCTATTTGTGACAACATGGATGAAGCTAGAGGACATTATGCAAAGTGAAATAAGCCAGACACAGAAGGATAAATATTACATGATTCCAATTATATGAGGAATCTAAAATAGCCAAATTTGTAGAAGCAAAGAGTAAAATGGTGGTTTCTAAAGCTTGGGAGAGGGGGAAATGGGCAGTTACTAATAAAAGGGGACACTAACCCTATCCAATATGTCATTTGTGAATATCTTCTCCCATTTTGTCAGTGAAACCAACACTGCACTGTATGTTAACTAACTTGAATTTAAGTAAATAAAAATTTAAAACATTTTTTAACATTTATTTGTTTTTTGAGAGACAGACACAGAGCATGAGTGGAGGAGGGGCAGAGACAGAGGGAGACACAAAATCCGAAGTAGGTAGGCTCTAGGCTCTGAGCTGTCAGCATAGCCCAATGTGGGGTTCAAACCCAGGAACTATGAGATCATGACCTGAGCTGAAGTCAGACAGACGCTTAACTAACTGAGCCACTCAGGCATCCCTAAGTAAATAAAATTTTAAAAAAGGGTACAAAGTTTCAGTAATACAAGATGACTACATTCTAGAGATATCCTGTACAGCATACAGCCTATAGTCAACAGCACAGTATTGTATACTTACAAATTTTCTAAGAGGAGTAGATCTTTGTTTTTTTATAACAAAAATAATAAAGAAAACTTTTGGACGTAATGGATATGTTTATAGCACAGACTGTAGTGATGGTTTCATGGGTGTATTCTTATCTCCAAACTCATTAAGTTATATTTATTAAATATGTACAGCTTTTTGTCAATTATACCTCAATAAAATCGTTTTAAAAACCCACAAAAGGCAAAAATGTATGGAAGAAAAAAATGGGAACAAAGGCCAAGAACTAAAAATAGAAAACAGTAACAAATATGGCAGATAGTAATTCAACTATATTAGTAATCACTTTCAATGTCAATAGTCTAAATATACAAATTAAAAGAGATGGTCAGAGTGGATCAAACAACAAAACCCAACTCTATGTTTTCTACAAGAAATCCACTTAAATACTGAGACATAGATAGATTATAAGTAAAAGGTTGTAAAATGATGTACCTTGCTGGTACTAATCAAAACAAAGCAGGAACAGCTCTACTTCAGATAGAGCAGGCTTCAGAACAAGGAAAGTTCTCAGGATTAAAGAGGGATATTACATAACTATAGAGGACGTCATTACTTCAAGAAGACATAATAATCCTTATTGTGTATACAATGAACAACAGAGTGACAAAATACATGAGGATGAGGCAAAAAAAAAAAAAAGCTCTGATAGAACTGCCAGGAGAAATATATGAATTCACTATTATAGTTGGAGTCTTCAACACAACTCTACCAGAAATGGGCAGATTCAGGAGACAGAAAATCAATGAGGACACAGTTGAACTCAATAACATCATCAGATAACTAGATATAATTGACATCTATACACTGCTTCATCCAATGACAGTGGATAACATCTTTTTTCTCAAGTTCACATGGAACATCACCAAGATACACTACATTCGGAGCCATAAAATACACCTTAACAAATTAAAAAGAATATAAATCATACAGTGTATACTCTCAGATGACTAAAATGGAATTAAACTGGAAATAAATAATTCCCCAAAAGCTTAAAGATTAAATAATATACTTCTACACAACACAAAGAAGAAATCTCAAGAGGAATTTAAAAATATTTTGCACTCAAAGAAAAGGAAAATACAACTTATCAAAGTTTGTGGGATGCAGTGAAAGCAGTGCTTAGAGGGAAACTTATAGCATTGAATGCATATATTAGAAAAAGAGATTTAAAGTCAATAATCTAAGCTTCCACTTTAGGAAACTAGAGAAAGAAGAACAAATTAAATCCCAAGTAAGAAGAAGAAAAGAAAAGAAAAATTAGAGCAGAAATCAATGAAATTAAAATAGGAAATCAATAGAAAATGGCAATAGAAGCAAAAGTAATTTTCTGAAAAGAACAATAAAAATCAATAAACCTCTAGGTAGGCTAATTAAGTAAAAAAGAAGACAAAAATTGCTAAGATGAGAAATGAGAGAGGGGACATCACTGCAGATTCAATGAATATTAAAAGGATAATAAAATAATATTATGAACAACTATATTCCCACAAATTTGATAACCTAGTTAAAATGGAATCAATTCCTTGAAAGACACAATCTGTCAATATTCACACAAGAAGAAAAAGACAATATAAATAGGCCCATGACTATTAAAGAAATTGAATCAATAATTAATAAATTTCAAACAGAAAGTACTAGGCCAAGATGTATCTCTGGTGAATTATACCAAACATTTAGGAAATAAATCATATAAATTCTTTCCAATCTCTTCCAAAGATAGACATAGAGGAAATACTTCCTAACTTATTCTATGAGGCCAGATTTACTTTAATACCAAAAGGTGATGACATTACAGAAAAATAAAACTACAGACCAATATCTCTTATGTGCATACATACAAAAATCCTCAACAAAGTATTAGCAAATTGATTCCAACAATGTGCAAAAAGAATTATACATCATAACCAAGTGGGATTTACTTCAGGTATGCATGACTGGTTCAACTTTTAGAAATCAATTAATGTAACTGACCAACAGGATAAAAAAAATCACATGATCATATCAATAGATGCAGAAAAAGCATTTGATCAAATCCAACACTCATTAATAATAAAAACTCTCAGTAAACTAGGAATAGAGGCAAACATCTTCAACTTGGTAAAGAACATCTACAAAAAACCTACAGCTAACATTATGCTGAGTGGTGAGAAACTCAGAGCTTTCCTGTTATGATAAGGAACGAAGCAAGGATTTCCCCTCTCACAGTTGCTTTTCAACATCACACTAGAACCTTAGCTAATTCTATAAGACAAGAAAAGGAAATAAAAGGTATACAAGTTGGGAAGGAGGAAATAAAATCGTTTTTATTTGCAGATGACATGATCATCTATGTAGAAAATCCAAGATAATTGACAACCGTCCTGGAACTAATGAACAAATATAGCAAGATTGATGAATATGAGGTCAATATACAAAAGTCAATTGCTTTTCTATATACCAGCAAAGAGCAAGTAGAATTTGAAATAAAGACATGTTGCCATATACATATATACATATACATATATTCCCCTCAAATGAAATACTTTAGATCTAAGTGTAAATATGGTGCCAGAGGACCCTGTTGGGCTGGTCAAGACTTTCTATAAGCTGCAATGATGTACAAGATCTATATGATCTGTATGTGCAAGATCTATATAAGCAAAACTACAAAACTCTGATGCAGGATACTAAAGAAAAACTAAATAAATGGAGAGGTATTTTATGTTCATGCATAGGAAGACTCAATATTGTCGAGATGTCAGTTCTTCTCAACTTGATCTAGAGATTCAGTGTAATTCCAATCAAAATCCCACCCAAAAAGGTATTTTGTGGGTATTGACAAACTAATTTGAAAATCCATATGGAGAGTCAAAAGACCCAGAATAGCCAACTCAGTATTAAAGGAGAAGAGCAAAGAAGACTGACACAACCTGACTTCAAGACTTTTTATAAATCATATATATTATTATAACCCAGACAGTGGGGGTATTGGTGAAAAGATAGACAAATAGATCAATGGAACTGGAGATAGCCTAGAAATAAGCCTACATAAAATATGGTCAAGTGATTTTTAAGAAATTGAGCAAAGGCAATATAATGGAGCAAAGATAGCCTTTGCAACAAATGGTGCTAGAACAACAGAACATCCACACACATGCCAAAAAAAAAAAAAGAAGAAGAATATGATCACAGACCTTACAACTTTCACAAAAAATCACTCAAAATGAATCATAGACCTAAATATAAAAGTTCAAAACTATAAAAATTCTACATTGGGAGATGTGGTTAGAGGTATGCACAGGGGACCATGGGAACCCAAAGGAGGTGCCCCAAATGGACTTAATGGGGGAATAGGTTCGGGAGGGCTTTCTGAAATGAAGTGATGCCAGAGATGAGACTCAAAGGTTTATCATTAGGTGAGTAGGTTAAGGAATGACATACCAGGAAGAGGCAGTGGAGGTGCCCAAGCCCTGTGACATCAAAGTATAGGACATTTTAAGCTTTACATAAGCTAGCCAAAGTATCTTCAGCAAACTCTTTTCCTCTTCACCAACATTTCATTCCATCTCTCATAAATTAAAACGATTGCGTTCTTGTCTTTAAACAGGAAAGGTTTGTTTCCTCTTCTGTCCTTTGATCTAGGCCTTCCCTCTATCTAGAACATGTTATATTTTTACTCCTGTCTGCAATTTCTTCTTTTTTTTTAAACTAAAGTTTATTTTATTTATTTGTTTTGAGAGAGAGAAAATCCCAAGCAGGCTCCTCACTGTCAACACAGAGCCCAATGTGGGGCTCAAACCCATAAACTGCAATATCATGACCTGAGCAGAAATCAAGAGTTGGACACTCAACTGACTGAGCCACCTAGGTGCCTCAATGCCATTTCTTTAATTTCACCTTTATAACATTGTCTCAAGCTTTCTTCATCTAAGGAACGCTTCCCTGATTAACTCTAACCACTTTCATTTGAGGACTTGCTGTACCCAGTTTCATTTGAGCACTTTTTTGACATGGGCTCAGTGGATGAGCTTGAGTCCTCATCTTAGTTGTGACCTTTTCAGATGTATGGTCCTTAAGAAATGTCCTTAATACCATTATTACTAATTTAATGGAGACATTCCTTTCAGAGAGTGGTGGTGAGGGCCTAAACAGATTAAAGATGTGTGGTGCTTAGCACAGTTCTTGGCACAGACTAACTCCTAAATAAATAGCATTTATAATTGCTGTCATTATTGATTATTATTGATAATTGACAGTTGCTTCAAGTGTGTATTTTTTAGTTTTCCAGGTTATCTCCCAGAAGCTTACAGGCAGGAACTCAGTCTTTGTTCAGCATGGCTTCACCCTATTTTGCACAAATATGTACTCAATAAATGTTAATTTCTTTGTCACCTAATTACTTGATTGCTTAAATTCAACACTCTATTTCTGATGACATATTTTTTCAAGAATTTAACCCAACTGTTAATTTTACTGATGGATGGAAATCTTTCATTTGAATTGAGAGCAAATCTAAACACTGATTTATAATATATATATGTCCATCATTACCGGGGTGCTATTAGGGGATGCAAATACTAATGGCAGTAATAATCATGTAGGGCAGGAAGTGTGACCCCCTTGAAAGAAGAAAGAGGTTAAAATGCCGATGGTCTCATCTCCATGAGTTAATGAGATATGGAAATAGGACCAGAATCCAGGCCGTCTGCCCTATAGTTCTGTGCTCTTACCACACACTGCATGGCCTTCCTAGAGCCCTTTCATGGCCCTCTGAGAGCTTCCAGCCTGGTGAGAAAATAAGACCCTTGCAGAAGAGAGTGTGAAAACAATAGGATCCAGCAGTGCCTTGCTCTTTCACATCAGTTACAGATTGTCAGAGAATCTCGAATGCTCAGTAGGTTCATTGTGCATCTTATTGCCCACGCTACTTCCTTAGTGCTGTCACTCACTCAGGGGGTCTCCAAGGAGACAGTGCACATTCTGGCAGTCAGCTCTTGGCACCTCCACCTTGGTATTTTTACAAAGATTACAAAGCCAAGTTCATTTCCTCAGCTTTGAGATATTGTTTTATATAAATCTGGCCCTTTGGTTCATGAAGGATTGAAAATGAGGCTCCAGTTTCCCCAAATCATAATGTTCCCAGAGTTGGAGGACTGAAAACAGAAAGAAAGTGTGAAGGAATACAGCCATTAATTCTGGGGTCAGATTAAATAGACAGACAACCTACTGAGCCTCTAGGAACTGACTCCATCCATCATGTTATTTCCCCTTTGTCAAAAACCAATGATGGGAAGGATGGAGCAGAGTTGTGGTGTGAAGGATTGTTGGAGGCATAGTAATTAAGAATAAGACCCAAATTTGAATACCCATTCTGCTTCTCTCTGGCATTATGGATCTGGGCAGGTACTTAGCCTTCCTGAATTTCAGTTTCCTTATCTGTAAAAAGTACCAGCGCTTTTTATTTGGGGGCAAATGGAAAAAGGGTAGGCACAGAACAAGACTAGAATTAGGATTAGGAGTCACTGAAGATAAAAACGAATGATCCAAAAGTTAGGAAGATGACAGAGTGGCAGAAGATGAAAGGCAAGGGAGTGAGAGCTTAGAAATGTAAGTGGTAAGTAAATCCATAGACAACAGAGGAAAATGCCAAAGAGATAATTTAGATTTGGCCAGAAGTAGGCCAACTGAGGCCCTCAGAACAGTTTCCATGGAGTGCTGAGGAGAAGAACCAGATTGCATGGGCTTGAGGAGGGAGTGGGTGCTGGAGAAACAAGACTGAGATTTTCTTCTCTTGTGGACCTGGAAGGCACAGCCTAGGAGAGTGGTTACTTCTTTTATTTATTTACTTATTTATTTTTAATGTTTGTTATTTATTTTTGAGAGACAGTATGAGCAGGGGAGGGTCTGAGAGAGTGGGAGACACAGAATCTGAAGTAGGCTCCAGGCTCTGAGATGTCAGCACAGAGCCTGACATAGGGCTTGAACTCATGAACCACGAGATCATGACCTGAGCTGAAGTCGGCCGCTTAACAGAATGAGCCACCTAGGCGCCCCCAAAATGGCTTGAGTTTCAAGTGGCTTGAGGTGGGGGATGTATGTGTCTAGTAGCCAAAACTGTGCCAAATTCTGTTCTGTGCTGACGGGCATATGGGAGCAAGACAGGCAGTGTCCCTGGCCTCAAGCATCTTATGAACTAGTTGGGGGAGTTATGCCAAGAAGGCTGTGCTGAGGGAAGCAGAGGGTGCTGTGGACCTAACTTGTTCCAGGAGCTCCTCCCCTACCCAACCCCAGTTTTGGAAGAGAAACTCTGGATCCAGGAAGTAGTATTGGATCTACATGTTTCTATTAGAGAGTGACTCTATCATATCTTTTAGAAAGTTCTTCGTTGACTGATATTAACTAGCCTTTGATGAAGGATCCAAAGATGGCTCAACTTGCTTAATTTTTAAATAAATAAATAAATCCTATCATGAATGCTTTTAGAACAGTCTCTGAAATTTACTATGAATAAAATCACTATAATAACAATATGGAGTCTTTCATAGCAAATCATTAGAGAAATTCCATTTTCTGTCAGCAAACACAATTTAAGCACTTAACAGCTAAGCTTCTTAAGATTCATAGCTGACTAGGGAGCAATTAGGACTGGATTTTAATGAATACACACGAACTCAGGGGTTTCTGCCAGGAAGAAAGGCAAAGTTTGTAAGTGGTGGAAACAGCTTTTGGATTTAATTTAGACTATCACTTAGACATCTTCTTGGATTAAAACACAATCAAACAAATCCTTAACTTATGCACTAATTACAATCTGCTGTATTCATCTCCTCCTCATTCACAACATCCTCATCATTCAGTTTGAGAAGCAAAACACATGGCGGGGAGCTATTGCTGATGTTAAAATGACTATTAAACAGGTAAACTGATAAGCTATTCAACAGAAATAGGACTCCTACTCCCCCCCCCCCCACAAAATCCCTAGATTGAATAATTAACTTGTGTGTTCTCATGAACTCTGGCAGTTTGGATTTTAGCATCTTTAGTATCTGAATTTAAAGGGGGAAGAGACTAAAAATGAAAAGAATTAGGCACTGAATGGTTCTTGTACATGACTACTTTTTAGGGTTATAAATCCTTCCTTCCCAATTGTCTGGAAATTCTGTAATGCGTGTTTGTTAGCTCTTAACCCCATTGGTTGTTTTAGGATCCCCACAGTTTGCAAAGTTCCATACCTAGTTATTTCTTGGAGTTTCCAAGGGTTCTTTTGCTTAGAAACAGAGTTTAGGTGTGTCAGTTTGGATCAGCAGGGAAGCCAAGATAGAGTTTGAAGGGCAAGAGAGTTATTCAGAGTAATGCCCATGAGAGATAAATGGGAGAAGGTGCTGGAGTAGGCAGGGAAAGCCTTCAGATCATAATGCTGATCTGATACCTGTAAGGGAAGAAGAGGAAGTTGAGGTATGAAGGTCCTCAGATATCAGTGTAGCTTGTAGAAAGTCTTGGCCAGCCCAGCAGGGACCTCTGACATCGAGGTTTCCTAAAGAGGAGGTCTATGTTGGGCAGAACTGGCCAGGCCATAAGACACTCCCCGCCATCCCCCCCACCCCCAATCTTTCTCAGTCACTGGCTACAGGCAGCCTGGGGAAAGCATGTCCTCAGCTCACCTGCGCCAGCAGATCCCTAAGGCACCACAGCTGGAAGCTGGTTACCTGTGTTCCTGGCAGGATCAGCCATTGCTTCCTGGATGGAGATCCCTGCTGCTCACGTCCATCGCTGCCAGAGGAACGCATCTAGATTACAGACCTACAAGGCCGCCCAGGCATACACCTCAGGATGTGGTGTTTGAAGTGACATGCTTGAAAAAGGATATTCCCAGTGGCTTTAATGCTTTGTGGGTGCATTAGAATTCAGGACAAGGCAAGCAAGTACACAGTTTCCACCAGGAAAATTCTATTGTGGTCAATTTTATTGAACATGGAGTCCTTCATTAAGATTTTAAGAGGGTCACATATGAAGTATATAAGTTAAAAACCTTAAGAATAACTGAAATTATTTGCTACATTTAAATCAGGATTTGAAACTTCAGACATACAGAAATGTTTATAATACGCCCATAGGAGTCTTTTACCATTTAAGTATAAGGTGATACAGCCTGCTAAGAACAAAGAAGTTTATAAAAGACTTTTCCTTAATTGTGAAACATGTCAAGTGTGATTTATATGAAGGGGTTTATTGAATGAGTAGCTTATTATAATTTTTTCATGTTTAGAATGGCTATTTTCCTTGTGTCCCTATGTAAAATCAGGCACAGGTTTATTTTTCTCAGATTTAACAAGAAGTGTATGTTAATCACCAGGTACACTACACTCCCCATGGTTTATCATTCGTAATCGTCAAAATGGCCACAGGAGACACTACTTTGCCCATTTTCTGGGCATAATGCCCAAGAGTGAGACTAAGTAGATGGCTTTGCTTTATTCTGATAGAAAGTGGCAGGATCTAGGCCTGTCCGATTCTGGAGACTGCATGTCCAAGCACTATATCACGCTGCCTATTGTTATAAGTTTAATAGATAATTTTTTATTCACAGGAAAATAATGGATTTGCTGGTATCTACAATAATTTGTGTCTTCTGTAAAACACCCCTTTATTTTGTTTTGTTGTTGGTTTTAAGTGGGATTATCTGTTCACTAAAATGAATGATGGCATGGTCAACCTCCTTAAATTGCACACCAAGTTTTGTATGTAGGGGACTTTATAGTGAGAAACTCTATAGACTTAACACAATTCAAATTTAATCAGAGAGAATTTGACCCATAGGTTATTTAGTTCTTCAGATTCCAATTGTTTGGAAATTTAAATGTTAACCTTTCTGTTATTAATTTCTAGGTTGATTTTTCTTTCTGGCTTGACAATGCATGATTTCAGTTATTTTAAAATTTTGAAGTTTATTTCATGGCCCAGGATATGATCTGTCTTGGTATTTATTCCATGGGACTTGAAAAGAATATGTATTGTGCTGTTATATTTTTTTTAATTTTTAATGTTTTATTTCGTTTTGATACAGAGAGAGACAGAGCATGAGAGGGGGAGGGGCAGAGAGAGAAGGAGACACAGAACCGGAAGCAGGCTCCCGGCTCTGAGCTGGCTGTCTGCACAGAGCCTGACGCGGGGCTGGAACCCACGAACGTGAGCTCTGACCCAAGCCGAAGCCGGAGGCTTAACCGACTGAGCCACCCAGGCGCCTCAAGAATATGTATCGTGCTGTTATTGAGTAAGAGAGTTCTACAAATGTTGATTAGATCCTATTGGTTGATGGTGTTGATTTCTTCTATATCCTTGTTAGGTTTTTGTCTAGATATTCTATCCCATTTTGAGAGGGCCTGTTGAATTTTCTAACTATATAGATTTGCTTATTTTTTCAGCTGTATCAGCTTTGGCTTTATGTACTCTGCAGCTCTGTTATTTGGTGCATATTTGGTCCTTGTTGTGAATTGACCCTCTTTTCATTATATAATATCCTTTTTGTCTTTGGTAATTTTCTTTGATCTCAAATCTACTTTATCTGATATTAATATAATCACGTCTGCTTTCCTTTGCATAATATTTTTTTTTGTGTTTTCACTTTCAATCTGTCTGTATTATTATACTTGAAGTAAGCTTCTTTGGATAGCATATAGTTAGATCATGTTTTTAAATACACTCTGCTCGGGCACCTGGGTGGTTCGGTTGGTTAAGTATTGGACTCTTGGTTTCAGCTCAGGTCATGATCTTGAAGTTTCTGGGTTCAAGCCCTGATTTGGGCTCTGCACTAACGGTGCAGAGCCTGCTTGAGATTCTCTCTCCCTCTATCCCTCTCTGCCCTTCCCCTGCTCATGTTCTCTCTCTCAAAATAAATAAACTCAAAAACAATTAAATACACTCTGCCAATCGCTCTTTTAATTGGTGTTTTAGAGCATTTCACATTTAATGTAATTATTAATATATTAGGGCTTAAGTCTGTTCTGCCATTTTATTTTTTGTTTTGCTTTGTTCTCTTTGCTTTTCATCACTCTTCTTTTTCCTGCTTCCTGGTTTGTTACTTGAACATTTTTTAGAATTCCATTTTGATTTATCTTTGGTATTTTTGACTGTATATCTTTGTGCGATAGCTTTTTTAGTGGTTGATCTAGATATTATATTATATATACACATAATATTATAATCTGTTTGTGGTGTTATTTTACCCTCTAGAGTGAAATATACAGACCACACCTCCCTTTATATCCCTCTACCCTGCCATTTATAATATGATTATCTTAAATATTTCCTCCACCTATTTATAATCATATCAGGCAGTACTATAATTTTGCTTTAACCATCAATATAACATAGAAAAATCAAAAGGAGAAAGCAAAGCTTTATTTTTATCCATATTTTTGCTTCCTGTATTCTTCCTTCCTTCCTCATAGCCACAGTTCCTTATTTATCATTCCATTTCTGTTTAGAAAACTTTCTTTAGCTATTCTGTTAAGATAGGTTTGCTGGTAAAAAGTTCTTAGTTTTCCTTTATCTGAGAATGTCTTGATTTGCTCTTTACTCCTGAAGAATGTTTTTGCTGGGTATAGGATTATAGTTTTGCAGTTCTTGAAAAATATTGTGCCACTTATTTCTGGCCTCTATGGTTTCCTATGAGAAATATGCTGTCATTTGAATTGTTCTATAGGTTAGGTACCATTTTTCTCTGGCCACTTTCAAGATTTTTTATTTGTCTTTAGTTTTCAAAAGTGTGATTATGATATGTTGTGGAATAGATTTCTTTGGGTTTATTCTGTTTGTGTTTTGCTCAGCTCCTTTCATCTGTAGGTTCATGTCTCCATATTTGGAAATATTTTAGCCATTAGTTCCCCAAGTACTTTTTTAGCCTTTCCCTCTTTCTCCTTTCCTTCTATGACTCCAACGATTTCAATGTTAGATATTGCATTATATTCCTATAGGTCCCTGGGAGCTATGTTTATTTTTGAAATCTATTTTTCTCTGTTATTCACTGGAGTAATTTCTATTGTTCTGTCTTTAAAGTTCACTGATTCTTTCCCCGTCACCTCTGTCTTGCCATTGAGCCTATGCACTGAACCTTTAATTTTAGTTATTGTGTTTTTCAGTTCCAGAATGTCCATTTGGTTTTTATCATCTTCTATTTCTTTGCTGAGACTTTCTATTTCTTTCCTGAGGCTATTTTTTCATTTGTTTTAAAAATATTTGTAATTGCTCCTTGAAGAACTTCAGATGATAGTTGCTTTGAAAACTTTGTTAGAATATTCTAACGTTCTGTCATTTTGGTGTTGGTGACTATCCATTCACTTTTTTCATTCAGTTTGAAATCTTCCTGATTGTTGGTATGAGCAGTGATTTTTTATCAAAACCTGGTCAGTTTTGTATTTTAAGATTCTGGATATTGTTTTAGTTAGTTTTTTTTTTTTCTGACACCACCGTGGCAGGGAAAGGTGAGGGCCCTGCTTCATTATTGCCATGTGGAGTTAGAAGTCCAGGCTCCCCTCTCAGCCTCCATTGACACCCAGAGAGCAGGCTCCTTATTGCTGTTTGGTAGAGGTGTGAGTTCTGGCTTCACACATGGTCTTTACTGACACTGTAGTGAAGATGGTCTTGTAACAACTGGACAATGGCAAAAACCTTAGCTCTTTGCTAGGCCTCTTCTGACGCTAACCCAACAAGGGTTATCTTCCAAATGGAGGTACAAGCTCCTCACATGATTTCCAATGACACGGTGGGGATAGGGGGTCATTATTGGCAAGCATGGATGAATGTTCTGGCTCCATACACAGCCTTCTCTGAGACCACCCTGAGAGGCCTTGTTACAAGCTTCCAAGAATGGAAGTTCAAGTTCCCTATTTGCCCTTTACTCATGTGGGTGATAATGTGATCACAGTTTTTCTGTTACATTTGGCTGGAGTAGAGTGGTTATTGACTAAAATATTTCTTCCTTACTAAGCTGCCCTTTTTCCTGGTCTTCTGGCAAGAGAATGAAAGCTTGCGTGGGAGGGTTTTTTTTTTTTTTTTGGTCTGTTTCTGTTGGTTTTTCCAAATTATCAGCTTCTATAGGCTGTGTCTGGGATATATGAGGGGAAAAAAGAAAACCCTACACCACCACCACCACCACAACAACTAGTACCCAAGGAATTTATTACTATGTCATTCCTTGGGTCCCAAGGCCCCTAACCAGTCTGCTTTCTTTTCTCCATGTTTCAGAATCTTCTTATGGTTGTTTTATGTATAATGTGTAGGTGTCAAGGGTTTTAGTGAGAGGAATAGGGAAAAGTACATCTACTCTATCTTTCTGGATGTAGAAACCCAAAGTTGTACTTTTAAAAAGTTCCTTGTGAGCAGATGTTCTCCCTTCCCTGGCATCTGGGCTCCCAAAATCTCTCTTCTGGCACTGTCTAGAATTTTTTGCTATGCTGCCTTAAGTTCACCAATTACAGTATCATTTAGGTTAACCAGGAATCTTCTGAAAAATTAAACATATTTCAGATTAACAGGCCACTGATTTTCCACACCACATTGAATGGGAGTTTCGATGGAGGGAAGAGAAGAATTGCATGTATTTTTGTAGCATAGAGCACTAATCCAGGGAGGGCAATTTGGTAAACTGTCCTAGTGGATAATTTCCAGCAGAGGTGAAAGCTATGAGTACTCAGGCATCTAGGACAGTAGAAAGAAAATGCTACATGAAGGGAGGCAGATAAAAGGATATTAAAGATAAGCACCACTGATGGTTGAAATTCTGTTTGAGGCCATATCTGGCCCTAACAATGGTAATTATCTTCCATTTTCTATCAAATGCCAGGCACTTTTGATATGTTATCTTATTAAACTCCACAATGGCTCTGTGGGAAAGGAATTATAATTCTCATTTCACATAGGAAGAAAGGGGAACATTGATTTTAGGTAACTTGTCTAAGTTCTCATAGATAAAAGATGGAAGGGTTGAGCCACAAACACAGACCTATTTGTCTCCAAAGCCCAGTTCTTTTTTTTTTTACATACTTTATTGTCAAATTGGTTTCCATACAAGACGCAGTGCTCTTCCCCACAAGTGCCCTCCTCCATCACCACCACCTCTTTTCTCCCCTCCCCCTTCCCTTTCAACCCTCAGTTCATTTTCAGTATTCAATAGTCTCTCAAGATTTGCATCCCTCTCTCTCCCCAACTCTCTTTCCCTCTTCCCCTCCCCCTGGTCCTCCATTAGGTTTCTCCTGTTCTCCTGTTAGACCTATGAGTGCAAACATATGGTATCTGTCCTTCTCTGCCTGACTTATTTCACTTAGCATGACACCCTCGAGGTCCATCCACTTTCCTACAAATGGCCATATTTCATTCTCCAAAGCCCAGTTCTTAACAACTGCATATCTACTCTTTCCCCTCTTCCTTCTAGCAGAACATGAGACATTTCCCTGACAGGTCTTGGGTTTATGGAGAGAGTCCCTGAATGCAGGATGATGGGCTTCATAGGGCCAGCCTAGGACCCCCTCAACTCTATAGCTTATTGTCGGTGGCAAAATACTTTCTAGATCTAAACAGCTAACTTATAAATGATCCTTTGAAACACAACCCATTTATAATATTGGAGCATCTTGTATTGTTTCAAACACACACAAGTGTATCTCTCTCTCTTTTTCTTTCTCTCAAGGCTGCATTTTCATGTAAGTTAAAGAGACAATCAGGTTAGCAATCTTTTTATTTCTTTTTCAGGTAATGACCCAGTATTTTCCTTCAGGCTCATCCAAACTCTGAGGAGTATTGCAATCATTTGTAAGATATTTCCTTTGGCCAAGAAACATTTTTGTCTATATTCTGCCATGTGATCTAATAATGGGAGTAACTGATTCAATAATCACAATAGCAGGGACCTCAGGAGGCCATTTAAATGTGGCCTGTGCTGACGTGGCTGAGGCCTCATTGGGGCTAGGGCCATAAAAGATTGTGTTTTTCATTTCCAAAGACACAAGTACACTTTTCCCCCTTGGTCTTATATGCAAGAACCTCCTAGCACTTTTACACACCTGGGGGATGGGAAGATAGACAATTGCAATCTAGTTGGACAAAGGAACAAAAACCTATCAAAATCTGATAGGTTGATTTTTTCAGTTTTGATTTTAAAAAAACTCAGTAAGATTAGGACTGTATCAAATGGGCTATATAAATGCAAATCCAAAGGCTCTCATTCTGTGAGCAAAGGTCACTCACCCACTGGGGTGCAGTACAGAAACACAGAGGTCAAGGTCTATAATAGATCTCGAGTTTACCTGAGACAGAAATCCAGGCTCCGTGGTTTTACTTCATGTCTAGGGATTTTCTTATGGTCACTCATGTCCTGACTACAGTTGTGGAACTACTAGTGACAGTTGTGCAGTTATAAAAATAACTAAAATTGTTACCGACTTGTGTTTTAGAGAAAGTTGGAAGAACTAACAGCAGGGTGGAGAGTGGAGAAGGAGACAAACTATTATTTTTTCTGTTCATTTTGACCATACGTGCTCATTGTTAAATAAAATTCAAATACATTGAAGAGGAAGAAAGCAAACATACGTGCAATATCACCATTAATATTTTAGTAATCATTCTTTCATGAATATTTCTCTCTCCACACACATAAACACTATATGTTTTTATATACATATTTCCCTCTCTATACAAAATTTATCTCTATGCTCATATAATCATATAGAAATGTGCATACACATGCAACGTTTTCTTGGTTATTATTTTTGAAGAATGGAGTCATGTACATAGAGTTCCATATCTTGCTTTTCTCACTTTTCAATATCCTGTGGAAATCTAAGTAACTTGACCTTTCCTTCCTCCCCTTCTCTCCCTCTTTCATGTGTGCATAATATTTTATGGTGTAGATGTATGTGTACCTAAATTTATTCTATCATTTTCTATTGATGGACGTCAACTTTTTTTTAATGGCCACTGAGAACAACAATGCAAAAGCATCCTTGCATGTATATCATTATGTATGGGTGCTTTATGTCCACATTCTCTTTTCTGAGAAATGGGATCGTGGAGTAGGAGGGCAATCATATTTTAAATGTTATGGCTACTGCCAGATTGTTTTATCAAAAGACCATAATGATTTATATTTCAACTAGCACATATAAAAGAATAGATGTTGCCATACTTTAAATTGCTGCCGGTCTGAATAATGTGCTATGTCAGTCTAACATTATTTCTCATTTCTCTGACTACTGGTGAGTTTGAATAGTTTTCCATATGTCTTTTGGTCTTTTGAATTTGGTCTTCTTTAACTTGACTATCATGTATTTTGCCCATGTTTTATTAAATTGTTTGCCTTGTTCTTTTCAGTTTTCAGGAGCTCCTGGTAAATGATGTCATGAATTCATTTGTCATCCTTGTTGCAAGTGTTTTCGTGTCTATAATTTATTTGCCTTTAATATGTACCTTGTTCTATATTGAGTTAAGCCTGTGTATTGACACCCTTAAATTCATATTTGCACTCAGCATTTGATAGCATTTTTGCAGGCTGTTTTTCTTTAAGGACACATTATGATTGATTTACATTAGGATTTTATGATCCAGAGGAAGCTTTCTCAAAAAGTACATACATTTTGCACAAAGATTTCGAATTCCCTCTTCCTTTGCAATCTAATTCACTGCATTAGTTGAACATAAGTTTGGCAAAATGTAAGACACTCACAATAAAAGGTGCTTAAACAAGAGAATTTGTTTCTCTCATACATACAGATCTCAGCTGCCTTGGTGGCCTTGCTCTGGTGGTTCTGTCCACATCCAGCCTTCTTATCTCTTTTGGTTTAGCTTTTGCAGGGAGTCCGTCATCAAGCTCATGACCATGTCTTCATTCCTGTTGGCTGAAAGGAGCAAAACAAGGGATGAGGCACTCTTTAAGAGCACAACTGGAAGTTGCAAAAGTCACTTCTCTTCGTGTCCAATGGGCCAGAACCTTATCATGTAGACTCACTTAGTTTCGAGGTGGGGTGGGAAGTGTAGCATTTATGCTGACTGGCCAAATACCCTGGTACAAATTGGAGATTTTATTGCTTTAGTAGCAGAGGAGAACTAGCAGTCTCTGCACAGTCACCGGCTCCCCGCTTACTATACCTCAGCATCTAGGAATCTAAGAGAAAAACACTCCTAACCATGGTTCTTTATTGCCTTCTTGCTTCCTCCACTAACTATTGTAGCTCTTCTCCCGTCTTTTGCACAGTTGATAACCAGGAATCTTGGGGAAATATGGAGGGACTATGTAGACAAATGTAGTTATTTAAAAACCTTTCTTTTTAAAATTTATATATTTTCCTTATTTTTTATTGTAATTCCAGTATAGTTAATGTACAGCATTATATTAGTTTCAGGTGTATACTATAGTGATTCAACAATTAGACCTTACTCAGTGCTCATCATTAAAGGGTACTCTTAATCCCCATCACCTATTTTCATTTCTCTATCTCTCCTCTGGTAACTGTCACTGAGTTCCCTTAGTCTGTTTTCATTTATTATTATTATTTTTTCCTTTCCTGTTGAGTTTGATTGCTTTCCATTACTCTGTCCTCCAAGTTGCTGATCTATTCTTCTGCTTCCTCTAGTCTACTATCCTATCTAGTGCATTTTTAATTTAATTTATTGAATTCTTCACCTATAATTGGTTCCTTTTTATGTTTTCTATCTCTTTGTGTGGGTCTTACTGAGGTCCTCAACTCTTTTTCCGATGAATTGAGCATTGTTATAACCATTACTCTATTTATTTTTTAAAAATATTTATTTATGTTGAGAGAGAAACTGTGTGAGTAGAGGAGGAACAGAGAGAGAGGGAAAGAGAGAGAGTCCCAATCAGGCTCCATGCTAAGCATGTGGGGCTTGATCTTACAAGTGTCAGAGTCAGATCCTTCACTGACTGAGCCACCCAGGTGCCCATATAAACATTACTTTAAATTCTCTATCATCCATATTTCTTATCTCCATTTTGTTTAGCTCTCTTGCTGTGATTTTATCCTGTTATTTCATTTGAGACATGTGTTCTGTCTTGTCATTTTGTCTAACTATCTGTGTCTATTTCTATGGGTTTAGGACAGTCAGCTACATCTCCTTTTGAAAATTTTTTTATGTCTTTATTTTATTTTGAGAGACAGAGACAGTGTGAGCAGGAGAGGGGCAGAGAGCGAGGGAGACACAGAATCTGAAGCAGGCTCCTGGCTCTGACCCATTAGCACAGAGCCTGATGTGGGGCTCGAACCCACAAACTGTGAAATCATAACCTGAGCCAAAGTTGGACACTCAACCGACTTAGCCACCCAGGCACCCCGTACATCTCCTCCTCTTAAAAGTAGTGTCTGTATAAAGAAGTGGTCCTGTACTGTCCTGCAATGCAATGTACCCTGTTCACCAGAACCTGCTGCTTCAGTAGTGTCTCCTATGAATATTGTGCGCACCCTACTATTGTGGCTGAGCCGCATTTGTCTTCAGTCATCAGCAATGGCTCTTTTGGTTATGGGCATGGTTTGAGCCCTGAGTTGTTAGGGGGCCAGTCTGGGGCTGCCTTGGCCTTGAGTCGAGTCAGACCAGGTGTTCACCAGAGATGCAGTAGCACTGAACTGCAAGGTGCTTTCCCTGTATTGTCCCCTGAGAAGCTTTTGTTGGTGAGTGGGGATTACAGTCAGACCAGATATCTGTCCGCAACCTACTGCTGGACTGGTGTGTGGTTATCGTCCCCTTTCCCTAGGGCAGGAGTTAATTTGGAGTGCTGCTGGCCCCTGTCAGGGCTGCTTACACATTGCCGACCTTGTGACACCACTTTGGATGTGCTCTGACCAAGGGCATATTAGAGGGGCAGGTCAGCAGGAGAATGTGGTCTGTTGTGGGAGGAAAGCTGCAGCCACCCAGGAGAACCCCTGCCCAGGCCCTCTGTGTTGGAGGGGGTGGGTTCCTAGGAGAATGTGGGGGAGGAGCCCTCTGTTAGCAAACTGGCTGGGGAGTGTTGGTGCTGTGCTGGGTCTTGCAGGTCTTCTCCCAGGTGCCCGTGTATCTAGGATGGGGGGCTTCGGAGGGAAGTGATGCTTGCCAGTTCTTTTGTTCATGGAGAAATCTCTCAAAGAGCCTTGCCCCAGTAGCACATGCTCTGAGATTAGTAAATAAATATTCAAACCGCTGCTTCCATGCTGTCTAACAATGGGGCTATTTGTTGTGCTGTCTCTCTCTCTTTGTAAATTTTTATGTTTTTAATGTTTATTTTTGAGAGAGAGTGGGGGAGGGGAAGAGAAAGGGGGAGACACAGAATCCGAAACAGGCTCCAAGCTCTGAGCTGTCAGCACGGAGCCCAATGTAGAGCTCAAACTCAAAGCGTGAGATCATGACCTGAGCTGAGATTGGACGCCCAACTGGCTGAGCCACCCAGGCGCCCCGGTTGTGCTGTCTCTTTAAGGGCAGAACTCAATCCTCTTAGCTCTCCATGGTGTTAAGCCCTACTGATTGTTAGGGCCCTCTGGTTTTCAAAGCCAAATGTCATAGGGATTTGTCTTCCTAGTGTGGGTTTTCTGTTCCTGGGGTTCCTGATGTGGGAGTCTACTCCTCCCTCTCTGCTCTCATGGTGTCCCTCGCTCCTGTAGACAGGCTTGTGGGCCCATCTACCTCCAGATTGCATCTCTGCCCTCCTACCCTCTTCAATGTGGCCTCTTTACATTTAGGTGTGGAGAGCCTGTTCTGACAGTCTTTGGGTTGTTTTCTGGTTTATTTATACTGATGTAGGTGTTATCTAGTTGTATCCATAAGATAAGGTGAACTTAGGATCATCCTACTTTGCTACCTTTCCTGGAAGTCCTCTTAAAAACCTTCCCTATAGAAAAGCTCTAAATTATACAGAAGTATATTGAATAGTGTAATGAATTCCAGTAGACCTATCATTCAGCTTCAACACTGATTACCTCCCGACCAATCTTGTTTCACCTGTAACTTACTTTGAGATTATTTTAAGCAAATACCATACATCACATCATTTCATATAAATACACTAATTTTAAATCTTATTTTTCTTTAAAAGCAGCTGACTTATGAGCTAGAATGGATAAAGTTAAAATATCAGGGGATGTTGTTATCAAGGATAAGCTTGGACTGTCATCCACCCATAGTAATCAATTTACTTAAGTAAATCTTTACAAACCCCCTACTCTTCACATGGCAGGCTCCCACTCATTCTTTAGATCTTAGCTCAATGTTACCTTCTCTCATTCTTTATCATAGCATGCTATTCTTTTCCTTAGTAGCACTTACCACAGTTTATAATTTCTTTCTTTGTATGTCTCTTCCATCAGAATCTAAGTCCTATGAGGATAGGGACTAGCACAATGATTGGCACATATATACTTATTGAAGGAATAAAGAGAAAAAGGAATGCAGGCAGGCAGGAAGAAAAGTAGGAAAGAAGTAAAAAGAAAGGAAAGAAGAAAAGAACTCCAGTTTCTTCATTAGTTGTAGGATGGAGTGAGACTATACTGATTGTTGTAATGTAGAGCCTGCCTGCCAGGGATCAGCAGCTCAATAAAGAATACAGCCACACAATCAACTCTAGCACTCATTTATTCATGCATTAAATGACGGTGTATTACATATCTAATTTGGGGAAAGGTCTGGGCTAGAAAAGAAGACTGTGATAATTGCTAAAACATACATAGAGTGATGGAGAGGAGAATTCCATTTAGGGGAGACAGGATTTAAGTAGGGCTTTGAGGAATGTGTAGGAAGGACATAAACATGGGGAAAGACATTCTAAGCAGAAAGGATAGAACAAGGGCCAAGAGGTTGGAAAGATTAGGACATATTCAGAGTCTATTTTTTTAAAAACATTTATTCATTTTTAAGAGACAGAGTGTGAGTAGGGGACGGGCAGAGAGAGAGGGAGACACAGAATCCAAAGCAGGCTCAGGGCTCTGAGCTGACCGCACACAGCCCAATGTGGGGCCTGAACCCACGAACTGTGAGACCATGACCTGAGCCGAAGTTGGACACCCAACTGACTAAGCCACCCAGGCACCCCATCAGAGTCTGATGACATATAATCATTGGTGTCAATTTGTGCTTTTTATTCGCCCATTTAAAGAGGATGAGTAGAGATGCCTGGGTCGCTCATTCAGTTAGGCGTCCAACTTCAGCTCAGATCATGATCTCATGGTTCATGGGTTTGAGCCCCACATTGGGCTGTGTGCGGTCAGCCCGGAGCCCTGAGCCTGCTTTGGATTCTGTGTCTTCCTCACTCTCTGCCCCTCCCCGGCTCATGCTCTATCACTCTCTGTCTCTCAAAAATAAATTTTAACAAACATAAAAAAAAGAAGATAAGTAATGAGAATCTATAGTGGGGGTTGCAGCTCTGGGATTATAACTTTTTTAAGTGAAGAATTCAAAAATGAAGAAAGTATAACATTTTACTGGCATAATCTCTTCATTCTTCAATAATTCTTTCATAAATAGCTGCTTCTCTATTTGGATAATAGTTATATTGATAATAATATAATACCTCAGAGGAAAGTCATTGGGATATCAAAATATTTGTGGCCTTCACTACGGCTTGGGCCCCTGCCTACTTCTGTTCCCGTATGCAGTGGATTAAAGATGGCCAAAAATTCTTTGCTATTTCTCCTATCAAAACGTGGAGTCTAATTTTCCTCACCTTGAATCTGGGCTGGCCCTAGTGACTTGCTTGACCAATAGAATGTCATGTAACTAATGTCTAGGACTTCTGCAGCTGAGTTACAGAAAGCCTTGAGGCTTCCATCTGGGTTTCTTGGAACCCAAAACTCTGATGTGAAGAAGCTCAAGAAGGCCTGTGGGCATGTCCATGAGAAAAAGAACCAAGGACTCTGGCCAACAGCTGTACCTGACCTTCCAGGTAGCAACTACCCCCATCTTGCAGGCTCGTGAATGTGTCATCTTGAAAGTGCATCCTTCGGTCCCATTGGGCTGTCTCAGTGCCCCATGGAGCAGTGACAAACCATCCCCACTAAGCCCTGCCCCAATTGCATAATTATAAGAAAAAGAAATAATTGTGTATTTAAACCACTAAGGTTTTATGTAGTCTGTTAGTTTTATGTGCAAATAATGTTACTTCAATGGCTGCTGCCAGGATGCCCCTCTGTTGCTGACTGTCCTGCTTCTACCAGAGCCCATTTCTGATATGGGTTGTAAGTATTCAGGATTGTTTTATAAGCAGTATAAATTTTATGCAACAAAATTAGGAATATAGAGAAGGAAAAAGAAAAGAAAGTTAAAATCACCCATTGTGTTACCACCTATGGATAATCACCATTAATATCTCGGCACATGGCATTCTAGATATCTTCCTGTACGTGCATTCACATATATATACATTTTTAGTGGGAACATAACATCCCTGCTGCTTTGAAACCTGATGTTGTCGATGAATAATGTATCCACATTTTTGACTACCAATAAATATAAATCTATAATCTTGTTATTGATAACTATAGTATTCCATCTCATGGAAATAAAACTGATGCTTGTTTTTGAGCATCTTTACATATATTTATTTTCTTTAAGATTATTTCATAGATGTTGATCATTGAGTCAATGAACATACACATTTTAAGGCTTTTGCTCCAAATTGCGGAGTTGTCTCGGTCCCTGTTTTGTATGAAGTATACAGGTCTCCTGTTAGAATGTGCAATCAAGTGAAGAAAAAGCTTGAAACCAGAACCATTTTGAGAAGTGTTAGTATGAAGTATGTGTTGGCATGAATGGATGAAATTCTAATTGAATCTAAATCTCTTGTAAATCAGAAGAATCTATATTGCACCTCTCAGACTTAACATGGATGCATGGCTGACCACTTGAATGATGGCCTGAGAGCACAGGGTGATATGAAGCCTGGGCTAAAAGAAGGATTAAATGCAGCAAGAACATGCTCACAGGTCGAGTGGCCAAAATTCACACAAAATTGAAATCATGTCCAGACTGAAATCATGTGCGCCTCGTGAGGAAACTATCAACAAAAACTAAAGACAGTGTCCCCTACAAGAATCTAGTATTTAAAGGAAGAGGGAGGTACAAATAACAGGTAAGGCCAAGGTACTGATGTGAGATAAAAGAGTAGCCTGATAAGGGACTTTAAAGAAAACTTCTCATTCCAGATACCCTGCATCCCTCCACCTTCAAGAGAGTTTGGGTTATTAGCCATTACTGGCCTCACCACACGTGGCAACTCTGAGTGTTAACACAAGGGCAAAGAGGTCTCATGCTGGAGCGTGTATATGCACGTGGTTGCAACCACTCCTCAATTCATAGAGCAATACTCTTTGTGGATAATTTGGTCTAAGCCTCAAGGCCTCATGAGACGGGGCACATTCGATTTGACAGCAGGATAACTGGTACAGTAAACTGCTAACCCTGTAGGACTGTGACTTAGTCAAATCTTGTTATGGCTACATGTTTTTGCTGGAGTCCTCAGTCCACTGCAAATCAAGAGAACTCCACATCTTTGAGAGAGCAACGGGACTAGGGCACCATTATTTCTCTTCCAGCCTTGAGTTCTATGAGTCATGGACATATCTACATCTGATTAGACCATACATGGAGAATATGTGTCAATCCCATGGCATTGATAGAGATTTAGTATATGCCTATGAGTGTCTACCCATGGATTGCAGAGTAAACGCTTTTTCTGCTGGCTGGAAAGAACTCTGCCTAGCAGGGCAAAAATGAGAAATGAAGGCGTTAAAAGGAAAAGGAATCCTTGAGAGTTGGGGATAAAGGCCAGTGGGGAAAGAGCCCTTGCCTTCCGGCAAAACAAGCTTAATAATGGGGAGTTTGGGAGTTAGCAAGTAATAGAGAGTTTGGGAATTAGCCAAACAGGTCTGGCTCAAAACTGGAACAACAGGTGACCTCTGTGTGGCTCCGAGATCCCACAAAGAGATGATCAGTTGAGGAGCTGAAGTGAGACCGTCAGGAGAGCGTGCAGCACAGGCAATAAAGCCAGAGTGGAAAGACTCTTGGCTTATAAGAACAGGAATTTGGCAGTGTGGGAGGAAGGGGCGCCTGCCAACTCCATATACCAACTACTGAACAAATGTTGTTAAATATTGCTTGCTGTGAATTAAACTTCTCAATATAATTCTGTGCCAAGAATGTTCAACAAGACATGGCACATGGGCAAAGAATATCACTTGATTTAGTATAATGGATATGCCCAAGTATAACACACATTAAAGTAGAATATTCATAAAATTCTTACTCTGGATGTTTCTTCATGGTAGTCAAAGACAGCTAAAGACAGTGTGTGTGTATGTGTGTGTGTGTGCCCGCGCACGCGCGTATACGTGTTCTCAAGAGGGTTGGAAGCATATGTTAGAGAAGCTCATTAACCCAAACCTGAGGCTACAATTGAGAAGAGAAGTCGGAAATCTTGTCCGGCAACATTATTCAAGCAACACTTATTGTATGTCAGGGGTGTACCATACGCTGTCCTGGGCTGGGTATTCACATGGATAAATATGAACTGGGTTTTGGCTCCTGAGGGATGCACAGCCAGTGGGTGAAACAATGGCAGCACAGCATTATAAATACTGATACAGGTTAGCTCAGGTGCTATGGGGATTTAATCCACCCTGGGGATGATGACGTATAGGAGGAATTCTCTGGGATGGTGGAACAAATAAAAAGCTTTTAATGAAAAGATAATAGAACCCAGTGGTAGGAGAGGGAAAAGTCAACAGGGCCAGCCACTAGGGGGCATGTGAGCCCCAGGGGCTGTAACTGAGAATCAAGGAAACTGGATCTAGTAGCAGAGGGGAGATTGTTCCCCTTAAATAGGAACCCAGAGAGATAAGGAGCGTTTTCCTGCCTCATCGCTCATTAGAACTAATGGTTATTTTATGGGCAAGTCGACAGGTATTTGGTAATTGAGGAGAAATGCTGAAATGGTCCTGAGGTGATGGATCTCACCAGTGTGGGTCCTAGTGAAGTCAGGATAGGGACATATGATTGGAGATGTTGGTGAGATGGGGGAGCTGGCAGCATGATACCGACAGCAAGACGTGTGACAGGGACCACAGGGAGCCCAGCTCAAGACGACTTCTGTTTCTTTAGTAACCAGAGAACCAACAGGAGTTGGGTGATGGGGCGGGGGGGGGGGGGACTTCAGTCTCCATGTCTAATCTAATGTTTGTTAAGGTAACTCCATTTTGTACCCTGGTGTAACTTTAATTTCTCCAGGCCTCTCAACTGTGTGGGTACCACTGGGATTGCAGTAACAGATAAAATTTAGATGTCTTTGGATGGTGCCTCCATCCACATAGTGTTGCACCGCAAGTCCCTGGTCCCATCAAATCTAGATCCAAGGCTCCCTGGGGAGACTTCATATGTACTCACATACAGGCCTCTCCTGGTATTTTACTTCAGGCTGTAAGACAGGTCTTCTGCTAAACTTGTGTTAAGAGTGTTTCTAGGAAGTGAGAACAGTCTTACTTAATTTTGTGTGTGAACATGGTACTGTGACCTTTTAAGAAAGGAATCTGTATCCTTAGATATTTATGGATGAGGTTATATGATGTATAGTATTTACTTTGAAACAGGGGCACCTGGGTGACTCAGTGGGTTAAGCATCCGTCTTCAGCTCAGGTCATGATCTCATGGTTTGTGGGTTTGAGCACCACGTTGGGCTCGAGCCTGGAGCCTGCTTTGGATTCTGTGTCTGACTCTCTCTCTGCCCTTCTCCCACTCATGCCTGTTTCTTTCTGTCTCAAAAATAAATAAACATCATAAAATAATTTTAAAAAGAGTGTTTCTAAGAAGAGAGCATAGTTTTACTTCATTTTGTGTGTGATCATGGTACTGTGACCTTTTAAAAATGAATCTGTATCCTGAAATATTTATGGATGAGGTTATATTATAAATACATATATATATGATTTACTTTGAAACAGTATGTGAGAGTAAGGTGAATATGGGTATAGATAAATCAAGATTGGCCAGTTGATAATGGTTAAAACTGATGATAGGTACATAGTGGTTCATTAGACCATCCTAATAATATATATATATATATATCTTCCTAATTAAAAAAGAGGAAGAATGGCATATGAGTTGATCAGAATAACACATATTCCCATATAGCTTGTTGGATCAAGTGAATCAGGATTTCCAATTTCATGTCTCCAACAAAAGCCTAGATGCTTTTGCAGAACTTATTTAATAAAAGAGGTACATCAAAGTAAGGCAAACACTAACTCTTAAATAAAAGTGAGGAAAAAGTTGTATGTATCAGAAGATGAGCACCAGAAGAATCCTGGAATAAGAACTTCAAAGTGTCCAAGATCTGCCTCAAAAGAGGGAAAAAAACAACCCAAGAACCTATTGAGAAAGTACACTTAAGTCATCTCTCCTAACAGCTGAGGTCAGTGGCAAGGACAACTTTATTGATCTAGGGCAATTTTGGGGTTTTTTAAAGTTTATTTTTATTTATTTTTGAGAGAGAGAGAGAGTGTGAGTGACCAAGGTGCAGAGAGGAAGAGAGGGAGAGAGAGCGCGCGTCCCATGAGGGGCAGACAGAGAGAGAGAGAGAGAGAGAGAGAGAGAGAGAGAGAGAGAGAGAGAATGAATATCCCATGAGGGGCAGAGTGAGAATCCCATGCAGGCGTCACACTGTCAGCACAGAGTCCTGACACAGGGCTCGAGCTCACCTGATGTGGGGCTTGAACTCACAAACCGTGAGATCATGACCTCAGCCAAAGTCTGGGTGCCCTGATCTAGGGCAATTTTAAATGCTTGGGTGCAAACCCACTGCGAGAGGAGAATATAGCATCATAGCTAACTGTAACCTTATTTGCATGCGGACAGACTGCTCAGGATAACCTTAAGGACTCTGGTGAATTCACACATTCAGTTCTTCTGCTAGAATGCTGGTGAGCAGGCAAAATGCCCAGTGCAGATTCCTTCAAATGGTGCAATTAATTGTCGTGCTCGGGGCCAAACTTGTATTGCTTGTCCAGACAAGTGGTGGCACCTCTCAGCATCTTAGGTAGAATGAGAATGCCTTAAGGTTAACATCGAGAAATCCCTTGAAAGTGGTTTCATGTCCACTGGGAGTTGACATTAAGATGTTCACATCATCAGTGTGATTTGCTCGTCCGGTTCCCAGGAATAGCTGTGTGGGGGTGTTGGCATGGTGAAGGTGTGGCTGCATTCTGAAGCAATGTCTGTGATGAGAAAGAAATATCTAAAAATGCCAAATCATCGGTAGAAGCTCTCCTCGTTTCTTTGTATCTGTGATGACTGCCACTTGGTTCGCTTCTCTTCTCCCTCCGTTGCTGATGGGGTTGTTCTCCCATTGCACGCGGAACATTCAGAGTGCTGCCCTGCATGTTTAGCAGTCGGTAAACAAAGAGGTTCTGCATAGCCAGAGTCCACAGGGAATAGATTTTTATAAAACTAGTTACAAATCAGGACCATGGAGAGGGAAGCAGCACTCCCAACTGCCTGGTGTTTCAGACACCTTCCCGGGTCAGGTTCTTTACAGCGACTGTGGAACAAAATCTAACATCTCTGTCAAGTCGCACCTGCACGTTGGAGTACAGTTGTCCCTTCTGCAAAGTATTTTCACAGAGGAAATACTGTGGGTCTTAATACATCATCCCAGAACCAAAGCCAGTAATATTTAAGACAGAAGGTCATCATCAGAAGAAGAATTTGGCAGAAGGCCCCAGGCATAAGATCCTTTCTTTCAACTGCCTGAATTCCTGGCCGTCCTGTTCCAGCAAACAGGGTTGTGCAAGGAGGAGCAGCCATGGCCCCATCTCCTGAGATTGCTCAGGAGGCGGTGGATAGCTGGTGGGGAAGGTGGGGTGGGGAGTACCTGCGACGTGTTGACAGGAGGGAAGTCAGCTTGCTGAATCCCACATCTGGGGAAAGAATTTTGAAAAGGAAAAATTTCTTCTCTTGGTTTCCTTCCCCAGTTTTAGAGTCTCATAAGCTTGTGAGGAAACTGTCAAAGAGGAGTGATCTTACGTAGACTACAATCAATTAGATGCAAAGTTGTTTCCTAGAGGTTACAGTCTCACCACCAGAGACACACCTATGTAATCCCCTCCTCTGGGCTCCTTTAGAGTATGCGGGCACTCTTTTTACACACTTATTAGGTAGAATGATGATGATTTATTTGTTTCCATGTCTGTTTTCCAGCTAGACTGTGCCCTCTAGGGCAGATATCTTATCTAATTAATCTCTGTATCCTCAGCATTTAACACAGACTGAAATAGAGTAACAATTCATTAAATGTTTTCCAACAAATGGATGGATGGATGGATGTAATGAAATAAAATGCTATGCTCTCCATTCAATGGCTAGAGCTAACAGCAGGTAGATGAATTATTTCTGTTCAAAATCGAAGTTTCTAAAAAATGTTCAGTTAAATTCAAAAGCATCTGAGCAATTTGCTCTGTATTAAAATAGTTCTAGAAACAGTGGAAGGAGTCTAAAGAAATGCAAGGTGTTCCGCTGTTTCCCAAACCACTTTTAATGCCATTGGCACACAAATAGTCAAATGCGAGATAGGCATAAAAGGGAAGACAGCTTCATCATTAAGGACCCCACGATTCATATTGGCAAGTTGTATAGGAGCTGAGAGAAATGAGGAGAGAGTATAGGCCAAAGTAGAGCAACCACAACAAAGAGAAATGACAGTAAAGCCTAGGAGTAAATATAAGGCCATACGCATTTACGGCATGTCTACCAAATAACCCTCCCTTTTCCTGGGAACTGCCCCCCTCTCTCCATTCACATGATTCTGGCAAGTCTCACCCCTTAGCTAGGCAGATTGGATTCTTCTCTGGGGTATCTTAAACTAGAATCAGTAAATTCGTTATCTGTCTGTTGGCAGACGTAGTAACAGGTAAAACTCACGTGGTGTTGCTGTTCACAGTTTTCACCATACAAAGGATGCTGATCTTAGCTTTCTCCCAGTGTCCATTCAGTTATTTCTCTTTTTTGTCTGAGCTAGTCCAAGTCTAGTTTCCATTATAAACAACCCCAAGGAGTACAGATTAGTAGATGCATGACTCACTGAATAGTGGTGTATCTTCAGAATTGCTTATAGTTTCATATGGCTAAAGGATAGGGTGTTTGTGAGTGAGCCGTGGAGTCGCTAAAGCATTTAAGCAAAAGAGTACTGTGGTCACATTTGTTCTTGGGATGATCATTGGTGGGAATGTGCAAGATGAACTCTACGGGGGGCAAGACTAGAAGTAAGGAGACTGGTTGTCAGAGGAAGAATCTGGTAAGCTTCTCATTTTGCTTCACTTAGTGGGAATCCACTCCCAGAGAATAAAAAACTTCTGTTATTAAAAAAAACAAAAAGAACCTTAGGAAAGAAACAAAGCAAAATGAAGTTGATTACCGTTACTGCACAC
Source organism: Suricata suricatta (assembly GCF_006229205.1). Classification (NCBI taxonomy): domain Eukaryota; kingdom Metazoa; phylum Chordata; class Mammalia; order Carnivora; family Herpestidae; genus Suricata; species Suricata suricatta. The sequence continues at coordinate 97,446,151 of NC_043717.1, forward strand.
ATAAATATCAACGTGATATGAGATCTTTATATGAACACCCTTAAAACTATTGTGTGGCTTGTTTTAGGTCCTTCTTTTTTCCTTCCCTGGCTAACCCTGAACTAGGGTTGCTAATTTATGGTAAAACACACCCAAGTCTTAAGAAGGAGCACTCCCCTCTCAACCATGAGGATTTTCATGGAAATGTCATTGTAGATTTTAATGGCACAAAGCCCGTATTACCTACTATCCAACATCTAGAGTTGAATCACAAATATAGAAAGAGATCCAAGATTACTAATGAGCTGCCTTAGTCTGCCAAGAAGCTAACTTGATATCAGAAAAAAAATTTCTATTGCATGGCATCTGTCTGTAATGCTAGCCAAAGAGTTGTATAATGGGCAGTCACAATTGAAAATGACCTTCATTATGCTGAATTCATTTCTCTAATGTGTCCATTTTCCCTCATCTTACATCCCGACAGTAATAATAGACATGGAAATAAATCCAAATTGTGATTCAAATTTCAGAATGTGGGATTCACAGGTGTGGTGGCTTTTCTAAGCTGAATGTGGGGGGTAGATGAGTAAGAAATCTAGGAGGATTTAACAAAGTGAGAAGCATTGTTCGGAAAATCAGACCCGGGCACAGCATGGGCAAGACTGTCTTTACTCAAACAAGAATCTTTTATGTAATGCACTGAGAATTCAAGTGAGTGATCTGCAGTTCAGGAAGAAAAAGTTAACTCTAAGGAACAAAAGCTTGGCTTTACAGATAGATCCCCAAATATTCATGGGCATCTATTTCTAACTTCTTAGGGCTGTGCCCATGGTGCAGTTGGGGCCACAGAGCCATTTGGCTGCTGTCTGTTTAGAGTGGCTGTGTAGTTCTCAGAAAGTGGTGGACTCAGAGTCGGGAGAGCCTGAGTGGAATCCCGGCTCGGCCAGTTGTTTGTGCCACATTGAGAAGTCACTTAACCCCAGAGCTTTCGTGTCTGCAACTGCAAAGGAGGACTGTAGTCACTGCATAACCTAACCTGTGGGTAGGTAGGATCCAATGGCAGAGTGGACGTGAAGAGACTTTGTCTATTGTAAAAGAGATTATTGTTATTGCTGTCAGAATGCTTCCTTATTGGGGGTAACACTGGAATAGCAGAACACTAGTGTCATGGGTCCTAATTTTCCCTTTGTTAACATTCTTACTTGCCTGTAGCCTGATGTTTTTATGCAATAATAAGTCTCCTCTGTCTGTCTCTAAGCTTTTGTCCCCAAGGACGCACAGGCTGGGTCATGCTAACTCACTTTTCTCTCTTACTGTTTAAGTGTGTATGATATGCAATTTGATAAAGAGGCTTTGTGGTTGATTGGGAGACCCAGGCTGGGTCAACACAGTATTAAATCAGGATCAGTTGAGTGCACACAGTCATGAAGCCCCTCGATTAGTCTTTATATATGCACAGCCTCAGTCTCCTAGCTTACTAGACAGGGGCAAGCTTATGACCTTTTGCTTAACACAATACCTCATTGCCCTGTACTACTCTGGGGTATCAAAGGAAGCTACCAAATCAACCTGAGGGAGTAATTTCATAGTGAGATTCCTGAAAACAATCATGGACAGTGCTTCCATTTCCATGAAAATGGGAATTATAATAGGAATTCCGTTTCCTTTACCTAATGACTCATTCACTTCCTGGTAGGAGTGCCTTTTTTTTTTTTTTTCTTTTTTGGACAATAGCCCTTGCTTAACAGGAGAATAACTGTCCTGTGCATTTTTTAAAAGAACTTACTCATACATCACCTCACTTAAAGTCATTTTATTCTTACAGTGACTTCCTTGCTCAGTCCTTTCACCAAGCCTCCTAAGAATATTTCATTGATGGGGTATCTTCATAATTCCCCTTCAGGAAAGCTTTAGTTCTCCTGTCATCAGCTGACATGGTCTTAGACTTGGCCATGACCAAGTACTATTTAGTTGTGAATGCTAATGGTTTTTACTTCTCCATCTTCATCCTCCTGACACTTTCAGTAGTATTTGGTTCTTCTGAACTTCTCCATGTTCCTTAAGACTCTTATTCCCTGAACATTCTTCCCCATTACTCTATGCCAGTTTTCTTCATGTATTTTTCCTCCTCTGCCCCTTGGAAACTCTTGTTCCTCAGGGCTTAGTCCTGGCAAACTTTTCTCACTCTCTATTCTTTTATTAAGTTATCTCATCTGCTATGATGGCTTCAGTTATCATCTTTAGGTTTCCATCATTAAATCCAATCCAGATCTCCTGTCCTTTCTCTGCTAGCTATGAATCCCTACTTCTAAAGATGTCCTCACCTTCTTTACACGAATGGGTTGTGAGCACTTCAAGCTCAACATGTCCCAAATAAAGTTATGTTCTCTCACATCTTTTGTACCCTTCTCTTGTCAATGATACCATAATTTACTCAGTTGTCTAAATTATAATCCTTTACCCTCCATTTCCTCCCATGTTGAATCAAACATCAAATCCTCTCCATTTTCTGGAAATTTCCTCTAAATTTATCTTCTCTCCACAGCAATTACCACTATCTTAAATTTGTGCAAGACCAACAAATAGCTTCAATCTGTTCCTAAATGTTCTATCTCTCTTTCTTCCAGCTCATCTCCAACATTGTAATGAGAGTGATCTTTCTAAATATGTAGGTAGGAGTTCAGTACTCTTCTGCTTGGAGCTCCTTGATGGCTTATCATTTTTGGCAAGACAATGTTTAAATTTCTTACCATGGCCTTCCAAGCTTATAATTTGTCTTGGTTTTAGAACCTTGTTTCTCATCCTCTCCACTTATGCTTTTCTCACATCCACCCCTCCTACTTTAGTAAATTATTTCCTTTCTCCTACATACAACACACTTTTTTAGTTAGCTTTATACTTTGCAATCTGATTAGAGGTATAAACCATGGGAAAACCAGGCCAGAGTAAAGAAGGAGAGAGTGGATGAATCATATAGATTTTTGTGATATATAAAGAGAGAGCCTATTTCATTGTATAAACTATTTGTCTGTTTCCTCTACTACACAATTCGATTGGATGTAAGTATAATAATTATTCCCATTTTAAAGATATGAAAACTGAGGCACGTAGGCTTGCCAGTAATAACACAGGTAGGACTAAACTAACACTGAGCCAGGACTGTAACCTAAGTTTTATGACTATTGATTTTGGCTTCTTTCCATTCTTCCAAAAGAGAATTATAAAGCTTAAAAGAACACAATAAACAGTCACACATTTCCTCTAAAACAAGAAGTCCTTCAAATGCATTGAATCAAGCCTGCTATGTGATTCTTACTGTTGGTATGACCTGGAATTCTGGAATTCCCCCACTGATTAGGGTAACCAGCTATGATTTCAGAAACATCAGGACAACATACTTTGTAGTAATACACACTTACTGAAAAACTACATAAATTATCAATTAAATTTAAAACTGGGAATATAACAATTACTATAGGTATAATCTGTTGGCTTTCTTATGATCATGAGACCCTTATCTACTGCCTATGTGAATAGATATGAAGCCACTCCCCCAAAGCTGAACATGGCCTGGGGATTCTAGTGTTTGGTTTTATGTACTACAACCTTCCTCTCTTCAGTAGCATTGTCAAAATAACCAGATGCTATTGACTGGATATTTCTGGAAAGAGGCTAGTCAGTGATGTGGAAAAAAGAAGAAAATGTTAGGACTTAGGTGAAAGTTTAGAAGTCTTAAGGTACCTTGAGGCTGATGAAACAGTTTGCAAAAATGTTAAGGGTATTTAAGGCTGGCTATTCCCAGGGTGGGAACACTCTGTGTGGTCAGGAAAGGCTGGCAAATCTATGGGCAGAAGTTTGCTTCTATTTCTATTCTACTACTTTGATTTTGAGACTAAGTTAGGGGAATTGATAATATTTGGGGTGGTTCATACTCTGCTATATTTTATCAAAACATATATAAGCGTGGTTAGAAGACTTGTGGCATTCTTGAGTGTGGTTTGCTTCATTAGGCGGTCAAGTTTTCCCCCTGGAGATCCAGCTCCAATTCAATGAGTTTAAAACAAACATTGCTAAAAAACAAAGCAAAACAAAAGAAACCAAAAAAACCTTTGCTGGAATGTTAGCTTTTGTAAGGAACATCTAACATTTTATTTTATTTTTTAAAGGCTTTCCATGTTTTTATTTATTTTTGAGAGAGTGTGATAGTGAGTGAGTGAGAGAGCACACACAATTGGGGCAGGAGCAGAGAGAGGGAGACACAGAATCAGAAGCAGGCTCCAAGCTATCAGTACAGAGCCCGATGCGGGGCTCAAATCCATGAACCTGAGCCAAAATTGGCCACTTCACTGAGCCATCCAGGCACCCTGTGGAACATCTAAAATTTTAAATAGCAATTTTGGAATTACTTTATTGAAAAATGTTTGCTGGCCACTATTTGTGAATCACATATCTGATAAGGGAATTATATCTGGAATATGTAAAGTACTCTTACAATTCAATAATAAAAAGGTAACTCAATTTAAAAATGCACAAAGGATTTGAATAGATATTTTCCAATAGATATACAAATGGTCAGTAAGCACATGAAATGATGCTCAACATCATTATTCATCAGGAAAAAGAAAATCAAAACCAAATGAGATATTACTTTATATCCATTAGGATGGCTCTAACCAAAAAGTCAGACAGTAAAAAGTATGAGCAAGAATGTGGAAAAATTGAAGTTCTCATACATTTCTGATGGGAATGTAAAATGATAATTTTACACAGTAGGCATGGAAAATAAGTTGGCCATTTTTCAAATAGGTAAACATAGAGTTACCATATGACCCAGGAATTCCATTTTTGGGAATATACACCAAATAACCGAAAGCAGGGGTCCAAACAGATATTTTTATACCACTGTTCCCAGCGACATCATTCACAATAGCCAAAAGTGGAAACAACTCAAATGTCCATCAACTGATGAATGGATGAAATAATATGGAATGAAAAATCTACATATGGTATATCCATACAATGGAATCAATTTGACTGCAAAAAGGAAGAATGTAACTGATTCATGTTACAACATGGATGAACCTTGAAACCATTGTGCTAAGTGAAAAAGCCAGACACAAAAGACTACATATTATATGATTCTATTTATATGGAATGTCCAGAATAGGCAAATCTATAGAGACAGAAAGTAGATTAGTTGTGGCTTAGGACTGGGGCTGGCAGGCAATGAATTGTGGGGTGATAGTTAAAGCATATGAGATTTCCTTTGGAGAAATCTTTCCTTTTGGAAACATTCTAAAATTGACTGTGATGATTGTTGCCCAACTCTGTGAATATACTAAAAACCATTGAAGTGTATACCTTGAATGGGTAAATTATCGCTCAATAAAGCTGCTACTTGCCAGCTCCATTCTCTATGCTTGGTGTTGTACCAAGCACTCAGAGCCTGGGTACAGAGATAACTAAGACTTAGCAGCCTTCACGGAGATTATGATGGAGGCAGAAAGAAAGGAAGTAACTCCCAGATAGAGTAAAAGAAAATACTATAACAGAGCTTCGGGCTTTTGGCAGAAATGAATAGTTATGACTAATGCAGTTAAGGAATGCTTCAGCAAAGTGACAGAGTTTAATCTGAAACTTGAAGTATGAATAAGAATTCAATTCAGCAAACAAAGCCTCAGAATGTTGTGGGGGCAAGAGTGGAAATGGAAAGCCATTCCAAGTTGAGGGATCCGCACATGCAAAGAAATGGCAGCCTGCAGTTATCTGGCACAATCAAGGAGCAACGTAGAATTTGGATGGTGCACAAGGAATATGGAGTGTATTATGAGTGACAAATCTGGAAAGTAGCCTGGAACCTGATTCTGGGGGCCCTTGAATTCCCTGGAGCTTGGGATATTCTCTGAGATATGACTTCACTTCACACAGCACTGGTGTAGTAAAGCTCTCAGTAGGAATCATAACATAGTATCTGTGATTCTTCTATTGACTAGCTGAGACCTTGGGCAAATCACCTAACCTTTCTGGACTTCAGTGCCCTTAACCTGAAACGGAAGATAATCATCAAACATATAAGATTATCATATTGATCAAATAAAAGGGGGATGTGGCAGACATTGATTGTGAGCTGAGAAACCCAACATCTATTCTTAATGTTTTTCTCCCTCACTTGCATCTGTAGCAGAGCCTTGAAAAGCCAAGTAATCTCCCTTGGAACTCAAGATAGCCACACGACAATAACATACTTATGGCTAATGATACATAAACAAAAGACTGCAGAAGAGCTTCGAGCAGAGTTTTTCTTTTCTCAAGAAAATATACAGACATTGCTAATGCGGTCTGCTTCACTCCAGTTTCTGCCTTGAATGCAGACATGATTCCTGGGGCTTCAATAGCCATTTTTCAGCTGAATTATTGGCAGCAATGAAGATGAAAAGCCAACCTGTTAAGGATGGATGGCAGTGCCGAAATATTGGGAGAGAGTCTGAGACCTTGATGGCACCAATAAATGAATGCCAGCAACCATCTACATCTGGATATCTTCTTTTTTTAATTAATTAATTTTGAGAGAGAGAGAGAGAGAGAGAGAGAGAGAGAGCGAGCGAGCACGCAAGCATAGGAGGGCCAGAGAGAGAATCCCAGTGCAGAGCCTGACACAAAGCTCAAACCCACAAACCATGAGATCATGACATGAGCTGAAGTCAAGAGCCGGACGCTTAACTGACTGAGCCACCCAGGCACCCCATACCTCTGTATTTATTCTTATGTGAGAAAAAGAGCCCACTATTGGTAGAAGTTAGTTGGAGTTTCTGTTACCTGCAGCCAAAATCATTCTTAACTGATACAGAGTTTATGAAAGAATTTTAGAAGCCAAATAGGAATTTATAAAAATAATGAATGATTTTTGGAGGAGATTTATATAATTTCAGTTACAGTTTGGTAACATGGTGAAAAATAGAGAAATACATTGTTGCAGGGAATGCTAGTGAGGGAGTAATGACAAGAATTCAAGTGATAAACAATGAAGGTGTCATGGGAGTGAGGATGAGGAGGAGGAGACAGATACCAGAGATAACATGAAGGGAAAGCTAATAGGTCTTGGCAAGTGATTGGACACTAGGGGTGAGTGTGGGAGTGTGAGGGGATGAAGATGCCATGGAGGGTTTCAGCTCTGGTGGCCGACGTGATGGTGGTGGATCTGTAAACTTACGTTCATAACATAGAAATGAGTGCAACTTTAAGGAGAAAGATAAGTTCAGTTTTTGAATGTATTGACCTTGAATTGCTTACAGCACACCTAGGAGAGGTCCTATAGGCAGTTGAACATACAGGACTTAGGGGACAGGTAAAAATATGCATTTGGGCAGCAACAGTGTGCACGTGGCAGCTGGAGCCATAGAAGTGGTTTGGGACCACTCAGGAAGAGGGGTGTAGTGGAGAAGATGGTCAGAACTGGAGATTTGGGTGGGGGAATGTCTACCTTTAAGTATTAGATAAAAACGGAAGTCAGTGGAGAAGATCCTAAGAAAGACTTCAATCATTCAAAAATATTTATTGAGAGCTTACTATGTGCCAGACTCTGGGCTTGAGGCTGAGCAGTCAGTGAGGTAGGAAGTGAACGAGAAGAGTGCAGGGCTGCATGCATAGGGCGAGGAGCAGGAGTGGCTGCAGAAAAGTCAACTGTGGTGAGAAATGAGGACCTCCTTTCCTCAGCCACACTCATCTGAATTCCTTTAACGGGAGTTTATTGTTAGCTGTAATAGCCTGTCTGGAAGATAAATGCTAAATTAATTTGGGAACTGACTTGTAAAACTCTCAAGTGGCCTAAATCATTTAAAAGAAGTTCAAATTCTATTATGTGAGATTGAATTGATTTCTGCAGGTGGTTGTGTAACCTTCTCCCCTAGAGATATGTTTGTCAAATATGGTTTCTGTCCAGTTCCTCCTAGGAGCAAGAATAACAGTGCTGTGAGAGCAACACAACTCCATCAAGCCTCTCTGATGCCTTCTTCTGTAAATGTAAATTCAAGCTCTTTGCTCTGAACTCCAATAGACCTTAGCACCCTATGCTGTGTGAGATATACTTGATTCATGTGGGCTTTTTCTTTCCTTGTACCATGAGTGTTCATCTTGTCTCTCTCAATAGGCTGAAAGTTCCTCAAAGGTAGATATTATATCTTTTGTCTTTCTCCTATTCCCCACAGGGCTGGGCAAAGAATAGGCAGTTAATAAATATTTATAAAATGCCAATGTGCATTTTATAAAATGAGCATTGCCTGGTTTTTTTTTTTTAATAAACTAATGGTTATTTTAAATACAAATACAAGGAATCTAGCTGTATAATTCCATTTGGTACAGGGTATAGTTTGGAAGGGTGTAAAGAAAGTACATGAGTAAAGTAGCCTATGTGGATTGTATCTTTGGTGGCAGAAGAAAGCAGGGGAGAAAGAGATCCAGCTTGAATAAAGCTCTTGGCAGCAATCTCCTAGATCTATGTGGGGAAGACTGGATTGATGCCAAATGGATAGAAGGTATTTCAGGCTAGAATCCACTGTAACATTTAAAGTTATGTGTTTGGGATCTTTATTGGGGGGGGGGGTTGGTCAACAACAACAGGTGCAGGGATGATTTTCATAACGGTAGTCCAATAAACATTTGTTAAGCCTATATCATGAACAGGCATATGTATTCAGCTGTTAAATATTGAAGCTCCTCAGTGCTCAGTGCTAGGCTATTTATCTCTTTTCACTCTATACTTTTTCCTTAGGTGATTTCATTTACAGCCTCTGCTTCAATTGCCACCCATAGGCAGATGACTCACATGTTTGCATCTTCAGACCTGAGCTCTGCTTTGAGATCCAGACCTACACATATAACTGCCAGCTTGACATCTCCTCTTAGATGGCTCCCAGAAAGTTCAAAGGAGACAGGTCTTAAGAAGAACTCATGCTTCACTCTCTCTCACTCTAACATCCCTGATTTCAACAAAACACCCTTCTGGTGTTTACTGTCTCAGCTGATGACAGCTTCATCTATCTTGTTCCATGAGCCAGAAACCTAGCAGTCACCATTGACACATCCCGCTCCTTCACCATCCTATCCAGCCCCCCAGGAAATCCTTGGACCCAACCATCACTTGGGCTTGCAAAATATGGCCGTACCTGCCCACTTGCCTTTATTGCTCCCACCACAACCCTAGTCCCAACCACCATCTTTTCTCACCTGGTCTGCACCATTTCAAATCTCTTTTTTTTAAATAATTAGTTAATTAATTAATTATTTGCCGCTATACCCAATGTGGGGCTTGAACTCACGACCATGAGATCAAGAGTCACATGCTCTTCCATCTGAGCCAGCCAGGTGTCTCTCATGGCAAATTTCTTAATCGGTCTCTCCGCTTCCATTTACATCTCCCCCTCATTTTATATCCATGCAGTAGGCAGAGTGCTCATTTTTATATACGAATATGATCATACCACCCCTTGCACAAAATCCTTCAATGGCATACCATTTGTCTTAGAATAAAGGACAAAATGATTTACTCAGCCTACAAAGTCCAGAGCAATTTCCTGTTTTTTAAACATGGACTTTCAAATAGCATAGGAGGCATATTTTTTATAGTGAACCCAAACAGAATTTTGAAAGCTCATTTAAGAATTGTATTCCATATTTATGTATTTACTACACTGAACATAAGTTAGCCTTTTCATGATGTCTTGGTGGTTCTAGCATCTTCTCTATTCCTGTTAACTTATTAGTGTGTTAGCTTCAAACATCCCCCTTATTTTCAATTTTTTTCAAGTTTTTAAAAACGTTTATTTATTTTGAGAGAGAGAGAGAGAGGCAGAGAAGCAGAGAGACAGGGAGAGAGAGAGAATCCAAAGCAGGATCTTTGCTGTCAATGGAGAGCCCAATGTGGAGCTTGATCCTATGAACCGTGAGATCATGACCTGAGCTGAAATCAAAAGTGAGCTGCTTAATGGGTAGAGTCACCCAGGTGCCCCCAAACATAACACTTTTGTCTCCCTCTTAATATATTTTTGAATGGTTTTGTGTGTACACACACACACACATTATATATATATATATATATATATATATATATATATATATATATATCTCCACATAAAAGATACATATACATTAGTTGCCTTACATGATTGTGGAGGGCGGCTAGGAAAGTCTGAAATCTCTAGGGTGAGCCATCAGGAAGGGTCGACTGCAGCCTCTTGGATAGGAAGTGACACCACAGTCCACAAGCATATTTTTTTCTTCCTCAGGGAACTTTCAGTTTTATTCTCTTCTAACTGATTGGATGAGGCCCATCCAGATTTTTGAGAATGATTTCCTTTACATAAAGTTGACTGACTATATAGATGGTAACCACATGTACAAAATACTTTCACAGCAACAACTAGATTAGTATTTAATGGAATAACTGGGGACTGTGGCCTCACCAAGTTGACACATAAAACTGACCATTTTACTTGAGAAGCAAATATTCATAGTTGACACACATTCGAATCCATACACCGAAGGGGGGCTTTTGGATGGCTATTGCCCTCAATACTCATACTTTTTTTTCCATTTCTTTGTTAAGCTGCTGGAAGCCCCACCTTCAGATAACTGAAATGATTTTATATGGTTCTTGGAATTCCCAGATTTAATTTTGAAACCAAAATAATGACTTACTTGACAAGTACAGTTATAAATACATAGGTCACATGTAAAAGTCTATAGGTCCTCAAAGGCAGATGGGGCCTACAATGTACAACAAAGGATCATTAGGACAAAAAGAGAAAACTAGACAGCCAGGAGAGACAATGACTGCGCTAGATTGTTTATAGGAAACGCGATAAAAAGGAAACCATCCTTTGAGGTTTAGGTATTTATACATAGTATCAGGAAGTAAACACCCTGAATTAATGAGTGGATTTGGGCATGGTGACATGAAATCACAGGAATATTATAAGAAATTATGACAGTCACCAAGCACTGTGCTAAATGGTTTGGCTAATCCTTGTCCAAAGTGTTTTATTAAGAAATAAAAGTTCTCAGACGAGATTTAGTAAAGGTGAGACTGAACAGATCATTGGGGCACCTGGGTAGTTCAGTCAGTTAAGCCTCCGATTTCGGCTCAGGTCATGATCTCATGGATTGTGGGTTCAAGCCCTGCATCAGGCTCTGTACTGACAGCTAGCTCAGAGCCTAGAGCCTGATTCAGATTCTGTGTCTTCCTCTCTCTCTGATTCTCCACTGCTCATGCTCTCTCTCTCTCTCTCTCTCTCTCTCTCTCTCAAAAATAAATAAAACATTAAAAATTAAAAAAAAAGACTGAACAGATTATATGATCCTGATGCTGTAGTATTTCTTTAATTATATTGTAGATGGAAAAGAAGTCTCAGTTCAGTGGACAAAAGTAAATAAAATATAAATTTCAAGATGTACTGATGTTCAAAAAATGCAGTAAGGTCTAGAAAAATACGAGCTTCTTGCTACCAGGAAGGCTGATGCACTGTGTTGGGCGATTTTTGTTGTTGTTGTTGTTGTTGTTGTTGAGGGGGTGGGTGTTAGTGGGGAAAAGGAAAAGAAGATTTAGTAAATTTGAGGTGTGTATCTCTAAACATCACAGAAAGGATGGGAATCATTCCTCAGGTTTGGTAAAGTGACCCCAGCACGGGGGCCTGAGAGACATTCAGACATTCCCGCCCCAGCTCATAAACTCCCCAATTATGAACACCCCTTACATATGAATGGCTTCCCTGCTTTCCACTTTCCCCTCTTATGCCACCAGCTATGAGTCTCCTTTCTTTGCCATACCACTGGGCCTCCATCTTTCCTATGTACCATCCATCAGTGGCATAGATGACTGACCCTTGCCCTCATCCCCAGGCCCCATGAGCACTTTTTGTTCTCCCTCCATGCCTCCTTGCTTATAGGAACAGCAACACCACTGTTCTCCTGATTTTCCCGTCCTCCACATTTTCCCCCTGGGGGACATCATTTCCTCATTTTCAGCTCTTCCTCAGCCTAGGTTCCAGTGGTGTGTGGCTTCATATGCGGGGAGGAAGTAGTGGTGGAAACAGAACTTGACTTTGATTCAGACTCTCTCGGATTTGCTTCCCAGCTCCATGTCTCCCAGCTTTGGTTTCCTGATGTAAAAAATGTGAATAGTGATACCTGTTTGGCCATCTGCAAAAAATTTTTGAGAATAGCAAAATCAAACTGAATTAATGGAGAAGAAAGGACTTTGCCCCCTCCAAACACATGGACCCATCTCCTAAGTGGAGATATGAAACTACAGAGCCTAAGACAGAGAGGGGGAGAAACCTAGAAACTAGGAGAAAGGGAGTAAACAAAATGGATTATGAAATTTTGCTTTGAGGCTTGGGGCAATTTTTTTGTTGTTGTTTCTGAGTGAAAGCAATGTTCTTTTGTGAGCTGAAAACAATCCTGATCAAGGCTAGGTAAGAGCAGCGCTAGCGATCCACCTGTATCCATAAGCTTTGAAGTGAAATTAGATATTTAAAAAAAACCCGAAAAACAAAAAACAAAACCAGTGCCCTCAATCTTTAAAGCCCTGGAAAGTGGCCTGAAGTCGCCTTTAGCGTCTCCATGAAAGTCTCTATCTGCCTCCTTATTTTTCTTAATTAAGTCTAATTTTCCCTAAGCAGACATCAAGATAAACAAACAGTAGATACGCAAGGATACAGCATTTCATTTGCTGGTATTAGAACACGAGAGAGAACCAGTGCATGTGTATTTTTAAAAGTATCTAACCACACTCTTTAAGAACATACTTTCTGATGTGTAAAAAGTGGTTCCAATGTCACTTTTGTTTTTCAAAATTTAGTTTTTAAAATGTGCGAACATATAACATTTTGGCCATATTATGTATTAAATAGGGTTTTATGGGGTAAGCCTTGGACCCTAACGAGAAAGACAGCCTGTTGATAATAGAGCACAAAATTAGGAGTTAGAACTTGGTTTGAGTCCCAGCTCCAACACTTATTAGCTATGTGATCTTTGTTTTTGTAAAGCTCAGTTTTCTTTTCTACAAAATGGAGATAATTCCCACCTTTCTGGGTAGCAGTAATGACCACAGATTATATATATTTACTTTCCTTTTCCTGCCATAACAAGTGACCTCAAACTTAGTGTCCTGTGACACAAATTTATCATCTTATAGTTCTGTAGGTTTGAAGTCCAAACTGGGTCTTAATGGGTTAAACTCAAGGTGTCAGCAGGGCCATGCTTCCTTCTGATTCTCTCTGTAGCGGAGAATCTGTAATCTGTTCGCTGGCCTTTTCATCTTCTATGGGTTTCCTGAATTCTTGACTCATTCCTCCATCTTCAGAGCTGGCAACATTGCATCTGTTTGACCATTCTTTTAGAATCACATCTCCCCTTTTCTCCTTTCTGTTCTACTCTTCTATGTTTAGAGACCCTTGTGATTATGTTAGACCCACCTGGATAATCCATGATAATCTTCCACCAAATAAAGGTCAGTTTATTAGCAACCTTGATTCCATCTGCCACCTAATTCCCCTTTTCCATGTAACCTAACATCATCATAACTTCCAAGGATGAGAATGTGGATATCTTTGGGAAGGAGGTCGTTATTCTGCCTAGTGTGCATGCACGTGCACACGTACACACACACAAATGTAAAAGTTGTTTTGAACAACTTTAACTTTACAGACAAATTCTAAAGATAATGCAAAGAGTTCCCAGATACCCTTTTACCCATTTTCTCTGAATATTAGCATCTTACACTACCATGGTACTCCTGTCACAATTAAGAGACCAATACTGGTATATTAGTATTAACTAAACTGTAGACTTTATTAGGATTTCCACTAATATCCTTTTTGTGTTCTAGGCTCCAATCTAGGATACAGCATTGCATTCGGAGGGATATTAATTTTAATAACAATCTTATGTGTATTATTTTTATGACAAAATATATTCCTATGTCCAGGAAACTGATTTAATTCATGTTAGGATTTCCCATAGCAACAAAATAGACAGAAATCCTTTGCACTTCAAGCATTATTTACACCCTCCCTTCCTTGAACATATTTATTAAATACTTAAGAGATTCAAGGTATTCTTCTAGGCCCTGGGGATACAGAATGAACACAAACAAGAATCCCTGCCATCATGTAGCTTACCTTCTAGTGGAGATGATGGTGGTGGTAGGGAATAGATAATAAATGACACAGCAAGTAGAATATATGGTTTGTATATAAATGCAATAAAGGAAAGTAAAGCAGTTAATAAAATAAAAATAAAGCAGGTAAGGAGAAAGAGAATACTGGATATGTGTGCAGCAATTTAAAATAGTGTAGTCATATAGGCAAAACCTGAAAGAGAAGAGGGAGTGAGCTGCAGGGATACCTGGGAGAAGACTGCTCTATACAGAGCAAACAGCCGGAGCAAAGACCCCAAGGTAGGAGCTACCTGATAGGTTAGAGAAAGAACAAAGAAGCTAGGGCTTCTGGAACAGAGTGAACGAGGTGATTATGTAGAGTCTAATAAACCATTGCAAGGATTTTGGCTTTGACTCTGAGGGAGCTGGGAAGTTTCAAGCAGAGAGATAATTTGATTTTTCATTTTAACCATACCGGCTCTGTATGTTGTGCTAAAAATAAACTGTAGTTGGGCAAGAGTTACAGAAAAACCAGTGAAGAGTCCATTGCAATAATCCAGGCAAGAGATAGTGATGGTTTGGAGCAGGGGGGTAGTGATGGAGGTGATGAGAAGAGGTTAGACTCTAGTTATGTTTCGGAGGAGTGTCAACAGCAGTTACTGGTTAATGGGATGTGTGATATTTGAAAAAGGAAGGAATCAAAGGTGAGAGCAAAATTTTGGGCCTAAGCAACTGGAAGGATGGAGAGCCCATTTTCTAACATAGTGGGGAATGCAGGAAGAGCAGATTTCAGCAGCAGCCACGGGCGGAAAAGGTATCTTAGAAGTTTGATTTTGTAAGTGTTAATTGTGAGATATCAAATATATATGAGTGGAGCTCAGTGTAGGAAATTGGATACATGGGTATGAAGTTCAAGGAAGGGATCTAGGCTCAAGGTATGACTTTGTGTGAATTGTCAGTGTTTAAATGGCATCTAAAGCCATTAAACTAGATGAGATCACTAAGGAAGGGAATGTGGAGAGAGAATAAATGACCAAGTGATGATTCTCAGGGAGTTTTCATATTAAAAAGTGAGGGAGGTGAGGATGAAACAGCAGTGGAGACTAAGAAGGAGGGGCCAGAGAGTGGAAGAGGACCAGGAGAATAATGGAGTGCCAGGGGCCAACAGAAGAACGTGTTTCCAGGAGGAAGAAGTGTTATTCAGTCTCATATGCTTCTGGTAAGTCAAATACAATGAGGACCGAGAAGTGAACATTTGGAGTCAGCAATGTAGAAGTCATCAGTAACCTTGACCCCCAAGAACAGTTTTAGTGAAGTGGCGGAAGTTCAAAGCCTGACTGGAAAGGGCTTAAAAGAGCCTAAATGTCCATCACCTGATGAGTGGATCAAGAAGATGTGTTATATATATATACAATGGAGTACTACATGGCAATGAGAAAGAATGAAATATGGCCATTTGTAGGAAAGTGGATGGACCTCGAGGGTGTCATGCTAAGCGAAATAAATCAGGTGGAGAAGGACAGATACCACATGTTTGCACTCATAGGTCTAACAGGAGAACAGAAGAAACCTAATGGAGGACCAGAGGGAGGGGAAGAGGGAAAGAGAGTTGGGGAGAGAGAGGGACGCAAAACTTGAGAGACTATTGAATACTGAAAACGAACTGAGGGTTGAAGGGGGAGGGGGGAAAGAGGTGGTGGTGGTGGAGGGGGGCACTTGTGGGGAAGAGCACTGGGTGTTGTATGGAAACTAATTTGACAATAAACTACTTAAAAAAAAAGAATTACAGAAGGGGAATCGAAGATGTCGAGTATGGGCAATATTTTTGTGGAACTTTTCTATAAAAGGGAAGAAATAAATGGGTAGTAATTGGAGAGCAATATAAGATTAAAGCATTT
This sequence comes from Suricata suricatta, assembly GCF_006229205.1. Taxonomy (NCBI): domain Eukaryota; kingdom Metazoa; phylum Chordata; class Mammalia; order Carnivora; family Herpestidae; genus Suricata; species Suricata suricatta. The sequence continues at coordinate 97,462,180 of NC_043717.1, forward strand.
CTTTAAGATGGGAGAAATAACAGTATGTTTGTATACTGATAGGATTTTCCAGTAAGGTGGAAAGTTGATGTGGTAGGAGAGAGAGAAGTGAATTGCTGGAAGACTGTTCTCAAGAAGGTAGAATGGAATGGGGCTGAGTATACAAGTGGAGGAGGTAGTCTTAGCTAAGAGCACAGAGAGTTCATCTAAGGGAGTGGGGTGGGCAGTGTGCATGCACAGATGGAGGTCAGCTGGTGGTGGGACTATGGGAAACAACTTGTCCTCTGACTGTGAAATAAACAAAGTCATCAGCTGAGTAGAGTGAGGAAGGTAGTGAGGGCTGGGAAGGAAATTAAGATATTATTTGTTAAGAAGATTGGGATAATGAATGAATGAGTAAATGTGATAAAATTACTAAGCAACATAAGGGCCCACTTGAGGATAGTGGTCATGAAATTCAAAATGAGACCAGTAACCAGTTGTGTTTTTCCCAGGCATGTTGAGCTGCACAGATGCAGGTTCAGAGGAGGCAGAAAATCTGATTAAAACAGAATGGAGACTTTGTCAGATGGGTATGATGAAGCGAGACAAGAGCAAGGGAATCATGGGTATATACAAGAGAGAAATTATAATGATTGACTATGGAATCAAAGGTGTGTACTGAAGGAGGTAAAGACAATGAGGGATAAGATATAGTGGAAAAGGGATAGAATCAATGAATTATGGGTCCTGACGGGATGGATGGTCTGCTGGAGATAGAATACTAGAGGAAATGAGTGGAAAATAACAAGTGGTAGTGGGATAGTGGGATGAATAAAATTCTCATTAAGAAGGCAGTGTAGTTTTTCATTATGACTGGCTCTAGGGTCTGATCATGAGAGTGAGTGGCTGAAATGGGAGGGGAATAAGATCACTGGAGAAGAGGAGGCCAAGACATTGAGAGTTCAGGGTGCAGGTATGATTGTCTATGTGCATTATTGAACTTTCCAAGAATTAAGGCAGATGTCATGTTGGAGAGAGTGACAGTGTGCCAAGAGCTAAAATATTCAAGATATCTGGGGTCATCGGATGACTGCTACAAAGAGGGCACACTAAGGGGTTTGGTCTGATGACATGTATTTCAAAATGAAGTTGTTTTGGTGGAGGGAAGAAGAATGTTTTAGAAATGGCAATGAAAACAAGGATATCTACTCCTCTAGACCCAGTAGTATGGGCATGGGTAGCAGAAAAGAAAACTCAAGAAGGCAATAGGGGAAAGGATGTCCTCACCTCAGAGAGCTGAGTTTCAGTTAGAGCAAGAAAGGGGAAGTAATTTTTACAGAATGGACCAAGATTATAGGAAACACAGTTTAGGGAAAGAGGAGTGGACTTTGATGTCAAAATATTTGGTCCACTGTGTGGTGGCGGCAGAATATTGGCTGTGTGTCCTGAGCTCTGTCTCATATCACATTGTTTTCATAGAGACTTGAAAAAGGAATTATGTAGAGTAAGACATAGTCAATGTATCTCTAGCAGTGGCCACAAAAGAGGGGTCCCTGATCAGTCAACATAAATTTTGGTATCTGCTCTAAAGTTCTGTCCACTCCATTAAGAAGCAGAACTCATCAGGCTGCCATAGCTTGGCAACTGTCCTTTGGATCCATCTGGCTACTCTTGTCTTGATTTCTGTATTCTTCAAACAACCTTTGGACTTTGATTTGGTTTTCGAAGTTATCTTTTTTCTGACAGAGAATGCCCTGGCTCGCTGGCACTTCTAGTTTTCAGTATAATCAATTGGCTTCCCATTTAATCAGTTAGTCTCTTATAAATTTGGTTAGCATGAGTCAGCTCCCTGAAGCTTGATCACCTCTATATGAATGCCATCAAAATCAAGTTTCTGAATTTGTTAAGCTGAGGACCAGACGCTGGCACTCGTGATGACCCCAGTAATGTGGCCCAGCCTGAAGCAACTGGGACTGCTTTCTCCATAGATTTACCTTAATTCTGTTCTACTAAGAATGTGTCAAAAAGAGAATAAGGCCAAACCTTTTATAAGTGCTCTGTTGTTTAAACAACAGAAACTCTTGCATCAGATTATTTATTCTTATGCAAATATATGAGGTGCAAAGGAACAAGGTGCTTTGGCAAATATTTTTGTGAAGTTTACACACCTTCTTGTTTCCTCAAGAACACTGGCTATGGGAGTTGACTGCCTTATTATCATTATTTATCATTATATTTTGGCTGGCCTAATTTCAGAAAAGCAAAGCCCAGGTGACTAAAGGAATTCGTGCAGTGACGGATTAGAATGATCTGCATGAATGAATATTCTAATCCTTTTTGACTTTAAAACCCACAGTTCTGGGACTAGGATGTATTGACTCCCTTCCTTTTAAAAAGACTGGCTTTATTCATTGTCTGGAGCACCAAAATTCAAAAAGTTAATGGACCTAGCCATCCAAATGTCTCCTAGTAATGAGGAAGGATGGTTATCTTAATATCTCAGTCTCTTGTTTAATCCTCTTCCCTCTCTCCCTCTCTCTCCCCGTGTGTGTGTGTGTGTGTGTGTGTGTGTGTGTGTGTGTGTGTGTGTATAGAGCTTACATCACTGTTAGATTAAAAATTAAATTATGATAAAAAGCCAGAGTCAAAGTCAAGCAATAATGCTGGGGCCAGTTTATAGACTTTCAATATGTATGCAAATTGGCCAAGTAGAAAGGAAAGTAACAGAAAGGAAACACCTATGATCCCTTCTCAAACATCCGTTAATTTATGAAATTCAACTGAAAGAAGAAAACAGTTATAAATACTATAAGGTTTGGTCAAAACAGGCATTGAAGATAATAGCCATGGCCTGTAGACCAAACACAGCCTGCTTCCTGATTTTGTATTCCCAGTTACCTAAAATGGTTTTTACATTTTTAAATGATTGAAACAAATAAAAGGAAGAATAATATTTCATGACACTTAAAAATTATATGAAATTCAAATGTTAGTGCTTACAAGTAAAGTTTTATTGGAACACAGCCATATCCATTCATTTATATATTATCTATGGCTGCTTTCACACTACAATGGCAGAGTAATTGCAACAGAGGACATATGGCTCACAAAACCATAAATATTTGATATCTAGCCCTTTACAGAGAAAGTTTGCCAATTCCTCAGCTAGAATGATGAATGGCTATTTGGCTTTTATTAGCTGATAACTATTTATCAGCTCACAACCTTAAAACCAAACCTGAAGCAATTTGGAGGAGGATAAAATGAGTATTTAAGTATCTTTGCTGTTAATTGATCTTCAATAAAAATATTTAGCAGTGAATTTAACCGCAAATATTAACTCATCAAGGAACTATTCTCTATTTTTATATTCCCAATGAATTCACAGAGATAGCGCACCAGATAGTAATTTGGAAGTTGATATCAGAATTCAAAATATCATTTGATACTCTAGCTTTTCATTCTGTCTAGTAATGTGAATATAAAATATCCATCTGGAACAGAGTTGAGCAAGAGGAAGAATGAGAGCCTGTTACAATATTGAATTCACAATCAGGAAATAGGAAAGTGTCTTTGGATATAAAAAAACATGACTACTAAAATTAAAAATTCAGCAAAATGGCTGCATGATAGAAAAGGTATGGCTAAAGAGGGGATTAGTATTGGAAACTGAGATAGAGGAAATCTCCCCAAATATGAAACAAATGGAGAAAGAGATGGATACTAACTATCAAAAATGTTGAGGCATTTAAGATCAACCCAACTCTATGAAGTCATCCGTGCTTAGGCTACTTCTCTCTTTCTGTTGCCACCATTCTCCATGTGTGGCTTCCATCCTAAATTTACCTCACAGTCCAAGGTAGCTGCTGGTGCTCCAGCCATCTTGTCCATATTCCAAACAGCCAGATGAAGGAAGTGGGAGAAAGAGTAAAATGGATGCTTTTCCCAGTTTTGTCAGTTCTCTTTAAAGAGGCTTCCTTGACCCTCCTACACTGTTGGTAGGAATGTAAACTGGTGCAACCACTCTGGGAAACAGTGTGGAGGCTCCTCAAAAAACTATCCGTAGAACTCCCTTATGACTCATCAATAGCACTGCTAGGGATTTACCCAAGGGATACAGAAATACTGATGCATAGGAGCACATGCACCCCAATGTTCATAGCGGCACTTTCTACAATAGCCAAAACATGGAAAAAGCCTAAATGTCCATCACCTGATGAATGGATCAAGAAGATGTGGTTTATATATACAATGGAGTATTACATGACAATGAGAAAGAATGAAATATGGCCATTTGTAGCAAAGTGGATGGACTTTGAGGGTGTCATGCTAAGCGAAATAAGTCAGGCGGAGAAGGACAGACACCGTATGTTTGCACTCCTAGGTCTAACAGGAGAACAGGAGAGACCTAATGGAGGACCAGGGGGAGGGGAGGAGGGAAAGAGAGTTGGGGAGAGAGAGGGACGCAAAACTTAAGAGACTACTGAATACTGAAAATGAACTGAGGGTTGAAGGGGGAAGGGGGAGGGGAGAAAAGAGGTGGTGGTGATGGAGGAGGGCACTTGTGAGGAAGAGCACTGGGTGTTGTATGGAAACTAACTTGACAATAAACTACTTAAAAAAAAATAAAGAAAGAAAGAAAGGCTGAAGACCTGTCCTTGGAAGTTAAAGAACCAGGACAACTAAATGTAATACATGATCCTAGATTGGAGCCTGGATTAGAAACTTAATTGCTAAAAGGACTTAATTAGAATAATTGGTGCAGTTAGAATTTGAAACGTTTGTTAGGTAAAAATGTTTAATTAATGTCGGACTTGAATTTGATAATTTTCATTACTATGTTAGAAAAATTCTTATTTTTTTAGTAGACAGGCTGAGGGTTTTGGTGGCGAAGCGTTATTAATTTCTGCGATTCGCTCTCACCATAGTTCAGGTACAACCTAATACTTGTATATATTCATGAAGAAATAAAGAAAATGGGGAAAATGTTGTCAAATCATTTTTATAGTTTATTGTCAAGTTGGTTTCCATACAACACCCAGTGCTCTTCCCCACAAGTGCCCTCCTCCATGCCCATCACTCCTCTTCTCCTTTCCCCCTCCCCGTTCAGCCTTCAGTTTGTTCTCAGTATTCAAGAGTCTCTCATGATTTGCCTCCCTCCTTCTCCCTGACTCTTTTTCCCCCTTCCCCTCCCCAAGGTCCTCTGTTAAGTTTCTCCTGTTAGACCTATGAGTGCAAACATATGGTATCTGTCCTTCTCTGCCTGACTTATTTCACTTAGCATGACACTCTCGAGGTCCATCCACTTTCCTACAAATGGCCATATTTCATTCTTTCTCATTGTCATATAGTATTCCATACCAAATCACTTTTTACAGCTACTGTTTGCCACCATATGCCAGTAAATTAGACAATCCAGGGACAAAATTCTAGGAAAAAAATATTTCCAAAGTTTACTCCAGGAGGACTTTAAAATTGGAGTTGTTCTATTATCATAGGAGAAATTTAGAACATGCATAATTCCTTTGTTGTATAAACTCTTCCAGAGCCTAGAGAACAAGAGGAAACACAAACACATTAGGTGGGGAGGTAGCGGTCCAGGCTCTAGTGCTAACTTTGCCTCTCAGCACTGTGGGGACCTGAGCAAGTCACATAGCTTTTCTGAGCTTCCATTTCACCCTGTAAAAGGCAAGACCCTCTAAAATGGGACTAGTGATGTTTGCTTTTCCCAGCTGGCGATCTGTTGTGAGAGTCAAATAAGCTAACGCTGTAGAAAATGAAAAGCCCCAGGAACATATAAGAAACGCTAGGGGGAAAAGAGGTGGTGGTGATGGAGGAGGGCATTTATGGGGAAGAGCACTGGGTGTTGTATGGAAAACAATTTGACAATAAAATATTATGGGAAAAAAAACGCTAGACATACAGGGAAGTCCGCGTGCATCTTGGGATATGACCTGTATTTGTAATTCCTTTTTAACAAATGTCTTCTGTTGAAAATAGTTACACTTAGTCTAGGTTGTGAATTTGAAAAAGGCCAGTGATGGAATTTCCTAAACTTATGTATGTTTGGCACTCTCTCTTCCTTGAAACACTTTATATGACTAAGGAACTGTCTCTTTCCGAAGGCTTGGTGACTCATGTGGGTGGGTAAATATATAACTACTCATGATACATCCAAAACTCCCTTGATTATGCTGGACTAGGACTGGGAGTCCTGCCCCAGAGCATTCTGTGCCGATCTGTCTCATCACCGTCCTCCTCCCTGCTCCATGTAAGCTCTGAAAGGGCAGAGACTAGATCTGCGTTGCTCATCATTGTAGCCTCTGGAGCTGCGTAGCAGGTACTCAATAAACATTTTTTGAAAGACAGCTCGTATTGAAAAAGAATGAATAGAAATCTTTGCTGAGAGCAGAGTTGTCACCTTCCAACAAAAATTTTTGAGCGTGTGTGATGTGGCGTACTCTGTGCTGAAGAATGTGGGGGGCAATAGAGATTATTCCAGATCTTCCAGTTTCTGACAACTACCCAGTTCCCAGGCAGGGTCATTTTCTCCATTGGACGCTGGGAAGTTGACTGTTTACAGAGTGACTCTGCCACCTTTTGGCTGTGCCTAGGAATTGCACTTTCTCTGGCATCTCCTGAATCCCGGGAGAAAGTACAAGCATGAGCTTAGCTCTTCAGCCCCGGGACGGCAGAATGGTCCATTTATCCATCCCACAAACACTCACCGAACTCATGCCTCATGCCAGATTCTGTCCCAGGGGCTGGAGATACAGTGGAAGAAAAGCACACATGGTCCTTACCGTCAGAGAGTTTACAATCTGGTTTGGGGGAAGAGAGGAGAACAAACATGTAATTACACAAAGAATTAACTACAAATGTGTTCAGCGCTATGGAAGAGAAATATGAGGCACTGTGAGAGTGTCCCCTCTGCTCTCCCCTCCTCTGCCTTCTTTCTGGAGCAGAAAGCTGGCGTTGTTATAAATTTCACAGGGAAAATCACTGTTGGAGGGTTTTATAAACCAGTCCAGGAAATGGCATTGTTAAACTCTGACCTAAGTTGGAGGTGCTTGGATTTTCATAATACCCGGGCTTACCTTGAGTCCAAACCCAGACTGGTATCCAAACTAATCCATTCAAGGTAATTTACTACCCAACAATTAAAAACTCTAGCTTTCAATAATAATAATAATAATAATAATAATAATAATAATAACAACAGTAATCATAATAGCAGCTGATGTTTATTGAGAGCATACTTTGTGCCAGGCACTGCAAGGCATTTTAAATGCAGCATCTAGCATGGCATTCATAGCAACCCTATGTGGTAGGTATTATTACTGTTCCTGTAAGAACAGTAGCACTGACGAGCACAGGGTCTGCAAGAGGATTGCCCACTTTGACCCCAGCGATGCCATCTCCCAGCTGTGCACCCCACACTCTCTGTGTCTCCATTTTCTTAGGTACAGAATGGAGGTTGGAAGAGTAACCTACTTCATACAGTTGATGGAAAGAGTGATTGAGTCAGTATGTCAGAATAACGCCTGGCACTCCGTGGGGGCTTAATAGGTATCAGATGGCATTTTTTATGGACGAGGGCATTTGGGCTAAAGTAACGTACCCAGCCTCCAATAGCTACTGAGTGGTGCGGATGAGGAAAACATGCAGTCTGATTCCTGAGCCTGACCTGCATGCGTCTCCACTATGGTATTTGAATACCCTGTGCCTGGACACCTTCTGTTTCTCTGGCAACAGAAGTCTCAATTGACTCTGCACAGTAATATTCTGGAATCATTTTGCCAAGCCCCGGACTTAGCTGATCCCCCAGGAGAAGATCACACAAGTACATTGTAGAAATAATCTCTCCTTTGATATTGATAGACGCCCTGGGACAGGGCAGCTTTCATCAACACTATTGTTTGCATGGGATATCTTTGGAACATGCTGTACTCATTATGCAAAGAAAAGAGCTTTAAAGCCAACCAGATCTGGATTCAAATCCCAGCTCTGCCATTTGACCCTGGACCAGGCCTTTCTTTTGTCAGACCTTCCACCCCCTCCTATTGAAAATGAGGGTGATAACAAGGAGCTCATCACATTGGGATAAGACAGTAAAAGATGACCTGTCCATCTCAAATGGCCTAGCACAGTACTTGAGTTGAAACTTAACAAATTCCAGCTCTCTCCCATCACAGGGTTAGTGGTTGTGTTTACCAAAATGGTGAAGGGGCTGGGGAGAATCCAAAAGGTAGGCAGGACTAAAAAGTCACCATATGGAAAGAACAGAGGAAAGGGGGAAGAAAGGCGGATGGGAGATGTGAATAATTTCATTCTGGGCTCTGGCACAAATTCCAGAGCAAGGGATATCTTCTTAGCAAAGAGTCAGGCCTGACCTGTGACAGCTGGAGACCGTAGTCTACACACTGACAGCGCCATCTGGGACAAGTGTGCTCATGTAGAGTGGCAGCCCACCGCTGCTGCTGTGCCTCCGAGGGGAAGGTTACTGGAAGGGTTAAAGGGAAAGGCTGATGGGACATGTCTTTCTGGCCCTCTCCTCCTCTGACCTTCATGGTGCCTACTCTGAAGGCTCTGTTCCTGGAGCTGAGGGCCTCTTGCCTCGGAAGCCAAATCAAGCATGTCTAGATGTATTTGGGAGGGAACTGAGTTCATGACAATCTCAGTTGGAGAAAACCTCCCAACTTTGCCTAGGCATTCAGGGCTCAAATTGCTCAATTAGAATGATGCAGATGGGAATTCAAACAAGACAGAAGCTATGGAAAGCGGGTGCTAGGTTAGATGCAGAGCTGGGAGCCTAGGTGGCCTATTTTTAAGATGTCTCGGGTGGGGGTTCTGCAGTATTTATTTTCTGAGTTTTGTTTGTAAGTGACATTTGTCTCAGTAATGGCAGGGGCTCCATTTTTTAAGCTTTGAGGGAGAGCTTGTAAATACAAGTTACTCCTTCCAAAAGGGACTCAGTGCCACAGCAGGAACATTTCCTGTGACTCATCGATGCAAACTACAGAGTCACAGAGACCTGGCTTTCAAAATAGCCACCTTCAAGTATAAGAGGGGTAGGTGACAAGTTATCACAAAGAGCTCAATGTGGGCAGTGAAACATTTGTTTGTCTGCTCTGTGCTAAACATTCTGTTAGGCATAGCAAGGGGTCTGGAAGAAGCATGTGATTTGGCTTCTCCACCTCATCCCTGAGCCTGCAAAGCAAAGAAACTAATGTGTGAAATACTCTATGAACAGTTAAGTGAAAAGCTGAGAAGCCTAGGCATTCTGAGAATGTGGTGGCTGGAGGTGGTGGGTGCTGTGAGGTTGGTGGGGTTGGCTATGTTATAAGGCAGGAGACAACAAGAAGACCACCTGTCTGTAGCACAGGATCTAGGTTCAGGAGAGATTATGGTGGGATAGGCGGTGTGGGGATCCCCAGAAGGGAGGCTCCTAGGGTAGGTTGGGTTGTCTGAACAGTAGGGAATGGGATAGATGGGGGGAAAGTTGTTTTAGGAAGAATGGGCCCTTTCCTTCTTTCTGATCTCATGATATCATCTTGCACCATGCTCCTGATATTTAGGTAAGGAATGCTAGTGCTGAAGTGATCACCCCCAAACTCTCAATTGTGGGTACCAGTCTAAGTACTTAGGGACCAGGTGCCCTCCATTTTGTGGCTCTGAAATCTTCAAGGGATTTGGAATAGTCTGTGGGTTCTTTTGCAGCCAACAAGTAGATGAAAGAAGAGAGAAAATCACCGTTGGAGGGTTTTACAAACCAGTCCTGGAAATGGCATGGTTCACCTCTGCTCAGATTCCATTGGTCAGAACAGAGTCATATGGCCATATATAATGGCCACATATAATGGCCACATATAATGGTCATATGGCCACATATAATGGCAGAGAAGGCTCGGAAATGAAGTCTGGCTGTATGCCCAGTAAGTAGAGAATACAGGTAGTGGGGAGCACTCTGCCACACCCCCCCGTGACTTCCACAATCTGTTCTTCCAACACGCCACCATCATCTCCCCCTCAGGGCCCTTGTAAGTGCTATTCCGGTGCCTTTTATAAATAGCACCCCTTAATTGGCTGATGAAAAGTCACTGCCCCAGAAAGGGCTTCCCTGATCACTAGCAGGAGGGTCCCACTCTCTGTCACATTTAACTCTTATGTCTTCTTCATAGCACTGTAACAGCAGGTACTTACCCCTTTGAATTATTTTGTGTGTTTATTGTAGGTCCCCTCCTGCTTGAATGTAAGTTCCAGGAAATCAAAGACTTTGTCCTTCTTGTTCACAGCCATATCCTTAGTGTCTAGGACAGTGCCTGGATCATGGTATGTGATTGAAAATCGATCAGTTAAAGGAATAGATAGCAAGAAAGAAAAATTTCCTGGCAGCAGAATGCAGCTGAGGAGGCACAGAAAGACAAGGCAGGGGACCTCCATGCTGGTCAGTTACCATAATAGTAGTTATCCCTTCTTTGGCATTTATTATGAACCAGATATTGTTCTAAGAACTTTATGTACATTATCTCATTTATTCCCCACAGTGGTGCCTATGTAGTTGGTACTATTCTTATCCCCATTTTACAAATAAGGAAATTAAGGCACAAAGAAGTTAACCAACTTGCCCAAGGTTACACAACTAGTATGTGGTACAGGTAAGGTTGAAACCCAGGACTGTCTGGCTCAGAATCTGTGCTCTTTTTACATTTTTAAAATGTTTTTTAAATTTATTTTTGAGAGACAGAGACAGACAGCATGAGCAGGGGAGGGTCAGAGAAAGAGGGAGATATAGAAACTGAAGCAGGCTCCAGGCTCTGAGCTGTCAGCACAGAGCTGGATGCAGGGCTCAAAACCATGAACCCTGAGATCATGACATGAGCCGAAGCCAGACACTTAACTGACTGAGCCACCCAGGCGCCCCAGAATCTGTGCTCTTATGCCAGCTTACTACACTCTTGTTTTGCTTGGGAGGTCTTGGAGCTTGGCTTATGGTAGAGCCTGTGGAAACTCAGACAGGACTGGAGAAATGGGCAAGCTTTGGGAATCTGGCATGGTTATCTGAGACTTGATTTCCTATTAGGAAGAGAAATCAATCCTTTTATTATCAAGGAAGCTGCAGGTATGGAAGGCAATCTAGCACTCACCCCATTCCGCCCCCAACTTGGCCCACTCCTCTCTCTTGAGAAAGATGTTCTGAAACACACTCAGGGAGATGAGAACAGAGGTGGAAGGATTAGTCAATTGGCGCCTCATGAAAACAAAGCAGAATGTTATATTTCAGAAGACAAGAAGGCCACACAAGAAGTCAACCCCCATCACCTCCAAAGCGTTGACTTACTGCAAGCTGAATCATCTTTACCTGCCTACCCATAGCAGTTACAAAACAAAATTAATATAAAAATAGAAATTCCTCTGCTTGTCAGTTGAATACCTTGAGCAGTGAGGAGATGTGTGATGCATGCCTCAGATGAAAAATACGATGAGTCTTGAACTCCAGTGGAGAGGTTAAATCGCCTTTGCAGATTCCTCCTTCTCTGCTTGAATTCTAACTGCCCAAGTGTCTTGGGACTTAGTCCTTGTCCTTTTTATTCTCCGTCATCCCTCTCACTTTCTCCCTAGGTTCTCTCATCCAGGGGATGACTTGATCTTTTAGGGCTTCTGAAAGTCTTCACTCCTTCACGATCACAATGACAACTGTCTAGAGGCAGGACAAGGCAGGAAGAGTGAGTGATCAGTCTCACCTGGCTTGAGAGGAGTGCCAGTCATCTTGTACACTGTCTCTCAGAGGCATACTCTCACGGAAGGTGATCTTTGGAATAGAGAAGGATTTGTAAGCCAAGGGTTTAGATTGCGGATCTTAATCCTGGATGTCTCCATATTCCCCGATGGGGGGTTCATTAGAATACTGATGCCCCTGGGAATATAGTGATTCTAAATGTTTTGGTGGGGGGCACCCCCTAGCCAGGTCTGAATTTGTGTACAGGAACCTCTGTATTTTTTGCAAACTCCTCTCAGTGATTCTGACACATAGCTAGTATTAAACAGCATCCTGTTTAATGGATGCTGAGGAAAAGAGAGAAAATAAGAAAAACTCATTGAAAGGTGAGCAACGAGTTGTTATGATTCCCAGGGATTTGTCCTGGGAAAAGGAAAGGTAGAGAATATTTTTGAGGGTTCTGAGAACAAGGCTGTCCAGCCCAGTTCACTAGGGTTGGAAGGTAATCAAGATCATAAGGTTCTAAGTCTTGGCTTGACCTCATGGTTGTCTTGAGTGTCACCAGGGTAAATAACTTCTGGAATCAGAGAATGGACTTGCATACTGTGTATGGAACCGACTTAAGCCTACAGTAAAGATTTACAGCAGTACTTCTCAAAATACAGTCCCTGGTTCTCTTAGGTCAGAAAACTATGAGGACGGGTGTCAGCATGCAGTTGTCCAGAACCCCAGTCTACCAGAATCTGCACTTTTGAGTAAATGTTCATTAAGATTGAAGAATGAATGTTTTACAATATGGAGCTGAAAATTTTTATTTTTTCTATCGAGGACTAATTTCCTGGAAAAAGAAAAGTTGACCAAAGGTCACATAAGTTACAAAAATAAAGCTAAGAATAATTTTTTAGAGGTGGCGTTAATGTTCTATTTTTAAAAGATGAGGAAATCTAAAACTATTTATTTTCATTGGGTAAACACCCGGTAGGGGAATTACTGGATATTATGGCAATTCTATTTTTAATTTTTTTGAGGAACCTCCTTATTGCTTTCTACACTGGCTGCACCAGTTTGCATTCCTACCAACAGTGCACTTTTTCTCCACATCCGTGCCAACATTTGTTGTTTCTTGTGTTTTTCATTTTAGTCATTCTGGCAGGTGTGAAGTGATGTCTCATTGTTGAACATGTTTTCATGTGTCTGTTGGCCATCTGCATATCTTCTTTGGAAAAATGGCTATTTAGGTCCTCTGCCCATTTTTTAACAAGATTATTTGGGTTTTGTTGTTTTGTTTTTGTTTTGTTTTGGTGCTGAATTGTGTAAGTTCTTTATATATTTTGCATATTAACCCCTTAGTAGATATGTCATTTGCCAATATCTTGTCCCATTCATTAGGTTGCCTTTTTGTTTTGTTGATGCTTTCCTTTGTGTACAGAAGTTTTATATTTTGGTACAGTCCCAATAGTTTAATTTTGCTTTTGTTTCTGTTGCCTGAGGAGATATATCTAAAAAATTGTTTCCATGGCTCATGTCAAAGAAATTATTGCCTGTGTTCTTTTCTAGGAATTTTAAGGTTTCAGGTCTCAGCTTTAGGTCTTTCATTATTTTCAGTTTATTTTTGGGTATGGTGTTAGGAAGTGGTCCAGTTTCATTCTTTTACATGTTGCTGTCCAGTTTTCCCAGCACCATTTATCTAAGAGACATTTCCCCATTGTATGTTTTTGCTTTTTGTGTTGTAGATCAATTGATCATGTAAGCATGGGTTTATTTCTGGGCTCTCTTTTCTGTTCCATTGATCTATGGCTCTGTTTTTGTGCCAATACTATATTATTTTGATTACTACAGTTTTGTAGTATAACTTGAAATCTGGAATTGTGATACCTCCAGCTTTTTCTTTCCTAAGATTGCTCTGGCTCTTTGGGGTCTTTTATGGTTCCATACATATTTTAAGATTATTTGTTCTAGTTCTGTGAAAAATGCTGTTGGTATTTTGAGAGGCATCATATTAGATATGTAGATTGCTTTGGGTAGCATACAGAGGACAAGCTGGTTATTGCCAGAGGGGAGGGGGGTGGAAGGGTGGGTGAAATAGAGAAAAGGGATTAAGAGTACACTTATCTTATTTTGATGAGCACTGAAATGTATAGAATTGTTGACTCACTATATTGTACACCTGAAACCAATATGACACCAGGTTACTTGTACTTAAGTAGAAAGAAAGGCAGAAAGACAGAAAGAAAATAAAGAAATGGTGTTGGAAAAAAAAATAAATAAATAAAGCTATTCAGTATATATAGCAAATGATGAAAGATACATTCTAATTCTAAAGCATGAACAAGTAGGAAAGTTAAAGAGAGAAAGACAAATAAAATAAATGGGAAAAAGGAAGAGATGAAGGAACATGAAGCACTGTCTGAACACAGATAAACTGGGCCAAGTTTCTTATTTAAAATCAAACTTAAAAAAACGATCCTATCTATGTATCGTACCTTCTGGTAGTCTCAATAGTGTGTTTTCCCAGGGACACCTGGGTGGCTCAGTCGGTTAAGCATCCAGCTTTGGCTCAGGTCATGATCTTATGGTTCATGGGTTTGAGCCCCGCATCGGGCTCTGTGCTGACAGCTAGCTCGGAGCCTGGAGTCTCCTTCCAATTCTGTGTCTTCCTTTATCTCTGACCCTCCCCTGCTTGCACTGTCTCTGTCTCAAAAATAAATAAAAGACATTTAAAAAAATAGTGTCTTTTCCCAATCTTCAGTAGAGAAAATTCCCAACGTTCTGCTCTGAAAAAAGGAAAGAAGTCTTCAGTCTCAGGAGCAAGAGGACAGGGTCTGTTTTTATGGAGTAACTTCCCTGTCTGGCGCCCTTCTGGAATATTGCCACTGCAGACAAAAGCAGTTTCCGCAGCAGAAGGAAGGTGGCTGTACCCTCCTCCAGCCCACCCCCAGCTGGCCAGTTCTAGAGGCAAGAGGCAAAACCCCATACTGGTCTGTCTCTCTCACCAAGAACCTGCTTCCCTGGGAGCCCTGATGAGTCCCCACTCTCCCCCGTCTTGGATGCTCACTCCCACGTCCCAAGTCTGTTTTAGCATGGATTACATGATGACCTAGAACCGACCTATGTAGAAGACTGACTTCCTCTTTGAGGACAGAATCGATTCTTATTGTCATTGGATCCCAAATGCCGTCACAGTGTCTAGCATAGAGTAGGCCCTCAACCAAACTTTACCTTGAACTGAAATTTCCCATAAAGGGTGATGTCCTTAATTGCTTAAAATTGGACATGAACTGCCTGATGAGCCTTCAGCTTGTGGTTGAGCTGCTTTTGTGAAATAAAGATCGGCTGTTTCTTGTTATGACTGGTTTAAAGCAGCTTGAAAACAGTGATAAAAATGCGTTTTCTCACAGTGGCAGTGGTCTTGTTTTACTCCTTGAGCAGTAAACCTCTTTTTGTTAAATGACTGTGACTGCTTAGGTGAAATCATGATCATCATTGTCAGTGATAAAGAGAACACAGTGATGTTGTACACCAACTGCTATTTCGAGAATAATGAGTAATTACATTCAGAGAAGCTCCCTTACTTTCCTAATGGGCTTAGCCATACACATGCATTCTAGACACGTGGAGAGAGAATACATTTGTGTAGCCGCTATGCTCATCAAAGGAGTTTCACATATGTTACTTCATTTAAGGCTCACAATATCCTTCTGGGTTTGGCGGAGAAGCATTTCTATGTGCCAATCAGGACACTGACTCTGAGAGCTTAAGTACTATGGCCCAGATGACCCTGTAAATAGGCACCAGAGCCAGGACACGGCCATAGAGCTCCCTCCTCTTGTGCTCCAGGATGCACAAGGATTGATATTTCTTGCTTGGGCCACATCAACTCTTTAGAGAACAATATTAAGACCAAAAATGTGTGTACCAACATGTTAGAGTCTTATATGCACATGAAAACTGCTTCCAAATGGGTCCATTTTCCAAAAGTAAAGGAAATCTTGGGCCCAGAATCCACATTCTTCAGGGTCGATCGGTGTTCCATCCATTGTTGTTTGGAATTCAGATTGGTCTGTGACTGATTTACCCGAGTGGGAACCCAATGCGGTTGTGATGACTGCTGACTGCTTTTGTAGTTCCCTCCTCCCCATGAGCCCGTTCTCGCCTTGGCAATGTAAACTGGTGCAGACGCTCTGGGAATCAGTGTGGAGGCTCCTCAAAAAACTATTGATAGAACTCCCATATGACCCAGCAATAGCACTGCTAGGGATTTACCCAAGGGGATACAGAAGTACTGATGCATAGGAGCACATGTAACCCAATGTTCATAGCGGCACTTTCTACAATAGCCGAATCATGGAAAGAGCCTAAATGTCCATCACCTGATGAGTGGATGAAGAAGATGTGGTATATATATACAATGGAGTACTACATGGCAATGAGAAAGAATGAAATCTGGCCATTTTTAGGAAAGTGGATGGACCTTGAGGGTGTCATGCTAAGCGAAATAAGTCAGGCAGAGAAGGATAGATACTATACGTTTGCATTCATAGGTCTAACAGGAGAGACCTGGCAGGGGACCATGGGGAGAGGAAGGGGGAAAGAGAGTGGGGGAGAGTGAGGGACACAGATCAAGGGAGACTACTGAATACTGAAGACGAACCTTGGACTGAAGCGAGAGGGGGAGGGAGGGGGTGATGGTCATGGTGGGGGGCACTTGGTGGGGAGAAGTACTGGGTGTTATATGGAAAACAATTTGACAATAAACTTATTAAAAAACATTAAAAAATAAATAAATAAACATAAATAAAATTTTAATTAAAAAAAAGGAATGCAGAATGCTGGGTGGGCAAGAAAACCTAAGAATTTCATATTTGCTTCGATTGTTTGTTTTTCTAGAATCCAAGACGTTGAAAGGACCTCATACATTACTTAGTCCAGCATCTCCTTTCTACCCATGGGGAAACCGAGTCCCCAAGAGGGGAAGTGACTTACTTGCTGAAGGTCACCCAGGCAGGGGCAGAGCCAGGAGGATGACTGTAACCACCTATTTCCAGCCCGGTGCTGGTTGAATTGTAGCTGAGGTCAGAATCAGCTCCCTCCATAGTTACTTCATAGTAACTAGTAACTACCCATATTGTAAAACAAATAGCTACTTTCTGCTGAGCCCGTGGTATGTGCCAAGCACTTTGCTAAGTGCTTTTTATGTATTGCCTCTCATGTTGGAACTGCTTCTTCTTCAAAACATACCACAAACCAGTAATCATTTGTTGCCTCTTTGTTTTCCTCCCAAGGGGGAAATATGAAAACCTCAACCGAATGCTGATCCTACCACCCTTTGATGGTTCCTCTTGGGGTCTGCCTCTCTGGGGTGTTTGACTTCAGACTTTGTTCAGTTTTCTCTCTCACCGAGCTATCCCATGGTTGGTATTAAATCTTAAAGTATTAAATCAATAAGAGAACAAGATCCTAACCTTTAAAATAGATCCCAATTGTCCTTTGAGCTGGGCTGCTCGTCTGCAGGAAAAAAAATGCAGTCAGAGGACCAAATTTTACTCATGTACTGTTTTGCTTCTCATATAGTGTCCATTTATCTCATTTTGAGAATATGATTTTCCTTTAATAAATATTATCTCTCCTATCCCCTGAAATTTCCTTCTCTGCTTTTGAACAGCTTGCGAGAGGAGCCTTCCTTTTGAACACAATGGCTTTGGCCTTTCTAGGGAAGACAAAGGGCTAAATTAAAGGCACAGCTGGTAATTTGCCACTGGTTGGGGGTGGAGAGACTTAGTTAAGTATTCATCCATTTGCCTCAGCCCAGTTGGCTTTCGCCTCTCTCTTTTCTCGTCCCCTGAATCAGACTGGAAGTAAAGAATCATCAGGTTCTTCATTGTACTTCTAGCAGCCAGGGCTGTAGCAAATGTCTGCCTGGATTTGTCTTCCCTTGGACCAAAGGCGAGTTAGCCCACAACCAGGGTCTCCAGCACGGTGAAAATCCAGAATGTAAATAACAACTTGCTATTACACTGGCAAATGTCTTTCTCTCTCACAAATACCACACCTCATTTTCTACCTCTGTGAATGCATTATTTTGTTTAATGGAGAGAGAATTCACATTGTGAACGCATAATTACAACTCAGTTCAGTTGAAGAGAACTCCTTCACTTGTTCATTCATTTATTCATAGAGTAGTCACCATATTCTAAGCACTACGTTAAACCCTTGGATAGTCAAAGATGAATTATGCAGTCCCTGCCCTTGAGAAATCATAGTTTTGCTGGGGCACCAGCTATTTAATCAGGATTTTGATACAATATGGTAAGTGCAGTGGAAAAGGTGTAGAGATGAGAAATGGTTGAGCTACTGTGTTCTGATAAATTAGGGGTGTGTATGTGGGATTTATAAAGGCTAAATGAAAGTTGCTGAGGATGTTTCAGTGATCTCTCGCCTCCTCCCCTCTCTTCTGCCCCTGCTCCCTTCAGGCCATTTTAGAGCAACCGTATCTTATAGGAGGGATTATCTATCCTGAGATAGGCTTGCCAAGAGATAGAAAAATCAACATTTTAATAGAAAAAATTTTGTTACCGTGCCTAGAAAATGTTCGGTTACCCTCTTGACACTCGAAATGTTGGAGCCATACTTTCTTGGATCACTGGGCAATATTTATAGTATAGAAATACAAGATGAAGGCTATTAGGAATTCCCATGCTATCAAAATTTGCATTGTTGGCAGCCTGAGTTCATTCAGGCCAAGTGCAAGTCAGGCCTGGCAGATCCTGGAAACAGGTGCATGTGTTTCGGAACGTGTCAAGCAGGGCAGAGAAGGGGGCTGCTTTGGGAGACTCTATGCTCTCAGAATTGAGAGTCGTGGTCATAAAGTAATCCCAAATGTAAACAAACAAAATAGGCAATACAAATAGAAAATGCTCTGAAAACTTTACTAATATCAGAAAAATGTGCAAATCCTAGGCTGCCTAGGGACGGTTAGTTGTGTGAAGTCCTTGGTGTTTTCCATAATATTTATTGGGTTTTAATTAAATAATAGAGAATATATGCATATAGTATGTCTGTCCCTAGGTATCCCTCTCTTGAGACAACCACTGTGATCCATTTCTTATGTGTGTCTCCTTAGAGATATTCTATGTATCTGTAAGTGTGTATGTATATACAGGCATACGTGATGAAATTATAATTATTATTCCTATGGCTACCCAGTTCAAATATCTTTCATCGAGGAATTCATGTTGCACTCACAGATATGAAATGATAACATCAACAAATAGGAATATCTCTTTCTGGCATATGCTTTATTTCGATAATATGACTACTAGCGCATGTGCCGGTACCACACTGACTTAATTCCTGTAGACAGACTTGTAATGCCTTTTAACCTATTCCCAGAGTTTCAGAAATTTCCAGGCCATTCTAAATTCTTTTTATGTTTTGGTTATTCTTTTCTAGATTGACAGAAACCTCACCATGATTTCCCTGCCACTGTGTGTTCACAGAAGCCAGACAATTGGGTAAATGTGATCAACTTTAGATTTTAATTGAGTCAAATAGAGAGAGAAAATGTATCACGATAATCTTTACAGTTCCTGTAAATGTTTATGAATCAAACATCAGCAGGCCTTTGTTCTACTTCTCACCATGCCAGTTCTTTCATGGTTTTTCACCTCTGAGAGACTCAGTTTTCTTATTTATAGAAAATCCAATTCTAAAAAATGCTATGGTTTAACAACCAAGTAATTAGTAAAAGGAAAGTTTTTAAGAAAGTTCCCAGGAAAGAAAAGTATTCAGAATGTTAGGACCACTATCCATTAATTCCAGTTCTTCTGCTAAGTTTCAGTTCAGTGCTCCTATGTACTTGACATCTCTCTTTCTAACACTTGCTAATCTCCCTCTCTAACAAAGAGAGAGCAGGCCTCCAGCAGGAAATGGTCTTTAGTTAAACTTAATACTGTTTTGTAGTTGTATTTATTTTGGGGTTACATTCTATGTATGGAAAGAGACAACTTTCTTCCATATTAGTGACTAGGTTTCCTTTTAAAATAACTGTATTTTAGTATACAAAAAAAAAAGTGAGTCAACCTCTCGAAAAATACTAATTAAATAATAATATTGCTGATACACAAATAGGAAAAATCACAAAGGTGATTTGAGAATGACTGAAGTTTGAGAAACAATGAATTATGTGATTGAGGTGGAAACTGGCCAGGTGGTCACCAAATCCCATCTCTGTTTATTGGGCATAGAGGGAGATTATGTTTTCCACCTCTCTTATAGTACAGTTGGGGGTAGGAAGCTGAGTTCTGGTCCATGGAATGTGCGTGAAAGTGTCGTGTGCCGTTTCTGGGTCTGGCTCCTGAAACATCCCATGAGTTCCTCTGCTCATCCTTGCCTGTTGCCACCTACTTGCAGAGTATCCAGTGGAGGACTCTGAGGCCATCAAGGATGTTGAAGCCAGTAGATGCAGGGAGCCTGGATCCTTGAGTTCCCATTTTAAGGAGAGCTTCTGGAAACCTGTGAATTGGGCTTTGCACAAAAGAGATGTAACCTTTCACCGTGTTAAGTCACTGAGATTTGGGGATTATTTGTTATAGCCACCGCAATTAGCCTACCCTGACTAACACGGTGATCTCTGAGGACTTTAGTACTTAGCACCGTGACTTACCTGGACATAGGGGTTGAATAGCTAATTTTGTCCTATTTTAATCAGTCTGTATCATAATTGTCAGACAGTAATGTTTTTTAGGGAAAGTCCTGAGGTTTCAGCTCATGTCGTAACCCTCATTTGCCAGCACCTTAGACGGCTCCACTAATCTTACATGATCATAGCATTTTCAAAATAAAATTGGTTTTAATTACTGTTTAAAAAAATATGCCCTATAATATCTTTAAGCCCCAAGGTGGGTGAGATTGAAAATAGTGTATCTTATCGCCCAAAAGGTTGGGAATCTCTGCCTTAGAATATGGGTATGAATTCAATGTTCTCACAGTGTTTCAAAGACTTTAAATGGCTTAGAGTCTACACTAGACTAGGCCATCCCTCTGCCTCCAGAGGGAACTATTTTTCACCCTCATGGACACAATAGCTGTTTGTACCTTATAAAATAACAACAGCAAGCCTCCTGAGGTGTGGTTTCCCTTAGGTATTGTATTCTAGGGTCTTAGAACTTTCATGTTCAGGAAACTCTTCCTTGGGGAGGATCAAATAAAACATGTTAAAGTCCTTTGTAAAACATTAAAGTGCTATACAACTATAACATTATTGTTAGCCATTGTTCGGCCATTAGAGCCATTTCCTCCTCTTTTGCTTTCTTAATCAGGTAACATAATTTTCTTTACTGATCCGCCACCTAAAACAACATCACTTGAAAGGCAAATTAGAAATATCTACATTGCAGATGTAAATATCCAAGTACTTAAATTAGATGTTATGTTCCAGGAATAGGTGCTATAGGTTGAGACAAAAAAAATCAGGGCGTATTTTCCTATAGAAAACATAGAATTGGAGGCAGTATGGTGTTGTTTCCTAATTCTGAGCTTCATATTCCTTCTCTGTGAAATGGGGGAAATAATAATACCCATCTCACCGTGCTGTTGGAATGATTAAGTGAGATCATGTATGTGGTGTGGCACACACAGCACTATGTCTGGAACACAAAGAGTGCTCAGTAAATTCTAGTGCTAACATCGTCGTGCTAATCATCAGTACAGGGTCTGGAGCCAGACTGCCAGAGTTCAAGGCCTAGCTCTGTCAGGTACTAGGTGGGTAATCCTGGAAAAGCTATCGAGCCTCTCGGTGCCTCATGTCTGTCACTTACAGAATGGGGGTGCCGCCATAGCAGGGCCTATGTCATGAGGTTGTTGTCAGTGTCAGATGAGACAGCGTGTGTCATAGCCCTCTCTTCCCATTCACAGCCAAACTTCTCGTATGGGCAGTCTCCCCCTCCGCTCCACTCGTTCTCCCCTCTTGCCGTCCACTGGTGATGCTCTCGGCAAGGTCACAGTCAGCCTTATTGTTGGTAAAGCCCATGAACATGTTTGACTTGCATCTTACCTGACCTGTCTGTAGCCTCAACAAACCCTGACTGTTTCCTTCTGGAAACACTCTTTCCCTTGGCTTCCAGGCTACCTCCCTCTCTGGCTTTCTTCCTTCATCTCATCTCTTCTTTCTTTTTGTGCGTAGCCCTCTTCCTCAGGCTTATTCTGTTGATACCTGTGCTTCTCATGAAATTGTTCACACTTTTTCTTATTCTACGCACTCTTTTAAAAAAATTTCTTTTAAATTCCAGTATAGTCAACAAACGTGTTATATCAGTTTCAGATGTACAATATAGTGATTCAACAATTCCATACATCACCCTGTGCTCATCACAACAAGGTCATTCTACACACTTTTTGGTGCTCTCTCCTGCTCCTATGGCTGATAATTCTCATCCAAATGTGTGACTTCTTTATGTAGATTGAATTCAAGGCCCATATATTTACCTACTTTGGTAATTCGTCCCGAAGATATAATAGACACCCAATCCAACATGTACAAAATTGAATGCATCACTGCCCCCCTCCCAAACTTCTCCTCCTATGTTCCCAGTTGACCGTGCCAGGTACCTGGTATCATATTTGGTTCCTACCCTTCCCTTACCCTATCAATCTATCCTTAAGAGCGGCTGGGGGGGGGGCACCTGGGTGGCTCAGTCAGTTAAGCATCCAGCTTCTGGTTTTGGTTCAGTTCATGATCTCACCGTTCATGGGTTCGAGCCCTGTGTCGGGCTCTGTGCTGACAGCTCAGAGCCTGGAGCCTGCTTTGGATTATGTGTCTCCCTCTCTCTCTCTGACCCTCCCCTGTTTATGTTGTCTCTTTCTGTCTCTCAAAGATAAATAAAAAAACATTTAAAAAAATTTTAAAGAGCAGAGGCCTATAACTAGTTGACAGGTCTTGGGTAAATTATTTAACCTCTCCAACCTCAGTTTCCTCAGCAGTGATCAACTCATAAGGTCATTGTGTGGATCAAGTGATTGTGCAACCAAAGTGTGTGCTAAGAGCCTAACACAAAATGCTATGAATTACATCCTCAACACCTCTCCAATCTTTACATTTCTGTTTATTCCCTGCTGCCACTCTTGTACTTGAGGCCACCTTCATTTCTCACCTGTATGACTATGACAGTCCCTTTGCTGATCACTCTGCTGCTTTTTTGGTCTCCTACAGATCTGTCTTCCACAATGTAGCCAGAATGATATTTCTGAAATGTAAGTTAGATTATATCTCATCCCTGCCACAACCCATTTGGTGGCTTCCCACTGTCTTCAGGATAAAGCCCAACCTCCTAACTTCTCCGGCTCCTGTCTAGGCATACCATCCTTCTCTCCTACCAGGGTCTTTTCATATCCTTTGAGTACACCACTGTTCTCACTAACTCCCTCCTTTACCTGGTACTCTTACTGATCTTTCAAATCTCAGTTTTAGATGTCCTTTCTCTGCTCCCTGGCCACTTGAGACTGGTTTAGGCATCTCTCTCTTCTCCATAGTATCCCGCGGTCATTCCCTCCTTTGTCCACCTGTGGTGCTGAATTAGCCTGACCTGTGTTTATGCAGGGAATATGTATTTTTCAAAATTGCATTCTCAGTGCTTTGCATGATTCCTGGTTCATGGAAAATGTTTAATAAATATTCGTTGGATGAATAAAAATATTATCTAAAAGCCAAAAGGTCACCTTTATCTAGACATGTCATATTTTTTTATTCAACCATAAATCATATACCTGTTCACCTTAAAGCGTTCTAAAGCATCCATTGTCAGTTTTGTATCTACCACACACATAAAATTCCTATTTTTCTGGTTGTAAACATCACTTCATGACAGAAATTCAGTACCAAGTACAGGACCCAGGGCGAACTACTATTTGGGGCCCAGAGCCAGGAGAGTCTGTTGTTCCAAAGTACATTTGAAAGCAGACTATTCAAATGACAAAATTTATGCACTGTTCACTGTTGAAATGTTGTACGGAATGTCACGGGTGTTGATGGCTAAACTCGGGAAGAGAAATCAGAGGAAGGTGAAGCGCTACACGGTGAAGACTGGCTGGAGCGCTCCCTCTGTCAGGAAGAAGAGACTTGTTCCATCTCTACGCTTGAATCATTGCCGTGTGATCAGCGGGGTATATAACAGGTTGACTTTTTTATGCCTCTACACTACTTTTTGAAAAATGTTTTTCTATCACCTCAGGAGTAGTAAAAATGCACAAAAAGCCAAGATTTTACAGGCAATCCTGTGAAATTGGACGTGTTGGTGATGTATCATGCTC
Source organism: Suricata suricatta (assembly GCF_006229205.1). Lineage (NCBI taxonomy): Eukaryota > Metazoa > Chordata > Mammalia > Carnivora > Herpestidae > Suricata > Suricata suricatta. The sequence continues at coordinate 97,486,163 of NC_043717.1, forward strand.
AGAGTATTTCTATTAAAACCTGGTGAACTCATAACATGTGTTTTCTGTTGTGATGTTATTTTGTATCTTAAAACTCTTAAGAAATAAGATATAAGACACAAGGATGTTTCCAAGATCTGGAAGAATCTTGGCCAAATCTCAGGCACAGGCCACCTAGTCAGAAATATTCTAGGATATGGGATCTGAAATGGATAGCTAGAGTGTTTGAATCCCCAGGGCCCAGGCCAGATGGCATTTAAAGACTGCACTGTAACTGTAGACAACTGAGAGGAGCATGTGTGTGCTTGCATGCATGAGAGAGAGAGAGAGAGAGAGAGAGAGAGAGAGAGAGAGAATGCAGATAGAATATACATACATGCTGAAAAAGAGATACATAGCTTTCACCTCAAACAGGGAAACCCTCATTTCTTTCAACAAACACTGTATACTTTGTAGGTATTGTGCTAGGTACTGAATTTCCTTCATTAAGGATCCGATATTTGCAACCAGAAAGATAATGATTGTGAGTCTGTGTGTCTCTGTATGTGTGCTATAAACTGGTGGCCATTGGGAAAACTCCGGGAATAATTTGCCTCCAGAATACATCCAGAGGAAGGTCAATGGTGCATCCCTGCTCCCTCCTCCTGTTGGAGAGTGATAAAACCAGGGCAGAACGAATGCTTATCTCCCTTTCAACTGCATATCTAAGTCGAAATTCATGTCAAACACCTCAAGTTCCTTTCTGGAAAGAGCGTCCCTTGCTTCAAAACAGAAGTTTAGAAAAGCAGAAGCCTAGCAATTCTGAAAACTTCTCTCCTCACTGCTATCCATCCCAGCATCAGACATGCCAAAGCCATACGAAATAAGTCCCAGGACAGAACTCTGTTCTTGGAGGAGAGAGCCTAGTCCATGAGCTGATGGAGCATATGCTCCATTCTAGTGACTCATTTTTCAGTCTTAGAGAAAAAGGTTTTGTTGTCTTCCGAAAAAAAATAGTTAAGAGTTTAACACTATTGGAAGTCAAGGTTCCATATGATCCTTGGATTTTTAATAAACATCTCTTTTTTTAAAAAAATTTGTTTATGTTTATTTATTATTGAGACAGAGAGAAATGGAGCAAGAACAGGGGAAGGGCAGAGAGAGAGGGAGACACAGAATCCGAAGACAGACTCCAGGCTCTGAGCTGTCAGCACAGAGCCTGACATGGGGCTCGAACCCACAAACGTGAGATCATGTCCTGAGCTGAAGTCGGATGCTTAACCGACCGAGCCACCCAGGCACCCCGATCCTTGGATTTTTATTTTTATTTATTTTTAATTTTTAATAGTTTATTGTCAAATTGGTTTCCATATAACACCCAGTACTTCTCCCCACAAGTGCCCCCCACCATGACCATCATCCCCTCCCTGTCTCCCCCTCCCCCTTCAGTCCATGGTTCATTTTCAGTATTCAGTAGTCTCCCTTGATCTGTGTCCCTCACTCTCCCGCACTCTCTAAATCTAAAACATACTGGAACTGTTAGAAGATTCCAGGAAATACAGACCCGTTATAGACTGTACCTCTAAGCGTTATTTCCCAAGGATCTCTTACTGCTTTAAAATTCTGACTAACAAGGTCCTTTATGGGTTGACCTGGTCTCTGTTTAGCTGACTTGGAAAAGGCCTGCAAAGCAGGAGGCATTTGGGCAAGTTGGAGGAGTGTCCGGTAATGGTTTCCTGACCAGGGAGACAGCCGGGTTTTGTGGTGCCTAAAAGCATTTATCATGTTTAGAGGGGAGACAGATTCCCAAGAAAACTAAGAAATAATAATAATAAATAGTAATAAATCTGCCTTGTGCTCATAGCATTCCAAAAGATGCTCATACATTGATTCGGAAGGGTGTGAGGAGGATCAAGAGACACATGCTGGTGACGGTAAAGGGCAATGTATTAAAAACAAGAAAACCAACCCCGGTTATTTAAAGACAGGGGACTCTCCATTGTGCATGAGAGAGGCACTAAATTCCTAAAAATGTTGAAAGCAAGTTTAGTTTGTCTCTACTCTCAGATGCTTCAGATTAGATCTGTTTATACATTTTTGTTTTCTTGGTCTGGTCCCCAAAATCCTTTTATGTCTCTTTACTAGTTTCATGGATAGAACTGATGCAGTCCAAGATGGCCACTTAAGAAACTCTTCATCACAGACATGGAAAATATCTATGCTAGTGTTCATCTCTGTGAATGCTGTTCACCTGTTCACCCCATAGAGTTACCTTTGACAGTTGTTTGACTGCCTAAAAGAGGAAAAAGTAGTGCATGCCCTTTATAGCTCATTATCAACCTGCACTTTTAAAGGAGGTAGAGAATGTAATGGTCTTATATGGATTCTGATTCATGAAGGTATTAAAACAGTGGCCTCCTAAAAGCTTAGATATAACCCATGGAGTGACTCTATATACTTTCTTAAAGGTCAATATTCCACAAATCATAACATAGTAAGAACCTAATTATCGTGGAAAACTAGAGGAAATGTAAAATGCACTTACTGAATGTGTAATCTGTTCTCGGCCGCATCACCATTTTCCATAGCAGGTGTTCTGTTGCGTTATTTAATCATGGAGCTTTAGTAGTAAGTAATTTCAGGGGACAATTTGCTTCTTGAAAGGCTTCTAATATATAGGTGGCTGTTTTTCTTTAAAGGAAACCTGCTGTATGAAAACCCAAACTTTACAAAATGGGGAACCTAGGGGGTGATCAATGACATAATAAGTTATTCTTTCTTTAAAAAGGGTAGCCACGGGGTTCCTTTAAATAACACTTGGCTGCTACCTGGCTGTGCCCTGGGAAGGACTGTTCTTCATCTCTCTTAGCCATAGCTGTCTCTGGCAAAATAGGGATTACAACCGTGAGAGTAATTGTGTTGAAGATTTAATCAGATAATTTGTGGAAATATGACCAACACGGTGCCTAGCATGTGACAATTACTCCATAAATGCCTTTTGAATGTGCTGATTTGGAATCTTTCTTATAAGGAAGTGCATTTGCTTCCCTTGGGTCTTTTTATTGATTTCATCGACTGATGCCTTTTTTTGTTGTTGTTTTAGGTTCATGAATGACACGGTGGTAAGAATGAAAACTCCACTTTGCCCATGTCAGTGAGCTGTTCTAATAACATTTTGTGACTCCATTTATTCATAACTCCAAATGGAATACTTTCAAATGACTGGCTAGCATATAACTTTGATTGGGAATTTCTAGTTTTTAAGATGTGCCTCTGCAAAATTGATCACACTCCCATGCGTCCCTTGCTTAGTTCATGGTGGAAATTTCTATTATTTCTGTTTTTTATTACTGCCTCGCTCCTTACTCCATGCCGTCTCCCTAAGCAGTTCCTCCACCCACCTCTGGCTTTGATTATTGGTGACATGGGAACAATTCTCACATTTCTGTCTCTGGCTCAGACTTCTCCGACCTTCAGAATGGCATATGTCCACTTGCATCTCAAGAGTACCTTGAATTGAACATGTCCTCAACTGAACCCATCTTCAGTCCCAATCTAGTTTCTTCCCTGTCTTACATGTCTCAGTAAAGATGCCGCCATCTCCTCAGTTGCCCAGCCGGAAACCCAGGGGGCATCCCTGACCCCTCTTCTCTGTCACCTCCTGCGTCCAGATAAGGCCTCCAAATTATGCCCATTTTCTTCACCCACCTCATCATCTGAATCCATTCACTTCCTTCTAGCCCTGCTGTCACCCTAGCTGAAGCCATCGTTTCTCACCTAGACATTTTTCTTTCTTTTGCTTATTTAGGGCAAATCTCATGTTTAATGTTTTTTAATGAAAACTGTCAAGTACTCAGAAAGATAAAATAGTATAACGAACACCCATATATAGATCACTAGATTGAACTGTTCTTAATATTTTGCATATTTGCTTCATCCATTTTGTAACTATTTTGAGGTGAATTGCCAACATGCACGCCTCAATAGAAGTCTCTAAAAGTTAAAGTCATTTTCCTACACAACCACAGTAGCATTATCGCATCTAACAGATGACCAATAAGTCCTTAATAACACCTAATACTTCTAATAACACCTAATACTAATACATCTATTCATATTTCTCCAATTGTCCCCTAAACATCTTTGAAATCAGGAAGATCCCATCAAGGACCATAGATTGCATTTGTAATTTATTTTAATTTAGAATGTTAGCCTCCCCCAGCTACCCCCGAAGTTTTTTTAAACGTTGAGCTTTTTAAAATTTTAATGTTTATTTATTTTTGAGAGAGAGAGAGACAGAGCATGAGTAGGGGAGAAGCAGAGAGAGAGACACACACAGAATCCAAAGCAGGCTCCAGGCTCTGAGCTGTCAGTACAGAACCCAATGAGGGGCTTGAACTTACAAACCATGATATCATGACCTGGGCTGAATTCTGACTCTTACCCCACTGAGCCACCTAGGAACCCCTAAACGTTGAGTTTTTCAATAGAGCTAGTCAATTGTCCTGTAGAAGGTCTCACTTTTCTAGATTTTAGTGATTGCTGCCCTACGGTCGTATTTAACTTGTTATTCCTCTGTCCTTAGCATTCTCTGGAAACTAGGATTTAGATCTAAAAGAATTCTTTGGATTCAGTTTAAATATCTTAGGCAAGAATCCTCGTCATGGACTGAATTGTGTCCATCAGAATTTACTTGTGGAATCCCTAATCCCCAGTTCCTCCAAATGTGACTGCATTTGGAGATAGGACCTATAAAGAGGTAAGAAGGTGCCGTCTACAAGTCAAGGAAAGAGGCCTTGGGGAAATCCAGTCCTACAGACACTTTGATCATGGACTCTGGCCTCCAGGACTGTGAGATAATCAATTGCCATTGTTTAAAAACAACCCGGCCTGTGGTGTTTGGTTATGGCAGCTGTAGTGAACCAGTCATGTCTGATCGTCCCACCGTTAGGGATGCCATGACTGATGGATCACTGAGTCACATGGGAACATCCTGATGCCTCCACCATAAAGCTGCACACACACCCCCCCGCTGCAAGCAGGAATTTGTTGGGCAATGCTTTGGCATTGTGCAAATATCCAGTCCTCATGAATGTTTCAACCCAATGCTTTAATGTAATTGCCACTGATGATCTGGCCTGAATCGGTTATTTGACACCACTAGGACTATTTCAACAGTTGTCCCTCCTTCTAGTCTGAGTCACCACTAGCCTACACTGTGCCTATGGATGACGTAGAAACTCCCTTTGAGTAGACACACCCCAGATCCTGGGCTTCTGGCTTGACCAGAAGAGCTCAGGCTATAAGTCAGCCACCACTTGCCCCATAGCAAAGCCTCTTTGTGCATGGGCAGCCTGTACAACTGTACATGGGAGCTGTGTCTGCCCTGTCCCATTTCATTGTCCCCATAGCAGTGAGAGTGAAGAACAGCAATAAGATCCCACCACTCATCTGCTTCAAACCATCTCACATCTTTGCACTGAACTTGAAATTCAAAAAGTCTTTAAATAGTCCACACATTAGGCCCTGTGTGTTCCACTGTCCAACCATTCTTTTACCAGTCTTGGCCTCGTTTGCTAACCTCCACCCTACCGTTCTCCTAGTAGTTCCTTCAATGCACAAGTATCTTTCCGTTCACGCTTGCTGTTCCCCCTTCTTCAGAGATCTTGCCACACCACCTCATTCTTCACCTTGACCAGGTTAGGGGTCCAGGTCTATTGAGCTGTCACCGTATCCTGTACAAAAGACACAGAGCACAAGAACACTACAACTTTGGCACAACTAGAAATAATTTATTCCTGTTGTCAGTTGTTTAATATCTGCTTCCCTAACTCGACTGTCAGCACTGGGAAGACAGAAACCATGTCCATATTGCCGTCCTTTTATATTTAGCAACTTACACTACCTGGAACGTAGCAGGTGCATATTCAGTGTTTGTTGAATTAAGGGAAGGACGCTGCGTAACCGGGCAGGCTGAAAAATGGGTGCACCGATGTGGACGTCACAGAGTTATTGAAAGGATTACATCAAAGAGGACGTATGTCATGTCTGGCACACAGTAGGTAGTCAGCAGCTGTTCCGCAATGTACTTCAACTATTTATAGATTTGGTGAGGTATTTTGTTGGGGGCATATTCGTGGGGAACAGAGTGGGAAAAGCCTGTATCTCAAAATAATTTCATAGGATCAACGGTGGCTTACGTCCGTCAAAGGCAGTTTCTTCTGACAACTGAGGCTTCTCCTTCAACATAAACTCCTGTCTTTCCTTCCCAGGTTCTGTGAGGATCATTTATTTAAGGCTCCCAGGAGGAGGCATTATGTCTCTTGGCGCCCTCATGGTTGAAATATATTACGAAAGAACAAGATTCTAGTATGTGAGCTGACAGAATTTTTTCTAAAAAAAAAAGTGGCCACTAGTCATAGGGAAAGAGTCTAATTCCTATTTTAAGGTGTGGTAAGACTCTTAGAGATGTAGGTCGAAAAACGTGTAAAGATGGGTGTTCTGCTTAGCCCTGTGATCATTAGAGTCTAATGGGATCTGTAAGACCTCTAGGAGAGTGCGCTTGGAGGAGCCACAGCAGAATATGACTGATCTGAAAGCCTTTGTGAGAAGCCCTGCATCAAAGTTTGCAGTTCCCTGAGCTTTGAATCCCTCCCCTCCAGCCGCCCAGTGATGCCACGCTGGTGGCGTTGACCTCAGGGTCACTCTTTTTGAAACAATTATGTTTAATTTGTGAATGCGATCTCCAAATGCAAAAGCTCCCCGCCCTCCCCTGACTTCTCTCCGTCCAAGAATGAATTCACACGCCTCCTGTCCTAAGTGTGCAGGGGAGAATGCCGACCAGGAGACGTGGTCCCGCAGCCTGGCTAGGTGAGGGACTAATGAACTGATAACATAAAAGTAGGTCTCGTGGCAATAGGACTTCTCCAAGTAGAAAAAAATTGTCGGAGCATCTCTGCTCTTCTTCTGGGTTTTGTTTCTCTGGCCCCACTGGGCTAAAAGTAAAACAGGAGGTGAACGCACCCTACTCCTGTTTGTTAATCTTTCTTCCTCTGCCTTTTTTTTTTAAGCAGTCCTCATTTTTGCCCCTCTCTTGCCTCCATGGGAGCCAAAAAAAAAAAAAAAAAGTTTTGTCTGCACTCCTGTTCCTTTTGTTGTTTTCTTTTTCTCAGAAGTCTTTTTCTGCCTTTCTCCTAATCCCAGCTATGCATGAGAGACCAGTTGTGCTCTGTTGTTTGGCTGTTCTGCTAGTTTTGAATCAGTGGGATTCCCTCTTTGTTCTCTTTCTTTCCTGAACACAGAAAGGTAAAGGAGTCGGATGAGGGATTGGGACTCTGAAGAAGAGAAACCTATATTTATTTAGATTTCATGCACTGATGAGGCCGCGTTGGGAATCAGGAAGGAGCTCCAGCCCTCGGGCCGGAGCCGGTCCCCTTACCTCGAACACATCGTGTAACCGGCCTCTCTGGGAGGAACGCGCCTTCGCCACCTGCTTCCAAAATCTGACGCTCCCTGGGATCTGCTCATTGGTGTAATGTACGGGCCGTTTCCTTCCCGCTTGGCAGTAGGTGCCTACCTGAGGGAATGCTCTGGAAGGGACTCCGTGATAGGATCCTATGATAACCGCACGAGAAGAGTTGCCTGTGGCCAGAGCACCGAAGCAGCCCGAGTAGCCTCTCGAACGCCCGTATTTATTTTTTGCGGGATTTTCAGGCATCCAGAAACGAGGCTCGAGGCTCGGGAAGACTGCGAGAGGCTGTTTTGTAAAGGCCGACGTGGCTACCCAACGTGGGCCTGCTCCGCGTTGTCATGGTGACAGCGTAGGCCTGAACATTTTCACAGGCTCCGCTATGAAGTTTCTGCAAACTGTTTTGATTAATTTCTCCTCACTCCCAACTTCTCGCTCCCTTCCACTGTTCTCCTCTTTTGTTTCACCCTTGATTTATGGCAGAGGCTGCTGTCATTTAAATAGATGTGCAGTTTGAAATTCCTCCTTTCTGCGCAGATGCAAAGGGAAAAATAACCCATGCAAGTCATGCTCAAAGAGTTGGTTATTGTTGCTTGCTGGATTTCGACTCTCTGTGGTTGTCGAGCCTAATTCAAAGTAATTCAGGCTCCTCAGTGGGGGCAGTGCATAGCTCCACAGGAAATTATGATAGCAAAAGTCTTCCTGTCGAGCTCTGCACTTGGCACTACAAAGTGCCTCGGGCTGCCGCTACCTGAATAGGGTTGAATTAGACCAGACAACCGCATCGTCCCACTTCTTAATCTATTAGAGCGATATACAAGTGGCAATTGTTGATTGCAAAAATGGGATTAAGAGGCTCTTCAAGCGAATTGATTTTCTTGTGAGAACAAAAAGAGGAAAGAGAAGCCTTCGTTTGAATCACACAGCCAGAAAGTTTCATGAATGGGTTCCACTCCAAATGTTAGAATTAAAGCAATCAGTGCTTCACCCCATGGGGTATGCAGGTGAGAGAAATACACTGCTCTCTAAAATAGCAAATTACATGCGCAAGCCAAGTTTCAGGCATCCGCGTTGCAAGGCTTCCTGGAATAAAGTAGCCGCTGGCGTCAGCTTCAGCCAGGCTTTGGTGGCAAGTCAAGTGAGTCACTGACATTTTTCATGATTCAGTCTCCGATTTGCCCGTGATGACACTCCCCTCCCTCCCAGGTCCGTAGGTCCGTGCTCTCTGTTGAGAAGTTTTTCCACGGGGCCAAGTCTCTCTTGAAAAGTCATTTAATGCCTAGGGTTTTTTCCCCCCTTTGAAGTGTCCTTAGATTTTTGTCTCTGGATTCCTATGGAAAATGTAACGAGATTCTCTGCCTATTGGATTAAAATTCTGTCTCCCTTTTTCCAAAGTGCCGTTTAATTTGGAAGGACATCTATCATAGGTACTTGTCCTCTGAAAGCCAAATGGCACTGTCCGGCCGCTGCCACAGGGTGATTCCAGGGGCCTTGAAAAGATGAACCCTGTTGACTTAAATTCGTCTGAGGCTCAAAGCTGGAATAAATAATCCCAAGCTGATTGAAAACCGATCAGGAGCCTAAAAGAAAACACGCAGCGAATACACACACGCGAATGCGCATATTCTGAGAGCGAAAATGCTACTAAGGATCCCTCGAATGTGGGTTGCTAGCATATCATGCATCACAAATGTATCTCGAATGATCATTTATCTGGCGGCTTTAGCTGTCAGAAAATTCAAGGGTGTGGAGAATAGAAATGACACCGTGATCCCAGCTGGGGAAAAGAAACTGACCAGAGCAGATGGGGGGAGCCTCCTATTACCTCTGCCTTTAGGATCTGTCACATACTAACCAGCAGCAAATAATTTGGAAAGCCCGAGCCCTTTGACAACACAATTGGCAACAAGCCTTTGAGATGTGTTAGAAGAGGCTCGTGTTTGGGAAGATAAACATAACTGCGAGTGACAACGAACTCTCCGCAGATCTGAGACTTCGCAGAAGAAAATCCTTGTCAATGAATGTAGGAAATGAAAGTATCCGTCTTTCCCTCACCTATCAGCCTCAGGGGCTAGGGGACGATGTGATGATGGGGAATGCCACCTTTGTTTACAAGCACCAAGGGGACCATCTCTCCCATCTTCAAAGGTTGCTTCAAAGATCCTTTGGAGGGCAAAATGGCACAGTTTAGACACTTGAGACACCCTGGGCATACTGATGCTGTAACTTTAAAAAAGCCCAGTCAACCAAGCTGGCCTACCACGAGGTGTTCCTTATGTTTACCGGGGAATGGTTTTTCCTCTCCCGTCTTGTTTTGTCTTAACCTGTGGAGCCAAGGGCCACATCACAAAACTGCTTGATGGAGTTGTTACTGTGTTGTGACTCTGGAAAGCCCGCTGAAGCTCGGGTCTTGACCCACGGGGAACACTGTTTTGGGCAGCAATTTCTGCAGCAAGTTTGTGGGAAGGGACGCAAACAAAAGTGAGCCAGTGCGGTGGGGACCTCACCCAGCCAGGCCACAAGCACATTGGCAGATAGTTTACCTTATTCCGCACTACCTTGGCAGGTGGAGTTTTTTGGGGGGAGGGGCTTTGTTTTGTTTTGTTTTTTGTTTCGAAGGGAGGCCCTCGTTTAGACAACATTTGCACAGGGGCTTTCCTGTGTGTAGATTCGCAAATGTGAAACTCTCCAGAGGAAGAAAGAACGTGGGCGTTTATATGAAAATATAATTGATAGGTTTCATGTCCTCCTTCCTCTGCGTATTCAAGTAATTCTTTTTCTGGGTGTATTTCACTCATAACAGCCTTTATTTAAAGCTTAATTCACAGGAATCACAGTTTGTTAGGTCTTTTCTTTCCCTCTGGATTTTCTCTAAGCCCCGAAAGCAGAGGCATTGGGCTGCATATCACATAGCAAGTATGGGATACAGTAAGTAATAATTGGATATTTATCATAACGTTGCTTTCCGGAACACTATTCATTAAGTGCCCCACATTTAATTATGCCAAAATTAGCACAGGGGAGTCTTTGGCTAGTGTATTTGCACATGCTATCAATTATGTCCTAATAAATTAATTTGCTTTTCAGGATTCACCAGAGGCAGTGGTTGGGCCTCTGCGTTCCTACTTGGCTGTTCTGACTTTGAACAGGTTTATTCAGCTGCTGTCTGCTTAAGCCCCACAAAAAGGACAAAGACTGCTGATCGGCCTTTTATGGTTTATTGGAAACTGGTGGTCCGCACTGCAGCTCTGGTCAGTGATTAACCAGCGAGAAAACAAACTACACAAGGCTAAGTTGATGTTGGAGGAGGAATGAGCTCACTTCATTAAGGCTTGAAGAGGAAACCTTTTCTTCTTCAGTGCTTGTTCAAAACTTTTCAGGTCTCTATTTAATCACGTAATTCTCTCTAAGTAGCAAGAGAAGCCTGGTGCACAGCGAGCGGTCTTTGGCCACATGACAACTTAGAGAGATAAATTATATATAAATATCTTCATGGTTTCGTGTGCGGAGGAAACCAATTTCAGCATTACTCTCTGAAGTGAATCTACTTGTTTCTTTATTAGGAGAGAGAGCTGGGGACCCTCTGTGCAACTTCCTGGATGCAAACAGGGGTCTTAATATTTCTTCCGGGCTTCTCTTTCTTTGACAGGGTTTTTGCAAATGCAGGTGAGAGGCACCTCCAGCCTCCCCTGGGATTCTAGAGGCTGTGGAGGGGCAAGAGCGAGGAAAAAGCCTCAGATAATACAAATTATTGCAAAATTGGAAAGATAAGTCTCTTTCCAGCTAGAACACAATTGTAGAGCAGGATCTGCATTGCCTGGTTCTGATTTTGGGATTTGCTTTCCTAGCATCATCTAGTCTAATCTCTCTCTCTCTCTCTCTCTGTCTCTCTCTCGCTCGCTCACTCGCTCGCTCTCACACATGTGCACAAGTGGCAACCTCAACCTTGTAGACCACGAATACAAACCATAGCAGATTTAGATGACTTAGTTCAGGTTTTGACAATTTACCAGTCTCGGGGGATGGGACAGGGACTTCATGGTCTTGAATTAGAAGTCAGTAAAGATAAGAGAATAGGTAAATGTCAAGGGATTTCAACGGTGCTTTCCAGTTCTGGATGGCTGGATGAAACTCACCGTTGTTTTGATCCAGCACAAACTGAGGGTCTCTGTAGTAATTTGGGGGACATCGAACATCTTCTCTCACTTTCTCACTGCTTGATGGTCTCCCCACCTTCCTCCCCCACACACATACATGCACAAGCGTCGTATGGGCAGAGGTTTAATTAATCATGAAAATACATAATAAATGTGTAGATTGCATATCCAAGAGAAAAGTTTCGCGACATCTCCATTATCATCTGGTGTATGTCGGTCTTCAGTAAACTCACAGTCACTGGAGGATGAATCAAGGGGAGAGGAAGGTTCTACTGGGGGGAAGCCAGATCTTTACCGCTGCTGCTCTGCTGACGGCTCCGAACCAGTGCCGTATTTATAATCCTGCCTGCATCACTGATGTGAATTCCAACTACAGTGACTCTGCCAGCACGATGGCAGCTCTGGTTTTCTGGTCTCTTCCATCCTCTACAGTGCTTATTGCCTGTATCTCTGCCTCTTCCGATGCCTTTCCCACTCTATTTGCCGCGAGAGTATTTTAAAAAGCTCTCTGGCTTTTTGGCAGGACTGAACTTCTGGTTTGGGTATCATCTAAATAACCTTTCTTCACCACTCCCTTCCCTATGACTTTATGCAGTGACTCCACGCCATCATTCTCTTCTCTCCATCCGCTCTACTAGCTGCTGATGTGTTGGAATGTCCCTGTTTAATGGTTTGAGTCTTTCATGTAAATGTTACATTAGTGCTTTCCAAACTCTAATGTGCCCCCACTAATCACCTGGGAAATCTTGTTAAAAATGAGATTTTGACTTGATAGGACTTAGAGGGGGCCTGAGAGTCTGCATTTCTTTTTTTTAATGTTTTTTTTTAGAGAGAGAGAGAGAGAGAGAGACAGAGAGACAGAGACAGAGCATGAGCAGAGGTGGGGCACAGAAAGAGAGGGAGATACAGAATCCAAAGCAGGCTCCAGGCTCCGAGCTATCAGCACAGAGCCTGATGCGGGTCTCGAACCCACGAACCATGAGGTCATGACCTGAGCCGAAGCTGGGCACTTAACCAACTGAGCCACCCAGGTGCCCTGAGATTCTGTATTTCTAACAAGCTCCCAGATGATGCCGGTGCTGCTGGTCCCTGGGCCATACTTTGAGTAGCAAGGCTCCACACTGGTTCTTCCCAATCACACTTAAAAAAAAAATTATTTATTTATTTATTTTTATTGTCAAGGTGGTTTCCATATAACACCCAGTGCTCATCCCAACAAGTGCCCTCCTCCATGCCCGTCACCCATTTTCTCCTCTCCACCACCCCCATCAACCCTCAGTTTGTTCTCAGCATTTAAGAGTCACTTATGGTTTGCCTCCCTCCCTCTCCTTAACTATTTTCCCCCTTCCCCTCCCCCATGGTCCTCTGTTCAGTTTCTCCTGTTACACTTATGAGTGCAAACATATGGTATCTGTCCTTCTCCGCCTGACTTATTTCAGTTAGCATGACACCCTCGAGGTCCTTCCATGTTGCTATGAATGGCCAGATTTCATTCTTTCTCATTGCCATGTAGTACTCCATTATATATATACCACATCTTCTTGATCCATTCGTCAGGTGATGGACATTTAGGCTTCTTTCTATGATTTGGCTATTGTTGAAAGTGCTGCTATGAACATTGGGGTACATGTGCCCCTATGCGTCAGCACTTCTGTGTCCCTTTTTCCAACCACATTTTATTTTATTTTATTTTATTTTTCTTTTACGGTTTATTGTCAAGTTGGTTTCCATGTAACACCCAGTACTCATCCCCACAAGTGCCTTCCTTCATGCCCATCACCCCCCTTGCCCTTTCCCCCTCTCCCATCAGCCCTCAGTTTGTTCTCAGTATTCAAGAATCTCTCATGGTTTGCCTTTCTCCCTCTCCTCAACTCTTTTCTTTTCCCAACCACATTTTAAAAGCAAGGTGTTTGGGGCGCCTGGGTGGCTCGGTTGGTTAAGCGTCTGACTCATGATTTCGGCTCAGGTCATGATCTGACGGTTTGTGAGATGGAGCCCTGCATCTGTGCTGACAGCGTGGAGCCTGCTTAGGATCCCCTCCCTCCCTCTCTGCCGCGCACATGCACACACTCTCTCTCTCTCGAAATAAATATAAACATTTATAAGAAAAATAAAAGCAAATCTGTGAAAATGCTGGGTTGTTAGAGAACCGGACATTTGAATCAAGGCACACAAATTTAAACACAGTTATTGAGGACAGTTGAAAGGTGCTCTAGCATCAGGGCATATATCAAGATCTTAATGTGAACTAGGTTCTTTTAACATTCGTGGGAAAGCTTGCCAGCAAACATATGCTTTTGTATATTTTTAAAAATGAAACTTTGTGATAACTACAGGCAATGAAAAGGAACAGTTTGTGCCAAAGTCCACAACTGGGGGGGGGGGGGTAAAAGCCAGTGCTCACTAAATGACCTACCATTATAGGATTTTAAAATGTTAAGGAAATTCACTACTAAATCACATCTTGGTGGTGTCATTTATAAAGAAAGTGTTCTCAGCTGGGTGAAGTTTTACCTCTATAGTGGTATTTCGGAATTGCCTCTTAATATTGGTATAGCATTTATCCTAATTTATTTCAGCTTCTGAAATTTTCTGAGTAACGAGGTTTGTTAGAGTGCATTCTGGACCAGCTGTATTCCTTAATCTAAACCGCTGTTTCCTGTCCCACCCCCCTTGTGATTCCTAAATCCTTAGGAAAAGATTTTCTATAACCTTTTGAAGCAATTTTTAAAGAACTAAATATTATTACAAACCATAGTAGATTATGCTGCAATTTAGGCCATTATTGGTTAGCCAACCACCAAATATTTGTAATTCATTTGCTATTATCCTGAGGCAGTGCTAGGTGCCATGGTAGAAAAAAGAATTTTCAGACGTGGAGTACGACAGAGTACCAACAGCCCAGTCTATGAATTGATGTGGTGTAGTTTCCAGGACACCTTATTAAGTGTAATGGAAAAGTACAAGATACGGCATGCAATTTTTTTTTGTGTAAGAAATAACGATATACATGTAAGTGTGGTGTGTGTGTGTGTGTGTGTGTGTGTGTGTGTGTTACAAAAACAAACAGAAAGGATAAAACAGAATCTGTGGGGTGAGCGGAACCTGGGTACAGAGGATAGGAATTGAAGACAGACTTCTCTAGTGGTAGCTTTTTAGATACTTTTGACTTTTTAACATGTAGATGTTTTATATATTTAAAAACTTTAGTGAAAAGCGATGAGAAATCACCTCCTAAAACAGTACAAATAGAAACAAATAGACATAAGTAAATATCACATTTATAACAAACTGCAGAGAGAAAAGGAAATTCATTTTTTTCAACAATTTTAACATAGTTCTCCGATTGTATCCACCATTAGTAGTCAGTAGTACATTATACTGGTGCATTTATGTCAACCTAAGGGGGAAGCAAATAAGTAAATGTATGAATGTTACTAGGAACCAAGATTTTCATGGTACAAGAAAAGGGATTTAAGTAGAAAGTAACAGAAACTAAAGCCCTCTAATGTTAAACTCGAATCAAGAACATCAGTATGATTTTTATTTTGTGTATGTATATATGTTTTCCCTAGCTCTGTTCACTCAAAAGACTGAGAAGTAATAGTACCCCCGGGGCAGTGAGCATACCTAGAGCTCGGATTTTTTTTTCTTTCAGGAAATCTGCTGATTTTATTTCATTTTATTTATTTTTTAAATTTACATCCATGTTAGTTAGCATATAGTGCAATAATGATTTCAGGAGTAAAATTCAGTGATTCATCCCCTATATACAACAGTGCTCATCCCAACAAATGCCCTCCTTAATGCCCGTCACCCATTTAGCCCGTCTCCCCTCCCACAACCCCTCTAGCCACCCTCAGTGTGTTCTCTGTATTTAAGAGTCTCTTATGTTTCGTCCCCCTCCCTGTTTGTATGTTATTTCTGCTTCCCTTATGTTCATCTGTTTTGTATCTTAAATTCCACATATGAGTGAAGTCATATGATATTTGTCTTTCTCTGACATGATACCAGCTAGTTCCACCCACATAGTTGCAAACGGCAAGATCTCATTCTTTTTGATTGCCAAGTAATATTCCATTATGTATATGGACCACATCTTTTTTTTAAATGTTTTTTATTTATTTTTGAAAGAGAGAGATGTGAGAGCAGGGGAGGGTCAGAGAAAGAGGGAGACACAGAATCTGAAGTAGGCTCCAGGCTCCGAGCTAGCTGCCAGCACAGAGCCCGATGCAGGGCTCGAACCCATGAACCATGAGATCATGACCTGAGCCGAAACCAGACACTTAACCGACTGAGCCACCCAGGTGCCGCTGTATCACATCTTCTTTATCCATTCATCCATCGATGGACATTTGGGCTCTTTCCACACTTTGGCTGTTCTTGATAGTGCTTCTATAAACATTGGGGTACATGTGCCCCTTCGAAACAGCACACCTGTACCCTTTAGATAAATACCTAGTAGCGCAGTTGCTGGGTCATAGGGTAGTTCTGTTTTTAATTTTTTGAGGAACCTCCACACTGTTTTCCAGAGTGGCTGCAGCAGTTTGTGTTCCCACCAGCAGTGCAAAAGGGATCCTCTTTCTCCACATCCTCGCCAACATCTGTTGTTGCCTGAGTTGTTCATGTTAGCCATTCTGACAGGTGTGAGGTGGTATCTCATTGTGGTTTTGATTTGTATATCCCTTATAATGAGTGATGTTGAGAACATTTTCATGTGTATGTTAGCCGTCTGGATGCCTTCTTTGGAGAAGTGTCTGCTCATGACTTTTGCCCATTTCTTCACTGGATTATTTGTTTTCTGGGTGTTGAGTATGCTACGTTCTTTATAGATTTTGGACACTAATTCTGGTATGTCATTTGCAAATATCTTTTCCCATTCCATTAATTGCCTTTTAGTTTTGCTGATTGTTTCCTTTGCTGTGCAGAAGTTTTTATTTCTATAAAGTCCCAATACTTTATTTTTGCTTTTGTTTCCCTTACCGCAGGAGACATATGTAGTAAGAAGTTGCTATGGCCAGTGTCAAAGAGGTTACTCCCTGTGTTCTCCTCTGGGATTTTCATGGTTTCCTATCACACATTAGGTCTTCAATCCATTTTTAATTTATTCTTATGTGTGGTGTAAGTAATTGGCTTGCATTGACTGCATGACACTGTCCAGTTTTCCCAACACCATTTGCTGAAGAGACTGTCTTTATTCCATTGGATATTCTTTCCTGCTTTGTCAAAAACTGGTTAGCCCTATGTTTGTGGGTCCAGTTCTGGGTTCTCTATTCTATTCCATTGATCTGAGTGTCTGTTTTTGTGCCAGTACCATCCTGTCTTGATGACAGCTTTGTAATACAGCTTCACATCCAGAATTGTGAGGCCTCCAGCTTTGGTTTCCTTTTTCAGGATTGCTTTGGCTATTTGGGGTATTCTCTGGTTCCATACAAATTTTAGGATTATTTGCTCTAACTCTGCAAAGAATATTGGTGCTATTTTGATAGGGATTGCATTAGATGTATAGCTTGCTTTGGGTAGTATTGACATTTTAACAATATTTGTTCTTTCAATCCATGAGCATGAAACATTTTTTCATTTTTTTGTATGTCTTCTTCAATTCCTTTCAAAGCTTTCTACAGTTTTCAGTGTATAGATATTTTACCTCTTTGATTAGGCTTATTCCTTGGTATTTTATTTTATTTTTTTGGTCTAATTGTAAATGGGAGTGATTCTTTGATTTCTCTTTCTGCTACTTCATTATTGCTGCATAGAAATATAACTGTTTTCTGTGCATTGATTTTAGATCTTGTGACTTTTCTGAATTCATGGGTTAGTTCTAGCAGGTTTTTTTGGTGGAGTCTTTTGGGTTTTCCACATAGCGTACCATGTCATCTACAAAGAGTGAAAGTTTGACTTCCTCCTTGCTGATTTGGATGCCTTTTATTTCTTCGTGTTGTCTGATTGTTGAGGCTAGGACATCCAACACTGTGTTGGTTAACAGTGGCGAGAATGGACATTCTTGTTGTGTTCCTAACAGTATGGGGAAAGCTCTGTTTTTCCCCACTGAGGATGATATTAGCAGTGGGTCTTTGGATATGGCTTTTATGATCTTTAGGTATGATCCTTCTATCCCTATTTTCTTGAGGGTTTTTATCAAGAAACAATGCTATATTTTGTCAAGTGCTTCCTCTGCATGTATGGAGAGGATCATATGGTTCTTATTCCATCTTTTATTAATGTGGTGTATCACACTGATTGCTTTGCTGATATTGAACCAGCCCTGAAGCCCAGGTATAAATCCCACTTGATTGTGGTGAATAATTACTGTAATGTATTGTTGGATCCAGTTGGCTAGTATCTTGTTGAGAAATTTAAAAAATAGTTTTCACATTTATTTATTTTTGAGAAGCAGAGAGAGACCGAGCATGAGTTGGGGGAGGGGCAAGGAGAGAAGGAGACACAGAATCCAAAGCAGCTCCAGGCTTTAAGCTGTCACCACATAGCCCAACACAGGGCTTGAACTCACGAACTGTGAGATCATGGCCTGAGCTTAAGTTGGACACTTATCTGTCTGAGTCATCCAGGCACCTCTCTTGTGGAGAAATTTTGCATCCACGTTCATCAGGCAAATTGGTCTGTAGTTCTCCTGTTTAGTGGGATCTTTGGTTTTGTTTATCCAGGTAATGCTGGTCTTGTAGAATGGGTTCAGAAGTTTTCCTTTCATTTCTGTTTTTTTGGAACAGCTTCAAAAGAATAGGTGTTAACTCTTCCTTAAAGGTTTGGTGGAACTCCCCTGGAAACCCATCTGGCCCTGGACTCTTGTTTTTGGGAGATTTTTGATTACTAATTCAATTCCTTTACTAGTTATGGGTCTATTCAAATTTTCTACTTCTTACTGTTTCAGTTTTGGTAGTTCATATGTTTCTAGGAATTTGTCCATTTCTTCCAGATTGCCCAATTTATTGACACATAATTGCTCATAACATTCTCTTATTATTGCTTGTATTTCTGCAGTGTTGGTTGCAATCTCTCCTCTTTCAGTTTTTATTTTATTTATTTGGGTCCTTCCCTTTTTCTTTTTTATCAAACTGGCTAGTGGTTTATCAATTTTGTTAATTCTTTCAAAGAACCAGCTCCTGGTTTCATTGATCTGTTCTACTGTTTCTTTCTTCCCAATAGCATTGCTTTTTGCTCTAATCCTTATTATTTCCTGTCTTCTTCAGGTTTGGGGCTTTATTTGCTGTTCTTTTTCCAGCTCTTTAAGGTGTAAGGTTAGGTTGTGGATCTGAGACCTTTCCTCCTTCTTTAGGAAGGCCTGGATTGCTATATCCTTCCCTCTTATAACTGCCTTTGCTGCATCCCAGAGGTTTTGGGCTGTTGCGTTACCATTTTCATTGGCTTCCATGTACTTTTTAACTTCCTCTTTAATTTTGTGGTTAACTCATGCATTCTTTAGTAGGATATTCTTTAGTCTCCAAGTATTTGTAGTCTTTCCAAATGTTTGTCTTGTGATTTTAAGTTTCATAGCATTGTGGCCTAAAAATATGCACGGTATGATCTTGATCTTTTTGTACTTGTTGAGGACTGATTTGTGTCCCAGTATGTGATCTATTCTGGAGAATGTTCCATGTGCACTCGAGAAGAATGTGTATTCTGCTGCTTTAGGATGAAATGTTCTGAATATATCCGTTAAGTCCATCGGGTCCAGTGTATCTGCTTTTCTGCTTAGATCATCTGTCCATTGCTTTAAGTGGGGTGTTGATGTCCCCTACTATTATGGTATTATTATCAATGAGTTTCTTTATGTTTGTAACTAATTGATTTATATATTTGGGTGCTTTCACTTTGGGGACATAAATGTTTACAATTGTTAGATCTTCTTGGTGGAAAGACCCTTTTATTATGATATAATGCCCATCTCTTGTTACAGCCTTTATTTGAAAAATCTAGATTGTCTGATATAAGTATGGCTATTTTAAAATCTAGATTCTCTGGGAGCACCTGGGTGGCTCAGTTGGTTGAGCATCTGACTTTGGCTCAGGCCAGTGAGTTCAAGCCCTGCATTGGGCTCTGTGCTGACAGCTCAGAGCCTGGTGCCTGTTTCAGATTCTGTGTCTTCATCTCTCTCTGCCTCTCCCCTGCTCATGCTCTGTCTCTTTGTCAAAAATAAACAAACATTTAAAAAGTTTTTTAAATAAAAAAAATAAAATCTAGATTGTCTGATATAAGTATGGCTACTCCAACTTTCTTTTGGTGACCATTGGCATAATAGATGGTTCTCTATCCCCTTATTTTCAATCAGATGTTGGTTTCTAAGTACCATTATCCACTAAAAAGAACCTTGAAGAAATGGCTGATTACAGGGCTGGGGTAGTGAAAAGTAGAGGGTGAGCCCAGAACATCTTGTTGTGGAAGAAAGAAAGGAAGCTTAAATACTAATGGGGTCAAGTCAACACAGGGGTTGGCCTGAAGGGTTCCCACGGGTCAAATTCAAGACAACTTTAATATCATAAATAATGATCTTAGTAACAAATTATAATACATTGAATTAAAACAATTTATGAATTTGAAGTGATGGGGTGTACGGAGGTTGAGAGCAGAAGGAAGCTCTTCTTTTTAGTGTAATACTAATTTCAAATAAAGAAGAAAAGACAAAATTAGAAACTCAACATTTTCCAACCACCAATGTAATAATTAATCAGTGGGTACAAACTTTCATTGGAACCTGGACTGGGAAAAAAACATAGAAGGCATTTTGGGGACAATTGAGATATGTACTATATATTAGATGATTTTATAGAATGATTATTACATTTCTTTTTAAATTTTAATTCCAATATAGTGAACGTACAGTGTTATATTTCAGGTGTACAATATAGTGATTCGACAATTCCATACATTGCTCAATGCTTATTCATGATAAGTGTACTCTTAATCGTCTTCACCTATTTCCCCCATCCCCCCACCATCCTTCCCTCTGGTAACCATCAGTATGTTCACTATAGTTAAGAGTCTGTTTTTTCATTTCTCTTTTCTCTTTGTTCATTTGTTTTGTTTCCTAAATTCCATATATGAGTGAAATCATATGGTGTTTGTCTTTGACTGACTTATTTCACTTAGCATTATACTCTCTAGATCCATCCATGTTGTTACAAATGGCAAGATTTTACTCTTTTTTTTTTAAATTTTAATTCCAGTGTAGTTAACATGCAGTGCTATGTTAGTTTCAGTTGTACAATATAGTGATTTGACAATTCCATATATTACTCAGTGCTCATCAAGGTAAATATACTCTTAGTCCCTTTACGCATTTCACCCATCCCCCTACCCATCTCCTCTCTGGTAACCCTCTTTATTTCCTCTAGGATTTCATTCCTTTGTATGGCCGAGTAATATTCCATTGTATGTATATATTATATATGTGTATATATCTATATCTATATCTATGTCTGTCTATCTATCTATCTATCTATCTATCTATCTATCTATCACCTCTTCCTTATTCGTTCCTCTATTGATGGGCACTTGGATTGCTTCCATAATTTAGCTATTGTAAATAATGCTGCAGTAAACATAGAGGTTGCATATATTTTTTTGAATTAGTGTTTTTGTATTCTTTGGGTAAATACCCAGTAGTGGGATTACTGGATTTTATGGTAATTATGTTTTTAATTTATTGAGGAAACTTTATACTGTTTTCCACAGTGGCTGCATCAGTTTGCATTCCTACCAACAGTGCATGAGGATTCCTTTCTCTCCACATCTTCAACAATACTTGTTATTTCTTTTGGTTTTCATTTTAGTCATTTTGACAGATGTGAGGTAATGGGGTTTTGATTTGCATTTCACTGATGATGAGTGATGTTGAGCATCTTTTCATGTGTCTGTTGGCCATCTGGATGTGTTCTTTGGAGAAATGTCTGTTTTTGTCCTCTGCTCATTTTTTAATTAGATTATTTGTGGGTGTTTTGGTGATGAGTTGTACAAATTCTTTATAGGTTTTGGATACTAACCCTTTATCAGATGTGTCATTTGTAAATATTTTCTCCCATTCCATGAGTTGCCTTTTATTTTTATTCATTGCCTCCTTTGCCATGCAGAAGGTTTTTATTCTGTTGTAGTTCTAATAGTTTATTTTTGCTTTTGTTTCCCTTGCCTCTGGAGACATATTTGGGAAAATGTTGTTACAGCCGATGTCAGAGAAATTACTGCCTGTGCTGTCTCCTAGGATTTTTATGCTTTTGGGTCTCATATTTAGGTCTTTAATCCATTTTGAGTTGATTTTTGTATATGGAAGTGGTCTAGTTTCATTCTTTTGCATGTAGCTGTGCAGTTTTCTCAACACTGTTAAAGAGACTGTCTTTTTCCCATTGTCATTCTTGTCTCCTTTGCCAGAGATTAATTGACCATATAATCGTGAGTTTATTTCTGGACTCTCTATTCTGTTCTGTTGATCTATGTGTCTGGTTTTATACCAGTACCATACTGTTTTGATTACTGCAGCTTTGTGGTATATATCTGGAATTGTGATACCTACAGTTTTATTCCTGTTTTTTCAAGATTGCTTTGGTTTTTTGGGGTCTTTTGTGGTTCCATATTAGTTTTAGGATTATTTGTTCTAGTTCTGTGAAAAATGCTGTTGGTATTTCACTAGGGATTGTATTAAATCTGTAAATTGCTTTGAGTAGCACAGAGATTTTACCAATATTTGTTCTAATCCACGAGCATGAAATATCCTTCCATTTGTTTGTGACAAGTTCAATAACTTTCATTAATGTTTTAAAGTTTTCAGAGTACAGGTCCTTTACCTCCTTGGTCAAATTTATTACTAGGTATTTTAGTATTTTTGATGCAATTGTGAATGGGTTTGTTTCCTTAATTTATCCCTCTGCTACTTCATTATTAGTATGTAGAAATGCAACAGATTTCTATATATTGATTTTGTATCTTGTGACCTTACTGAAGTCATTTATCAGTTCTAGTTAGTACTTCTTGGTGGAGCTTATGGTTTTCTATATGTAGTATCGTGTCATCTGTGAATAGTGAAAGTTTCACTTCTTCTTTACCGGTTTGGATGCCTTTTGTTTCTTTTTGTGGTCTAGTTGCTGTGGTTAGAACTTCTAGTACTATGGTGAGTAAAAGTGGGTGAGAGTAGCTATCTTTGTCTTGTTCCTGACCTTGGGGTTAGAGCTCTCCTCTAAACCTACTTTGTGGAGGGTTTTTATCATGAGTAGATGTTGTACTTTGTCAAATGCTTTTTCTGTATCTATTGAAATGATCATATAGTTTTTGTCCTTTCTCTTGATGTGGTGTATGATTATTATATTTCTTGGGTATGACAATGGTATTGTGATTATGTAGGAGATCATTCTTGTTCTGAGATCTGTGCTGAAGTATTTAAGGGTGAAATCTCATGATGCCTCCAAGTTGTTTTCAAACATATAATACATGATATATGTGTGTCATGATATGTGATATACCTATACATACATACATGTATATTTAAGAGAAAGCAAATACAGCAAGATGCTAAGAAATTGGTGAATCCAAATGAAGGGAATCCAGGGACGAAATGTACACATCTTTCAACTTTCCTGAAAGTTTAGAATTTTTCAAAATAACAATGTATGGGTGTGTGCAGGGGGGATGTTTTGTCACCCACAGAATTGCTGGAAAGGCAGGAGAACTAGAAACTCAGAAAATAGGTGGGAGCAAGGGTGGGTCTGCAGCCAGAGCCAAAGGCACAATTATGTCACAGGTCCTATAACGAGGACACTGCCACAGCTGCTATGGAGCCCTGAACTCCAGAGTGCTGAGTCTAGACACTCAACCAGAGTGCAGCCTCCAGTACAGTTTCTCCCTGCCTCTTCATCTGTGTGTCACTATGTCCCGTGCCTCTGACTGACTGAGCCTTAGATCCTGTGCCCACACCCAGATGGTAGGAAGTATTGGGAAAGGCTTTTTTAGCTTCTTTCTTAGCCAGCTCTGCCTCACTCAGACTCATTTGGTGGGAGATTCCCTAAACATAAGCTGTCCTTTTTTGTTAAGTTATTTTTTCATTCATTCACTCATTCATTCATTTATTTTGAGAGAGCAAGAAAGAGTGAGAGCATCAGCAAGGAAGAGACAGAAAGAGGGAGAGAGAGAGAATCTCCAACAGGCTCCACACTGTCAGCACAAAGCCACCTGACACAGGACTTGAACTCATGACCCATGGGATCATGACCTGAGTCAAAATCAAGAGTCGGATGCTCAACCAACCAAGCTACCCAGGTGCCCCCAGAAGCTGTCTTTCTATGGCAGCCCTTAGTCCAAGCTAAAAATCATAAAGGGCTAGGCCACATAGATCATGATGAAATCACTTGTATCATATCATTCCCCCCATCACCACCTAGAAGGGCCCTTCTGTTCTAGTTCAAACCCTTAGCTGATCCTGCTGGTGATATTAATGCAAACCCAGGTAGAGCACAATTGGTCCTTGGAAACTAGCGAAAAGTTGAAACAGAAAAGATAAAAAGAGATGTGAGTCCCTTGTGAAATTCACCAGGATCTATACATCCTAAAATGTAGAGTAAATTATTTGGAGTAAATTATGTAGCCTAAAATGTTATTTACATGAGATTAAGATGTATCCTTTATCTAACTGAAAAAGCTAGAAGCAAACAACCTTAAATGAGCTAAAGGCTTAGAAGTCAGGATATGTTATAAAAGTTAGATGCTCTGTGTTCAAATAGCTAAATGGAAGGACCAACATGGAGAAAAAGTATTGTGATGTTAGCACCACCCCAGGGGAGAGAGCCCTGTCGAGCTAATGTGAGTACTTCTATTTCCTTGGTAAGTCTCTCTCTAACAGTGATAAGGGTGACTCACCAGGCTGCCATAGCTTGATGACATTATCCCCCAATTCAATTTATTGTAATTATCATCAACAACAGTCAGTTATTGAGCGCTTCTTTGTGCTCATTACTGCAAATACAAAGATGAATAAGGCCCTTGAGGACCTTATAATCCACTTGGAGAGAGAGAAGATATACATGAAAGATAAATAACAATAAAAGGTAGCGCATAAAAACCAAATGAGGAGTACAGACAGGTGCTGAAGAAGGTCAGATGAGGGACAAATACTGTGAGGTGGATGGTGACATCAGGTTTCCATAAGGAAAGGAACATTAGAGGAAGAGATAGTTGCATTAGCACCACAGGGGTGGTTGGAAGTTGACATTCTAAGGAGGCCTCAAAACATGGGCTAAGGGGTTTGAAGGCTTGGTTTTGTAGGTGCATTCAGTGGGGAGAGGTGGTGAGGAAGGCGGTCTTCTTGGGACAAAAACATGGAGAGGTTGTGGATTGCATGGCTAGGGAAGCTAAGGGCCTTGAAGGCCCTCGATACAGGGTAAGGATTTGGGGAAATGGACTATGAGGTTAGCACACTTCCCCAATGTTAGCCTCTCCATCTTCTTTATTTTATTTGGATGCTGCTTTCATTTGCTTATTTCTCTCATCATGATTTTACTTCTGCTTCCTCACCTACCAGTTACACATTAATCCCTCTGTACCCTGAAACCATTTTCTTACCACTGAAACAATCCTTTCTAAGCTTTATGGCAACTTCTTTGCCATCAAATCAAGCAGCCTACTCTCCATAGTCATTCTCAACCTCTTTTCTGTGTTGGGCACCCCTTTAATAATGTCATTTTTCTGCTCAACAACCTTCATGGACTCATTGTTGGTTTCAGAACAAAGTTTAGTTCTTTAGACAATAATCTGAGACCTTCTGGCTTTAACTTTCCTTCCAGGTGATACTAATCGCTACCATTTATTGAATGATTTCTAGGTGCCAGGCATGGTGGCAACCATTTTTCATACATGATCTCGTTTAATGCAAAACTCTGTGGGGCTGCTCCAATTAACTTCCATATTTCACATATTTACAGCTCACAACTGTAGTCTTAGCCTCTCATGTGACGTGAGGACCTGTATATCCAAATGCTTACTTGACATCTCCATTTGAATGTAAGTGATACAGTGCTCACTTCGGCAGCACATATACTGAATGTAAGTGATATATATCCAAATATCACTTATTTCAAACTTACACGCTATTCAGAATTAAACTCCTGATTTCCCTCATCCCTGAACCTGCTCCTCCTATAGTCATTCTCCATTTGGGGAGATGATAATTTCACTTTTAAAAGTTTTTAGGCCAAAAATCTTGGAGATGCCTTTGATTTTCTCAGCTTTTAAGGCCACACACCCTGTCTATCAGCTCTACCATCAAAATCTATCGAGGGGGTGCCTGGGTGGCTCAGTCAGTTAAGCGTTTGACTTTGGTTCAGGTGATCTCGCAAGTTTGTGAGTTGGAGCCTCACTTTGGGCTCTGTGCTAACATTCAGAACCTGCTTTAGACCCTCTGTTCCCCTCCCTCTGTCCCTCCTCAACTTGTGTGTGCACTTGTGCGTTCTCTCTCTCTCTCTCTCTCTCTCTCTCTCTCTCTCTCTCTCTCACCATTTCTCACCACCCCTACTACTCCTGGTCTAATTTTCCACCACCTCTGACCTAGATTTTTGGAATAGTTCCATACCTACTGTCCCCACTTACACCTTTCCTCCCTACTGTAGTTTGTCAACACAGCAGCCCCCCGCCCCCCGCAAGAGATCCTGTTAAATAAAAGTCATATTTTGTCATACCCCTGCTTGGAATCTTTCCAATGGCTCCCATCTCACTCATTGTAAAATCTAAAGTCTGTATTATGGCCAGTTGTTACCTCCTCAGTGCCCACCCAGTCATCCACTTTTCTTTTCTTCAGCCAGTCTTCTCTAGCCACTCTGGTCTCTGTATTTTTTTTCTTGAATAATACAATATGTCCCCAACCTCAGAGAATTTGCACTTAATATTGCTATAAATGCTTTCCCCCAAGAAATCCAAAGAGTTTTCTTCCTTGGTTTCATTCAGGTCTCTATTGAAATGAAACTCATCAGAGAAACCTTCTAATGATCTATACGAAACAACCAACTCACCCCCACTTATGTCACTGTCTAACTCTTTAGTCTAATGTATTTTTCTTTATAGTTAGCACTTACTGATAGAGTAGAATGTTGTATTTCAATAAATATTTGTTGAAAGAACAAAAGAAGATATTTGTCTAAAGGAAATGGAAAAAGTATTTGAACCCAGAAATACATGGTTCTATATCTTGTTTTATACTATTATGTGCCACAGTTCCCCTACACAAACTTTCTGCTCCAGTCAAACTATGTCAGTTTCCATAGAAGAATGTAGTACCAGTAAGATGACATATTTTTTTTATCCTGATTCACCTTATATGAACATACAGCCAAACACACACCAAGAAATTCTGAGTAATGCATGTCAAACACAGTTATAAATGCTAGATCATGGGCAAATGAAATTTATCACAGGAATGCAACACTGGTTTACCATTTGAAAATCAATCAGTATGGGGCGCCTAGGTGGCTCAGTCAGTTAAGCATCTGACTTTGGCTCAGGTCATGAACTCAACATTTTGTGGGGCTGCCCTGCATCAGGCTCTGTGCTGACAGCTGACAGGCCTGAAGCCTGCTTCAGAGTCTGTCTCCCTTTCTCTCTGTGCCTCCCCTGCTTGCACTGTCTCTCTTTCTCTCTTTCTCTCAAAAATAAAGATTAAAAATTTTTTAAAATCAGTTTAATTCACCATATTAAAAGAATAAAGGACAAAAACAGAAGTCTATCTCAATAAATGCAGAAAAAGCTCTTGAGAGAAATGGAGGTCCATTAAAAAAAATCTCAGCTACCTAGGAATAGGAAATTTTCTCAATGTGATAAATGCATTTGTGAATAATGAATAAGTAATATCATATTCAGTGGTAAAAGACTGAACGCTTTCCCCCAAAGATTAGGAATGAGGCAAGGACATATGCTTTCACTTCTTCTACTTACTGGAGGCGCTGGCCAGTGAAATTAGGCAAGTGAAAAATAAAAGACATATGGATTGGAACAGAAGAACTAAAATAGTCTCCATTCATGGTGGCATGGTCACCTACACAAAAAATTCTAAAGAATCGACAGAAAATGTACTGAAACAAATAAGAAAAGCAAGTTTAGAGGATACAAGGTCAATGTACAAATTTCTATACACTAGCTATGCACAATTGATAAGTGAAATTTAAAATAATACCATTTTCAATTGCATCCAAAAACACGGAATACTTAGGGATAAATTTAACAAAGTACGTGCAAGTCTTTTTCACAGAGAAATATAAAATTTTGCCAAAGGAAATTAAAGAGGATCTAAATAAATGGGTTGGGGGATTTGCAGATGTTATTGCTAGGACATTAATTCCTCCCAGCTTTTCTGGAGATTCAACACAAACCCAATTAGAATCTCAGCATTATTTTTTGAGGAAATTGATAATCTCATTCTAAAAGGTAGAACAGAACCTAGAATAGATGTTGAAAAAGAACAAAGTTAGAAGACTTCTACTACCTGATTTAAAGAATGGCTATAAAGCTATGGTAATCAAGAGAATGTGGTATTGGTATAAGGATAGACATACAGAATAGAGTTCAGAAATAAACCCATAAGTATATGATCAAGTGATCTTTGACAAAGGTGCCAAAGCAATTCAATTAGGGCAAGAATGGTCTTTTCAGCAAATATGCTGGAGAAGCTAAATATCCAGATTTTAAAAAGGAAACTTGGGGCGCCTGCATTGTTCCATCGGCTGAGCAACTGACTTTTGATTTCAGCTCAGGTCATGATCCTAGGGTCAGGGGAATGAATCCTACTTAGGACTCCAGGCTGAGTGTGAAGCCTGCTTGGGAGTCTCTCTCTCCTTTTGTCCCTTCCCTGCTCATGTGCACTTCTTGCTCTCTCTCTCTCAAAAACTTTTTTTAAAAAAAGAAACTCAATCTTTACCTGATGCCATACACAAAAATTAACTCAAATGGACTATAGACCAAAAGGAAAAAGTGAAAATTAGAAAACACTTAGAAAAAGGTATAAGAGGAAAACTTCACCACCTTGATGTAAGAAAAGGTTTCTTAGGACACAAAAAGTACAAGCCATATAAAAAGAGGTTAATAAATTGGACTTCAAAACAACTTGTTAAATTTTTGTTTAACATTTATTCATTTTTGAGAGACAGAGACAGAGTAAGAGTGGGGGAGGGGCAGAGAGAGAGGAAGACACAGAATCTGAAGCAGGCTCCAGGCTCTGAGCCATCAGCATAGGGCCCACTGTGGGACTTGAACTCATGAACCGTGAGATCATGATCTGAACCAAAATCAGACACTTAACTGACTGAGCCACCCAGGTGCCCTGACTTCCCCCAAATTTAAAACTTATGTTCTTTGAAATATACTTTTAAGAGTGAGATGGCAAAATGGGAGAGAATTCTGTAATACATTACTCTGACCAAGGACTTATATCCAAAATATAAAGTGGACTCCTAATTAATTAATAAGACAACTGAGTTAAAAGAGTAGGCAAAGGTTTAAAATAGACATGTCACAGAAAAAGAAAAAGAAAAAATGAGCAATAAGCACACAAAGAGAAGCTCAACATCGCTAGTCATCAGGGAACCACAAATTAAAGGGACAGTCATAGATCACTACACATCTAGTAGGATGCCTTAAATTAAGAAGTCTGGTAATGCTAAGTGTTGGCAAAGATATGAAGCAAGAACTCTTGCACATTGCTGGTGGGAATTGTAAAATGGTGCAACCACTTTGGAAGACAGTGTGGAGTTTTCTTATAGAGTTAAATATACGTTTGCCATGTGGCCTGGCTTTCCTACTCTTCGAAATTTACTGAAGAAAAATAAAAACATGTTTCCATAGATAGATGTTCATAGCAGCCTTATTTATAATAGTCTAACACTGAAAATAATGTAAATGTCCATTAATAGATGAATGAATAAACAAATTGTAGCATATCCACATAATGATATACTACTCAGCAATAAAAGGGAACAGACTGCTGCTATACCCAAAACATGGATGAATCTCCAAAACATATGTGAGTAAAAAAATCCAAACATAAAATAGTTTATAACATATGGTTCCATTTATATAAAATTCTAGGAAAGTCATAATTAATAATGACAGAAAGGATGTCAACAATTGCCTAGTGCTTGAATTAGATATGTCTAGAAAGGAGCACAAGAGACCATTTTTAGGACATTATAAATAATCTGTATGTTGACCATGGTAATGATTACACTGGCATAAACATTAGTTATAGCTCAGAGGACTGTACACATATAATGGGTGCATTTTAATTATGTTAATTATACTTCAATAAAATAGATTTTTTTATAAAACATGGAAGATATAGTGCTTAAATATTCAACATGACATTTAGTAGGAATTCCAAAGAGAGAGAATACAGAGAATGGGGGATAATCAATATTGCAAGAGACAGTAGCTGACAAGTTTCTCAGATAGGATGAAAGATACTAATCTTCAGATTCAGGAAGTACAAATCTTGATCAGAAAGAAATAAGGTAAATCCACATGCAGAATCCAGAATTCCAAAGACAAAATGAGGTTGAAACAACCTAATTACCCTTAAGGAATAGCAATTAGAGGGACAGAAGACTTAATAAGAACAACAACTGAAGGCATAAGACAGTGGAAAATCATCACCATATCCAGCAAAATCCCCTTCAAACTAGAATTCTATATCATTTAAAAACATTTTCAGAAACAGGGTGGTGGTTATGAAGGTGTACAATTATGGAAAAAATCTATCACCTCGTGCACTTAATGTTTGTACATTTTACCATATGAAAGTTATATCTGAATGACAAATTTTAAAATATTTCCAGTCATAGGTCTTGAGTTTTTACCATCCACAGAGCCACAAAAAAAAACCCTACCAAATACATACTTCTTTTTAAAAAATTATGTTTGGGGCACCTGGGTGGCTCAGTCAGTTGAGTGCCTGACTTCGGCTCAGGTGACTATCTCATGGTTCGTGAGTTTGAGCCCCGCGTCGGGCTCTGTGCTGACAGCTCAGAGCCTGGAGCCTGCCTCGGATTCTATGTCTCCCTCTCTCTCTGCCCTTCCCCTGCTTGCACACTGTCTCTCTCTCTCAAAATTAAATTTAAAAATTATGTTTATTTTTGAGAGAAAGAGACAGACAGACAGACAGATAGAGTACAAGCAGGAAAGGAGCAGAGAGAGAGGGAGACAGAATCTGAATCAGGCTCCAGGATCTGAGCTGTCAGCACAGTTCATGATGTGGGACTCAAACCCACGGCCCACAAGATCATGACCTGAGCTGAAGTCGGATGCTTAACCCACTGAGCCACCCAGGTGCCTTCCCCCATTTTTAAGATTTTTGATGTCATTGTATTTTTTGATGTTTGTTTATTCTTTGTGTGTGTGTGTGTGTGTGTGTGTGTGTGTGTGTGTTCAATTACTTTAATAACACTACATTTACCATGTTATCACCATCAATGTAAATTCAGGTTAGACAAGAAAATTTTATAAGTGCGATAGCGCTCTAGAGTATACCAAAGTTTTTGTATAATGTCTGACACCAAACCACCTTGCTGATAAATCAGTAATCACTTCAATTATAGGTAATTTGTTAACATTTGTGATTCTTACCAAAAAAATAAATTTCATACATTTAAAAAGTGTTTTTCATTTACCTTTGCATTAGTACTTAAAATACACATTTCTATTTCAACATGACATTTAAAAGTTATTTTAATACAATAGCAGCATAAATATAATTCTGCAATTATAAAAAAAGCTAAACTGAGACACATACTTAAGCTATTCTCATGTTTACACATGATTCTGAAATAAATACTACTTCTAAGCAGCTGTTATCAGCTTTTTAGGTTTGGTTTAAACACACATATTTTCAGTTGTGGGGAAGCTTATTATGTTATATGCCATGCATTGCTCCAAAAGGGTTCTAAGAGCCAACCAGCCCCCAAAACTGAGTTACTCAATCAGTCTGCAAAGCAGGCAGAAGAAAGTTAAATTAAACAGAATTCTTAAATAACATCAAAAGCATGTGATCATCTGCAGCAACTGGGAGAACTTGGGGATTGCCGCGTCGTTCTCTCTGTAACTTTAAGAAGATGCTGGTTTTACCACTAACAAGTACATTGAAAAGTGACATGTTTCTTTTGTGCTAATTTGACTCCCCTGAATGACCTAGCTAACTGGTCACTGGTAATTTGGTTACCAGGCAAATCAGGCCTACAAGAAAGGAAACCAATAGGTAAATGATGGTGTTATTGTCTGACGCATTCAAACCATTTATTTTCAACATAAACATATAAACTCAACATGAGATGTAGAGAGCAAGCACCACCAACACACCAAGACAGCTTCTCTTCCTCTAAGGCTTAGGTTTTGCCCAGAACTCCTTATCCATGGAACGGCCCGTACCAAGCGTCATCGCTCCCACCACCAAGCCTTGGGCTGCCGCACGCTTGTGGATCAGGTGAACAGACATTTTAGTATTTCCCCTGCTCTTCAGTTTATATAGTCCATATCCAACGATTGCTGCAAATCCCGCCATTCCGAGGGGAACAAACGGTGCCACCCTAGCTTTTCGGATAAGCTTAGATCCCTGATCTTCATCACATGAAGAAAGAGAAACATCTGTGCTGGTGGACATAGTGACTGAAGGAATCTGCAATTGACAGTAATGCTCAACCTCCAATCGGTTCTCAAGCTCCAACCGGTTTCTCGATGTTTATTTATTCTTGAGAGAGAGAGTGACACAGCATGAGCTGGGGAGGGGCAGAGAGAGAGGGAGACACAGAATCTGAATTGAGCTCCAGGCTCTGAGCTGTCAGCACAGAGCCTAGTGTGGGGCTCCAACTCACAAACCTCAAGATCATGACCGGAGCCAAAGTTGGACGCTTAAGTGACTGAGCCACCCAGGCATCCTTCAAATATGTACTTCTGAAAGAGAAATTTAAATCAACGGAAAAGAATGAGGCTTACCAATTGAGAAATTAATAAAATATGTAAAACTATATAAGGATCATTTTGTCAAACAGCAATAATAATATCATATTCACTTGATTGTAAAATATACTTTTAAAAAGCTTCTCAACATTTCTGAGGTTTAAATGCACCCTGTATGTTGATGTGTTATGGTTTAATTGGCAGTATTTTTTCTTTGCTTGGAGTCAGTAAAATAATGGTGCATCTAATATCCAGAGTTTTTGACTCAGCAAAATGTAGTAATGATGACTAATTTAGGTAATATAAAAAACCAAAGTGGAGACAAAATTATTTAAAATGGGAAAATGGAGTTAAAATGTTCTAAGATCCACTTTTAGGACAAGAATAGACATATTAAATGGGTTTATATTTTAGTAAGTGTGACTATCCAAATCTAAGGGAAACCTAGCTCTGGATCCTAACCACACAGGAAAAATATCTCAAATGACGTTAAAACCCACTATTTTGACTGTACATGCCTAATGGAATGTATCCAAAGGACAAAACGAGCCATGAAGGAATATTAGGCTACATTAAGTAGTCTTTTTGTTGATAGTGATGTTAGTAGTGTTATTTTAAAACTACCAAATATGTAATGATGTTAATGTCACTAGGATCCAAGATTTTCAAGATAAAGGGATAGAAGTGTACAATTAGATAAATTAACTAAAAACCTTGTAACCTTAAATTTGATTGGTACTATAGTAAGATCTTGTCATTTATTTTTCACTTCCTGAAAATATACTTCTTTCCTAGCTCAGTGAAAAGAACTAGGAAAATCCCAGTAGCAATGAGCCCTCTTAGCCCCCATATTGTGGTAGCTAATTTTTCTGCTAGGTAGCATAAAGGGCTCCTTGGTGCAATGACTGATTACAGATTTGGATTATGAAATGAAAAACATGAGTGTCATACATCCTATTTTGCCATTAAGCAAGTAAGTTATCAAAGACCACAAGGGGCATGTCAAAAGGATGTAGGACCCAGCTTGAAAGAGCTAGACCCCCACTGCCCAAGTATGGCATAATTTGAACACAACAGGAAAAGTGATTGCAATGTATCAAAAATCACAAGACACATAAAAATCCGTGAGTTCGTAATGATAATTTGAAAAATATTGATCACTAGGGGCTGGGGGTAGGGATGAATGGGGGAAAACAGCTTAATGGGTATGGAGTGACTTTAAGGATGATGAAAATGTTTTAGAACTAGATAGAGGCAATGATTGTATAACATTGTGAATGTGACAAATGCTACTGAATTGTACACTTTAAAATGGTTAAGTTAATGTTATATGAACTACACCCCAATTAAAAAAATATTGGGTGACAGATACATGGCACCTTATTACATACTTCCCTACTTTTGTGTACGTTCAAAAACTCCCATGGATCAAAGAAGCCATAATGGAAAATACAGCCAAATCATACTGAAAAGATTATATAGCAAAACTTAAGGGATATAGCCAAAGAAGTACTTACAAGAGCAATGTATAGCCTCAAAGGCTCATATAAGACAAGGAGAAAGACTAAAAATTAATAAGCTAAAAATCCAATTTCAAAAATTAGAATAAGAACGAGTAAATAAGATGTAGTAGTAGAAGGAAAGAGTTAATAAAGAGCAGAAATTCAATAGAAACTAAAGATATAAGAGGATCATAAAGACAAAAGTTGTTTCTTTGACTAATAAAATAGACTTCTGGCAAGATTAATATGCCACCTGCCAAGATGATCTCCTACTAGCCTTCTCTCTTATTTGCCCCCAGCCCACCACCATGGGCTTGTCTTTATTGTCAATGACCTTGGCCATATACTCCAGTCAAGGTCCC
Source organism: Suricata suricatta (assembly GCF_006229205.1). Classification (NCBI taxonomy): domain Eukaryota; kingdom Metazoa; phylum Chordata; class Mammalia; order Carnivora; family Herpestidae; genus Suricata; species Suricata suricatta. The sequence goes on from NC_043717.1 coordinate 97,520,532, forward strand.
AATACCCTCCCCCTATACAGCAGAGAAGAGTCTCTTTTCCCCCTCACTTTCATGTCATTTTCATCAGAATCATTGGAGTTGCAAGCTTGTAATGAAGATGAGTAACAAGTTTCTACATTGTGCATATCTCTTCAGCCGCACATGGTCCCAGACTTCTCCATTGCAAATTAGGATTTTGGCTTTGTGTCTGCACAGAAAAGCAAGCATCTCTGTTAGCTATCCATTGCTGTGTAAGAAATTATCTCCCCAAATTTAGCAGCTTAAAACAATGTTATCTCACTGATTTTGTGCATCAGGAATCCAGGAGTGGCTTAGATGGGTCCTTCTGTTTGATAGTCCCTCATGAAGTTGCAGTCAAGCCCTCAGCTGGGGCTATGGTCTCATCTGAATTCTCGACTAGGGGAGCATCTGCTTCCAGGATCATTCCTGTGGTTGCTGGTTAGTTCTTCACTGGCTGTGGCTTTGCCATAGGCTCCCTGGCTGTTCTCCTGACATAGGGTGGCCTCCTCCAGTGTGAGTGAGTCAAGAGTTAGCAAGAGCAAGACAGAACCAAAGATGGAGGCCATTATATTTTACAACATTATTTTGGAAGTCATGTGCCAAAACTTGTGCCGTATTCTATTGATCACCTGTACCAATCTGGGTCTAATGTGGGAGAGTATTACACAAGGGGTGAATATTAGGAGGCAGGAATCACTGGGGTCATCTCAAAAGCAGGGTACCACACCATCCAATTATTCCCCCAAACAAGAACTGTGCATCCACTCAGAGAAACAGAAGAAAGACTGCTTCCTTATTTAAAATAGTTTATTATCTCTCTTTTCTGACCACCAAATTATTAGAGCGCAATCTTGGAGCATTGAAACGTGTATTGTACTATTTTGAATTCCAATATATTCGGCAAGAAACAGCCATAAAACTGAAATAAAGGGAGGTCTGCCTTTCACAACCTATATCCTAATTTGAACATACCCTTTCCCTGTCCATATGGAAATCTAGCTAATGCACAGAAAATAGTTCTAGGTACACTAGCAGCTAGAGACTGCTCCATAGCTAATTATGTTTTAGTTGTAACCACTTGCATTTAATTTGTACTCTTTTTATTAACCACATCCCATTGAAACTGGAACCATTTGTCCTACTATTTTCTGGCTGTTGTTTCTGTCCTGGTGCCAAGGTTCTATAGAAAGAAATGTGAAATCCTTGCTCTCCTCATTGCAATCTGTCCAGATCTGCAACACCGTCACTGTAAGCTTTTGGAAATTAATATCACTCTTCCTCATTTATCATGTAATTGAAGCCTCACCATACACTTGTAAAAATGTCATTATCCTATTTTATAGATGAGAAAGCTGAAACTGGGGAGATTAAATTTCCTCAGATCATGTGACCAGCACAGTAAGCCACAGTGCCAGGATGTGAAGCCAGGTCCTCTGGCCCTCAGGGAAATTTGGGGAGCTTTTTATTTTTTAGTTTATTTATTTATTTTGAAAGAGAGTGAGAGTGTGCACATGAAAGAGAAAGCAGAGGAAGGGCAAAGAGAGAGGGAGAGAGAGAGAATCCCAAGCAGGCTCTGCACTGTCAGGGTGGAACCTAATGCGGGGCTTGAACTCACAAACCCTGAGATTGCGACCTGAGCTGAGACCAAGGGGTGGATGTTTACCTGACTGAGCCACCCAGGTGCCCCTTTGGGAACTTTTAATTGAAGTACTACAGCCATTCAGGAAAATGCACAAATCATAAATATAAACCGCAATGAATTATGATAAAGTGAACATATTTGGATAAGCAGATCCCAGATGAAGAAACAGAACTTGGCACCCAGAAGGCCCCTTTCTGCCTCTTCCTAGTCACTATCCCCCCAAGAGCAATGACTATGTTTATTTCTAGTGGCATAAATAAGTTTACTCTTGTGGAGTCATCCACTGTGAATTATGTTGTGTAGACCTTCGTTCTTTATGAGATTCATCCATGCTATTGATTAGAGTTGTAGCTCATCCATTCTTATTGCTGTTATATCATGTACTCCCTTATATGATGTAATGAAAAGAGTACTTCACATCTGTGATTTTCTTCCCCAAAATTCATAACCTCGGTGTAATCATGAGAAAATGGCAAACCCAAATTGAAGGGCACTCTGCAAAATGTGTGACCTATATTCTTCAAAACTCTCAAAGTCATGAGAAACAAGGAAAGACTGAGAAAATGTCGCAGGCCAGAGGAGACCTAGGGAACAGAAAAAGGACATTAAAAGAAAAGCTAGTGAAATCCAAATAAAATCTATAGTTTAGTTAATAGTACAATGTCCATGATAGTTTCTGAGTTTTGACAAATGCACCATGGCTAATGAAAACGTTTATTGGAAGCTGGTTATAAAGTCTATGAGGAGGGGGCGCCTGGGTGGCTCAGTCGGTTAAGCCTCCGACTTCGGCTCAGGTCAGATCTCATGTTTGTGGGTTCGAGCCCCGCGTCAGGCTCTGTGCTGAGTGCTGGCTCAGAGCCTGGAGCCTGCAGCCTGCTTCCGGTTCTGTGTCCTTCTCTCTCTGCCCCTTCCCCTCTCATGCTCTGTCTCTCTCTGTATCAAAAATAAATAAAACATTAAAAAAATAAATAAAAAAAATAAAGTCTATGAGGAGGAAAGAAGAATATACGGGGACTCTGGACCATATTAACAAGTGCCCTGTAAGTTTAGAATGATTCACAAATAAAAAGGTTTAAAAATGGGCAAATGATTTGCATAGATATTTCACCCATGATGCACAGATGGCCAATAGCACCTGAAGACATGCTCAAAGTCATTAGTCGCTGCTGGTGGGAATATAAAATGGCCGGCCACTGTGGAAAACAGCTTGGCATTTCCTCAAAAAGTCAAACATGAAATAACCATATGACCCAGCAATTCCACCTCCAATAATATTTGACTAAGGTAACGTGAAGTGTTACGACTAATTGTAATTTGACTGCACAGTTAGAGTTCTGGCTTTGACAAAGATCGCAGATGGCAACCAAGACTCTGGGAGTAGAGAGAGGCATTCTCCAGCATTCCGGCTTTGGTGACTGCGTGGATGTGAGTTCTACCTGCTAAGACAGAGAAAACATGGGAAGGAATAGGCTTTTGGGAGAATGGAATTCAGGGATTCTGTCTTAGGTGGCCGGGTTTGAGATACCTCTAAAGAAACGTTAGCTAGGCAGTTAGAGAGGAGACTGGAGGTGTCTGGCTAGAAATACAATTTGTTTTTGTAAAGAACCAGCCATTAGTAACCACATACTGCCCAAGGCATGTTCTACTTGCTACGGACACTGTGGGAAGCTGGTCCCCCTGGGTTGGTGAGGGTCAATTTTAAGGGTTCTTTTTTTCTTCTGTACAATGACTGTTCAGATGGTGTGATTTGCTACATGAACTACACTGTCACGGTCACTCCATCTGAGTTGACTGCTTTCTGAAGGCATGTCTGACCTGCAAATGGTCATTCTGCATCAACATGTCCAATCTGGGAGAAGAATTTTGCTAACTGCTGTTTGAAGCTGCCATTAATTTCAAGGTGAGGGCAGATGGGGTAGGTGGCTGGGACTCAACTTGAGGGTTCACTCTGACTACTCTTGGATGCTGTTGGTGGACCTCAGTCACTATGGCCAGTTCCCCCCTTGAGGGAAATCTGTCACCAGTATGGCCCCTCCCACAGGGCAGAATATTATAAAATATTATAGAAGAGTGGCTCTTCGGTTCTCAGACTGAAGGTTTCACAGTCTGAGGAAGTCAGGAATGGTTCCTGGGATTGTCATAACCAGTCTGCATTGTCTCGGGTGACGCTGGGAAAGATAGCCTTACTGTTCTGGAAGTAGAGGTCTGGTAGGGCAGCAAAATCAAAATGGTCAGACTGCTGGCTTAGGAGAGGCATAAGAACTAAACACAGTATGTGAGCCTGGATTGAAAGAAAATTGATATATAGAATATCAGTGATAAAATTTGAATATGACTATCTGCCTACAAGATGATAATATTGTACTGACACTAAAGAGCCCATATCTAATAATTTAGCTATATTTATCTAAGAGAATGTACTTGTTCTCAGGAGAGTCACAGGGAACTATCCAGGGACAAAATAACCCAGCAAAAACAATACCAATGATAAGACTATGTATGTGTGGGTGCCTGTGGGCAGAAAGAGGGAGAGGGAGGTGTGACATGTCAGATGTGGCCAAATGTTAATCACTAACAAATCAGCATTCATTGATGTAAGTATTCACCATACTAGACGTTCTTCTGTCATTTTGCAAGATTTTTTTTTCAAAGTAAAATATTGGAGGCTAAAACTGAACAAAAAGCTGGCTTGGAAAGCCAGGAAACTAGGTTTAGGAAGGAAAGAAAAGTTGGATGAAAACATGGGGGTGGGGGTGGGGGTCTGGAGTAACTGCTCAGAATAGATATTCTCTGCTTTTTTTTTTTTTTTTTCGGTCTTGATATGTCAAGAAGTGAGCTCAGTGTGAATGAGCAAATGTGAGGCAGCTCAGCATTTAGTTGCTTGTGATGGTGCAGTTACACTGATTGTCTCACAGTCTACTGGTGAGTGCAGAAATTGATATATTTTTCTGAATTCCTTTCCAGAAAGGTACATCAGGAAGGCTCACTTGTCCAGAACTTTTGTGTTTATTTGTGTGCATCTCAGTATTTTTCTTTCTTTTCTTAGCCTGTTGAAGCATAAGGGGGAAAGAAAAATTGTGTATTTCAGATGTACAATGCAATGTTTTGATACACATACACCTTGTAAAGTGATCATCATAATCAAGCTCATTCATACATGCTTCTTTTCACTTTTGGGGGCGAGTGGTCAGGACATTGAAGATCGACTCTCGGCACATTTCAAGTATACAATCCAACATTATTATTATTATTATTAATAGTTTATTGTCAAATTGGTTTCCATATAACACCCAGTGCTTCTCCCCACAACTGCCCCCCACCATGACCATCAACCCCTTCCCTCCTCCACCTCCCCCCCCTTCAGCCCTTGGTTCGTTTTCAGTATTCAATAGTCTCTCATGATTTGTTTCCCTCTCTCTCTCCAACTCTCTTTCCCTCTTCCCCTCCCTATGGTCCTCTGTTAGATTTCTCCTGTTAGACCTAGGAGTGTAAACATATGGTATCTGTCCTTCTCCACCTGACTTATTTCGCTTAGCATGATACCCTCGAGGTCCATCCAGTTTCCTACAAATGGCCATTACAATCCAGCATTATTAACCCCACCTTTGTTTGCATGTAATTTCATTTCTCTTTCTTTTCTGTATATGTATACTATACAAACATACATCTCAAGGCACAGACTCTCCCTGAGTATACAGATTTCTAAATTATCTCCCTAGAGGTGGTTATTGAAGCCTAGAGAACATATAAAGTACAAAGATCAAGGTACCCATGGTAGAAACCTGAAAGGTCTAATAGCAGAGAAGTAGCCAACAAATGAAGCTGAAAGGAGACCCTAAGGAGGTATGGAAAGAATTGACAACATAAAAGCCAATGAGAAGAAAATGCTTCAAGGAGAAGGGAATCGCCTACATTCTAGAACTGTCTTGACGAATATGGTAGCCACTAGCCTCTGCTGAGGATCCTGGCTGGAATGCTGGTCCCTCAGTGAGGGGGAACGGGCTGCCATTTCTGGGGATGTCTGGCCATACTCAGCTTTTCCTGGTCACCGAGGTATTGAAGACAGATGCCTCTCTCTGCAGAGAAATGTCCAGTACAAGAGTAAGCAGCTCCATGGCTGTTATGTTCCCTTCATCAGCTTGATCATTTCGAAGATTACTGGCTAGTGATTTTGGAGAATGTCCTCCTACTTGCATTGCCTCATGCTTGGCCAGGCCACTTCAGCAAACAAATGAAAGTACACCTAGTGGAGGGTCCAAAATATCACTATGAGTAGGAAGATAAATCAACCAGAGTCACAACAACAGAGAGCAAGTAACACTCTCCAAAAAACACCTCCTAAAGGGCCAGGCTGTGGACAGTGTATGACCCCTCTTGAATATAGTAGTGCTCACAGGTTCAGGGCACATAATAAGCTTTTAAAACACACAAGGGACAAAAACTAGCCAAAATGATGAAACAGAAGAATTATCTTCAAAATTAATTCCAGGAAGAAATGACAGCTAAAGAATTGATCAAAACAGATATAAACAATATAACTGAATAAGAATTTTGAGTAATAGTCATAAGATTAATCACTGGGCTTGAAAAAAGCATAGAAGACAGCAGAGAATCTATTGCTGCAGAGATCAAGGAACTAAAAAATAGTCATGATGAATTTTAAAATGCTGTAAATGAGGTGTGAAATAAACCAGAGGTGGTGACAATGAAGATTGAAGAGGCAGAGGGGAGAATAGGTGAAATAGAAGATAAAATTATCGGGAATGATAAAGCTGAGAAAAAGAGAGATTAAAAAATTCCAGAGCATGAGGGGAGAATTAGAAAATTAAGTGATTCAAAGAAACGGAATAATATCCATACCATAGGAGTTCCAAATGAAGAAGAGAGAGAGAAAGGGGTGGAAGGTGTACTTGAACAAATCATAGCTGAGAACTTCCCCAATCTGGGGAAGGAAAATTGAAAGCTGGGAGGCACAGAGAACTCCCTTCAGACTTAACGTTAATCAGTCTTTTGCATGACATATCATAATGACACTGGCAAAATACAAAGATAAAGAGAGAATTCTGAAAGCATCTAGGGACAAACGGGCCTTAACCTACAAGGGTAGACACATAAGGGTAGTAGCAGACCTATCTACTGAAACTTGGCAGGCCAGAAAGGAGTGGCAGGAAATTTTCAATGTACCAAATAGAAAAAATATGCAGCCAAGAATCCTTTATCCAGCAAGCCTGTCATTCAGAATAGAAGGAGAGATGAAGATTTTCCCAAACAAACAAAAACTGAAGGAATCAATCACCACTAAACCAGACCTACAAGAGATCCTAAGGGGGACTCTGTGAGTGGAATGTTGCAAAGATCACAAAGGACCAGAGACATAACTCACTACAAGCATGAAACCAGATAACACAATGACTCTAAATCCATATCTTTCAATAATAACACTGAAGGTAAATGGACTCGATGCTCCAATCAAAAGACATAGGGTATCAGAATGGATTAAAAAAAAAGACCCATCTATTTGCTGTCTACAAGAGACCCATTTTAGACCTTAGGACACCTTCAGATTGAAAGTGAGGGGATGGAGAACCATCTCTCATGCTACTGGAAGTCAAAAGAAAGCCAGAGTAGCCATACTTATATCAGACAAACTAGATTTTAAACTAGCAGCTGTAACAAGAGATGAGGAAGGACATTCTATCACAATTATTGGGTCTATCTCTCAAGAAGGGCTAACAATTATAAATGTTTATGCACCGACTCTGGAAGCACCCAAAATATAAAACAATTAGTCACAAACATAAGCAATGTTCTTGGTAAGAATGTGGAAATTGCAGCGGATTATAGTAGTACATTTACAGCAATGGACAGACCATCCAGACAGAAACTCAATAAAGAAACAGTGGCCCTGAATGATACACTGGATCAGATGGGATTGACAGAGATATTCAGAACATTTCATCCTAGAGCAGCAGAATACACATTATTCTCAAATGCACAAGGAACATTCTCCAAGATAGATCACATACTGGGTCACAAAACAACCTCAATATATACAAAAGAATTGAGATCATACCATGCACACTTTCAGATGACAATGCTGTGAAACTTGAAATCAACCACAGGTGGGGTGCCTGGGTGGCTCAGTTGGTTGAGCGTCTGACTTCAGCTCAGGTCATAATCTCATGGTTTGTGAGTTTGAGCCCAATGTTGGGCTCCATGCTGAAAGCTCAGAGTCTGGATCCTGCTTCAGATTCTGTGTCTCCCCCTTTATCTGCCCCTCCCATGATCATGCTCTGTTTCTCTCTGTCTCTCAATGATAAATAACATTTAAAATTTTTTAGAAAAGAAAAGAAATCAACCATAGAGAAAAGTTCAGAAAACTTCCAAATGCATGGAGGTTAAAGAACATCGTACTAAAGAATGAGTGGGTCAACCAGGCAATTAAGGAAAAACTAAAAAATATATAGAAACAAATGAAAATGAAAATACTACATTCCAAACCCTTTGGGATGCAGCAAAGGCAGTCCTAAGAGGAAAATACATTGAAATCCAGGACTATCTAAAGAAACAAGAAATATCCTAAATACAAAATCTAACAGCACACCTGAAGGAACTAGAAGCAGAACAACAAAGAAACCCCAAGGTGATCAGAAGAAGAAAAATAATAAAGATCAGAGCAGAAATAAATAATATAGAATAAAAAAACCCCAGTATAACAGATCAATAAAACTAAGAGTTGGTTTTTTTAAAAAATAACAAAATTGATAAACCACTTGCCAAACTTCTCAAAAAGAAAAGAGAGAGGACCCAAACAGATAAAATCATGAATGAAAATGGATTTATCCCAACCAGTCCCTCAGAAATACAAGTGATTATCAGAGAATACTATGAAAAATTATACGCCACAAACTGGACGACGTGGAAGAAATAGACAAATTCCTAGACACCCACACACTACCAAAACTCAAACAGGAAGAAATAGAAAATTTGAACAGACCCATAACTAGTGAAGAATTGAATCAGTTATCAAAAATCTCCCAACAAATAAGAGTCCTGGGCCAGATGGCTTCTCAAGGGGAATTCTACCAGACATTTAAAGCAGAGTTAATGCCTATCCTTCTCAAGCTGTTCCAAAACATAGAGATGGAAAAACAGCTTCTGGACTCATTCTATGAAGCCAGCATTACCTTGATTCCAAAACCAGACAGAGACCCCAAAAAAGTACAGGCCAATATCCCTGATGAATGTGGATGCAAAAATTCTCAACAAGATACTAGCAAATCAAATTCAACAGCATATAGAAAGAATTATTCACCATGATAAAGTGAGATTCATTCCTGGGCTACAGGGCTGGTTCACTATTTGCAAATCAATCAGTGTGATACATCACATTAATAAAAGAAAGAATAAGAACCATCTGATCCTGTCAATAGATGCGGAAGAAGCATTTGACAAAATATAGCATTGTTTCTTAATAAAAACCTTCAAGAAAGTTGGGATAGAAGGAATATACCTAGGGGTGCCTGGGTGGCTCAGTCGGTTAAGCCTCCAGCTTCGGCTCAGATCAGATCTCACGTTCGTGGGTTCGAGCCCCGCATTAGACTCTGTGCTGACAGCCAGCTCAGAGCCTGGAGCCTGCTTCCGGTTCTGTGTCTCCTTCTCTCTCTGACCCTCCTCCTCTCATGCTCTTTCTCTCTCTGTATCAAAAATAAATTTTAAAAAACATTAAAAAAATTTAAAAAAGAAGGAATATACCTAAACATCCTAAAAGCCATTTATGAAAAGCCCATAGATAATATCATCCGTAATGAGGAAAAACTGAGAGCTTTCCCCCAGAGATCGGGAACACAACAGAGATGTCTACTCTCACATGCACTCCAATGTTTATAGCAGCACTTTCAAAAATAACCAAATTATGTTAGGAGACTAAATATCTATCAGCTGATGAATGGATAAAGAAGATGTGGTACATATATACAATGGAGTATTACTCAGCCATCAAAAAGAATGAAATCTTGCCATTTGCAACTACGTGGATGGACGTAGAGGGTATCATGCTAAGTGAAATTAGTCAGAGAAAGACAAATGTCCTATGACTTCATTCATATGAGGACTTTAAGATACAAAATAGAGGAACATAAGGGAAGGGAAGCAAAAATAATATAAAAACAGGGAGGGGGACAAAAACATAAGAGACTCTTGAATATGGAAAACAAACAGAGGGTTACTGGAGGGGTGTGGGGGGGGATGGGCTAAATGGGTGAGGGGCATTAAGGAATCTATAGATTAAGGAATTAATAGATTAAGGAATCTACTCTTGAAGTCATTGTTGCACTACATGCTAACTTGGATGTAAATTTTTAAAAATTAATTTTAAAAAGATGTGGTTTATATATACAATGGAACACTACTTGGCAATGAGAAAGAATGAAATCCTGCCATTTGCAGCGATGTGGATGGAACTGGAAGGTTCTATGCTGAGTGAAATAAGTCAGTTGGAGGAAGATAGATATCATATGTTTTCACTAGTGTGTGGATCTTGAGAAACTTAACAGAAGACCATGGGGGAGAGGAAGGGGAAACATAGTTACAAACAGAGACAGAGGGAGGCAAATTTAAAGAGATTGTTAGATACAGAACAAGCTTGAGGGTTGATGGGGGGTTGGGAAGAGGGGAAATGGGGGATGGGCACTGAGGAGGGCACTTGTTGGGATGAGCACTGGGTGTTACATGTAAGCGATGAACCACGGGAATCTACCCCAAAAACCAAGAGTGCACTGTACACACTGTATGTTAGCCAATTTGACAATAAATTACATTATGAAAATAAAGTAAATTTTACCTAAGTGGATTTAAAAATTCAGCTGCCACATGTGATTACTGGCTACTCTAGGGGACAACACGAGTACATAACATTCTCAGCACTGTAGAAAGTTCTGTTGGACAGCATTCAGCTGAAAATCAAGCAAGATAGGGACCATCGTCCAGTGGACCCTGGACAATTAAAATGGAATAGTTTAATTGGATGGACAGAGCTGCAGGTAGGTGTGTAGATTTGGTGGCAGGAAGCTCTGGAAATTTCTATCTGAAGCTGTCCATTTTTAATGTGGATTTGAATATTCATTTGCCAGGAGGTGGAGGGTATGAAGAGAGTGAGGGCTTGACGTGGCATCTGTGGAAAGTGGGAGAGAGAGAACATTGGCTGGAGCCTTGGTTCTCTAACTTGACTGTGCATCTGAATCCCTTGGAGGCTTTATTACGACCCTGAGTGCTGGGCCCCCACTGACCCAGGGACTCTGACTCAGTAGGTTTGGTTGGGCTGAGAATTTACATTTCTATTACGCTCCCAGGTGTCACTCACGCTGCTGTTTGGGGGACCACAGTTTTGAAAGCCACTGGGCTCACCAAATGGCACTGACGTTGGAAGGACATTGGAAGGACATCTCGATGCTGGTGGCAGGGAAGGGTGTGGGGACAGCTAGGAAGGCTTGTGGCCATGGAGAAAGTGAGAGCGCCGACTGCAGGAACACTTGTGAGACTGTTGGCGCAACAGGATATTAGATTAGAAGTTTTGGGGCACCTGGGTGGCTCAGTCGGCTAAGCATCCAACTTCGGCTCAGGTCATGATCTCACGGTTCATGGGTTTGAGCCCCACATCAGGCTCTGTGCTGACAGCTTGAAGCCTGGAGCCTGCTTCCGATTCTGTGTGTCCCTCTCTCTCTGCCCCTCCGTGCTCATGCTGTCTCTCTCTTTCAAAAATAAATAAAACATTAAAAATTAAAAAAAAAAGAAGTTTTGACCAAGACACCAAGGTGTAATAGATAGCGAAGTGATTAATGAGATAGGCCAACCTGTATGAATTTCAAAGTAGGGAACAAGAACTGACTTTAAAACTCTTGGACGCTTCACCCACGGTAAGAAAATAGAAGGATCTGGTTGTTGGGGATTAGGGGGGGATTTGTAAGTATGAGTTCTTCCAAGAGGGCTGTGCTGTGAGCCTGTCTCCCCAAGAAGGAGGGCTGGAGGGTGCTTCTCCGCAGTCATCAAGTCAGGAGAGGCTTGTACTGACTTACAGTGCCTGCTATGTGTCCCCCGCAGTTAGGGACACATGAGGACATGGTGTCTGACTCTCCTCTGGGAACTGTGAAAGGCTGGCCACAGTTCTAACAGCAGGAGCACGTGAGTGTTGCCGTTGTTTTGGGAAATGCCTGTGCTCCCCGCGTCTGCAAGAACCAGAGGTGTATAAAATGTCCTGAGGGGTCGGACAAGGGCCACACAGGCATGAGAGGTCTGCAGCTACCAGTCTGCAATGTGGGGTCTCAGAGCATCTATAGACTCACAAACACATCCACCAAACGGTTGATTTTGATGAATTTTTTTTTAATGTTTATTTGTTTTTGAGAGAGAGAGAACAAACGCGAGTGCAAGCACCAGTTGGGGGAGGGACAGAGCGAAAGGGGGACAGAGGATCCAAAGCAGGCTCTGCCTTGACAACAGAGAGCCTGATGCGGGGCTCAAATTCATGACCCATAAGATCGTGACCTGAGTCAAAGTCGGATTCTTAACCAACTGAGCCACCCAGGTGTCCCAAAAGGGTGGATTTTAAGCATCTTCTGGGCCCAGAGACTGCAAAGCCGATTGACAACAGTATCAGTCAAGAAAAAGCCATTCCTGTCTCCGTTACCCTTTCTTCTTTTTCCTTCCTTTGTCTCTGAACTAGTGGTGCTAGACACAGCAAATTAAAATGCAGGGTGCCCAGCTAAATTTGAATTTGAGATAAACAGTGAATACCTTAATGTCCCATGACTTCTGTTAGTTCAACGTACTGATCACACTTGTAAAAGAACTAAGTCTACCGAACCTCTAGCAGTGCTTACTTCTGCTACCACAGTGAATCTTTACTTCTCATTCTCTTGGCTTTTGTTTTAATTATTAGAAATATGAATTCCTTTGGTAATCAAAATCACTAAAGATTTTTTTGAAACATATCCTTTTCCTTTGTGTTTCATGAACATCTTTCCATGGTAGTACTCTTCTCAAAAGTGGCTTCATATTTTAAAGTTTATTTAAAAAAACTTAAAAGTTTAAAGTTTATTTTGAGAGAGGGAGCAGGGGCAGGGCAGGGGGGGAGAGAGAATCCCAAGCAGGCTCCGTGCTGCCAGCACAGAGCCCAATAAGGGGCTCGAACTCACGAACTGTGAGATCGTGACCCAAGCCAAAGATGGACACTTAACTGACTAAGCAACCCAGGTGCCCGAAAAAGTGGCTTCTAATTGCTGTTTAGTATCTCATTGTAAAGCTGTCACACAAAGTACTCAAGTCCCTGATTCTGATTGTTTTATATTTTATTAATACACATGACATTGCAATGAAATCCTTGTAGTTTAATCGTTGTGCACATGTTTAATTATTACCTTCGGACACGTTCCTAGAAATGGGATGGCTGAGCCCAAGAGTTACTGTGTGCTTCTAAGCTTGTCAGAATTTCCTTCTGAAAAGCTGTCTGTCCACCTACACCAACTCCACTACAGGTAATTATCGATTCGTATCTCATTGTTTTTGATTATCCTTCCTTTTATTATTCATAAAAGTGGATCTTTTTTCAAGTGTTTCTTCTCCAATCCTATTTTATATGTGTCTGATGGCTCTATCAGGTGGATATTAAATTGAAGGATGCTGGGGGGGTGGTTTGCTGTATGTCACAGGGACTTTTGCCAAGTCTGGTCAAATGCATGAGTACATAAATTAATTATTTAAAGAATGTGGCCAAAGCAAGTCCTCCCTGGTTATTTTACTACCAACACATTTTCCTGATTTAGTCACTCACTCAACAAACAGTTACGTAGCATCTGCTGGGTACGTGGCTCAATGCTGGGCCATTTAAAAGTAATATTAAGCATTGGGAATAATCAACATAATAAACATAGTGAATCACAAACATTCTAGGAGCATCTTGGCCATGTAGCCCCTTCAGAGGAATGAGCCTGTCCAGGTTGGCAACTGTTCTAGGTACTTCAGGATTTATACGCCGACTTTAAAATTGTAAATGGCTGTTGATGAAGATATTTCCACAGGGTGCTCTATGCACTTCTTAAATCTGGTGTTCCACGGGGGTACCGCAGTGTGGACGGGATGCAGGGCTGCATGAGAGGGTTTCTCAGTGTGCTCTGTGTGTGACGTATTCCCCTTCTTCTCTGCTCTGGGGAACTTCCTTGACCGGGATGGCTTCTCACGCTGAGCTGCTGTCTTGGCCACTGTCACCGTCGCCTTTCCGTCCCTACTTCAACTGTCTGCTGTGAATGCTGCCCATATCTTGTTTGTGTCTTCTCTTGCTTCTCTAGCGCCCCTTGCTTGTAAGTGTGGCAAATGACCTTTTCTATATAGGGCCAGCTACCGAGAGTGTCACTTTTCTTTTGGATGGCAACCCAAGTAGTCACCTTACACTTGGAGTCATTCTGCAGCCTGGTCCCCCTCGGCCATGTTGTTTGATGCTGACGCCCAGAGATCAGTTTTTCACTATAAGAAAAAAATGTATAAAAAAAAGTTCTTGAGCTGCTTCCCGAGTGTTCTAGAAGTCCAGATGCTAGGTAACAACTGTATTATAGTGTGGATGGCATCATGTGAATATGAAGTTGTAGATAAGTGGACCCCAGCCATGGGCTCTTAAGGTTCTTAGAGGCTGGTTTGGTAGATTTTTAAGCCACTTAGTTCTGTGGTGCTATCAACAGGATTTTGTGAAGAAAGCCATTGCTGACATCCCCTAACTCATGTTATTTAGAGATTTTCTCATCACCGTCTGTACCCATCAGTTCCACTGAGGGATGAGAGGTCCCCTTCCCATCTTGCTGTAGAGATTACAAGCCTCCAGGGCAAGGAATTCTAGATTCTTCCTCACCACCGTGTTTGGAGTCCCCCTTTCGTAGGCAGAGGAGGAGCCTGCATTTTCTTACCAGCTAAGGATGCCTGGACTGGAGGCCAAGTTGTAACTAGGGACAAAGGAAAGAACCAAAACAGTGCTTTAGGTAGGTTTAGGCACAGCCGACGTGACACGTGAAATTGTACCATTTGAAGAAACTCCTGAAGTCTTGGGGTCTCGGTGCCTTTGCGAAATCTGACAAAGAAAATTCGATACATTCTTTATCAAGTGGCTGATTTGTGCCACCTTGAAGACCCCTTCAGTGTTGCTGAAATACCTCTCTCTTCTGACAGTGGACTGTTATGATGGGGTGGGTGGGGAGGAACAATTCAAGGAATGCTGTGGCAGCTGGAAAATCCAGAAGGCTCAGACGGGTTGGGGAAACAGAGAGAGAAGAAGGAGGGAGGGAGGGAGGGGCCTCCCGGGGCCCCAGCGCTGCTCCGCTTTCTGTCAACAAGCAAAACCACCACCACCACCACAAATGGTAAAGTCTTTCCTTCGAGATCATTCCACCTGCCTTTGCCACTGGGAACCACACATCCGGCTTGCTGGGGTTTCATTGAATGGCCCCCCGTGTGGAGTTCCGAGGGAAAAATAATGAAGTAGGCCTTGCCTGTTCTCTCTTACAGTGCCCCCCACCCAGAAGAGTGTACACTTGATAAGGGCCAAAGTCTGTTTGTGAAAAGGAACCTCCGAGAGGAGATATGGCACCTAAGACCAAAGACCTTAATTTTGCCTCAAATTTTGGCTATACTGTTTCTATAGAGACCAAAGGAAGGCTGTGGCTCCCCTACTCAGCCATTAAAGTTTAGCGCATTGAAAACTGTCTTCATGCTGTGATACCCTTTCAGGAAGGAGAATAGGGTCTGAACTAATCCATGAAAGTTGTCATGCTATGAACTAGTAGTCAAGCTTTTTCCTTTCAATTGAATCTAAAACTATACTGTACTTCACACTTGATTGGTCCTTCAGATGGAAAGATTCAATATCCCTGCTGGAAATCAGCTCGTCTTCTTCACACGGTGCCGCCGAACGTGGAAAGAACTTATTTCTGAGGCATAATTACCAGCTCTCACATATGAAAAGTCTTAAGGATATTTCACGTCTTTCCTTTCCTGAAATTTTTGGTCCAACTCTTTAAAATGCTAACTTTGATTTCTGCCTTTGACAAAGCTCGCTGGCCAGACCGTGTCTCCATGCTCGGGCTTGCTGTGTGTCGTAGATGTTGGGATCTATACACGCTCACCAGGCTTTCTTTCCTCAGGATGATAGACAGACATACAGCATAAATGTATCGAAGACAAAAAAATATCTTCTGAATGCAGCCGTCAGCGAGCCATTGAATGTCCTGTAGCAAAGGTAACGGGTCACTTATTTACCATGAACACTGAGACGAGGACCGGAGGAATCTGAACGGCGCTATGCCAATTGTCTAGGGCAAAGGACGCTTTTCCTTTCCCACTCAAAGGGTTAGCTTTGTTTGTTTGCATACGGTTTAGATCAATAACTGGTAATAACCATGAGCCATCTGCAGTGTGAATCGACATTTCCCAAGTTTAACACTACTGTCTTGTGAATGAATACATACAGCGTATATGAGGGTTTTTTTTTTTAATTGAAAAAAAAATGCCTTGATCTATCTACACCAAAAGGGGGCACCAAGGTATTAAAGAAGTTACGAGGTTTTCCGAGGCTGTAAATGAAATTAAGTGAAGTTTGGAGCGGTTTATAGTATAATTAATATGGATATGATTTTTAAAACATAATGTTCTAAAAAGTCTGTCCTGTGGCTTCAAGTATCTGGGTAAGACCGTTTGGATGTGAGAATGGAATTTTCTGTTGGTATGGGTGATTTCTTTGGAGTCTGACGGTGCAAATGCAAAAACGGGACATATTTTACTGGATGAAAGACCAAAAAAAGAAAAATTGCGTGTATGCCTCTGTAGAATGTTACTGATATTAATACTCAGTATTTTTCTTTGAATATTTGGTTTATTCTGTCTTTTAAAAATAGAAGTTTGTTTCTTTGTTGTCTAAGACACTTTGTAAAGGTAGGAGGATTTGTTTTTATGTTTCTGTGTCTAGATGGAAAAAAAATTCATCATCCTGTATAGGCTTTTTGGGGAGAAGGATACAGAAAGTGGGGCTCTGCGAGTGACAGCAAATAGTAGCTAATTTAGAGATCCACAACCATAGCTCCCAGAATTCAGAAGGAATAAATAAAGAGAAGAGAAGGCGTTTTCTGAAAGATTTTCAAATTGCACGCTTTGGTTAATCCTACCTCGTTTCTGTGATTCTAGTAAAGGGAATTTGGCGGAAGAAAACAGAGAGACACAAAATATTCTTAATGAGGTTATAAATATATGCAGTGCAAGGAGTAAAAAGCAGTTCAATTTCTAATTTTGTTGGTGATGGCTTAAGTGCTATTTGGGGGGGGTTTCCCAGCACCCTCATCGCTGCCCCTTACCCTCCCCCACGTGAAATAGAGACCTTTTATATGTAATCAAATCTGAACTGCTTGGTTAGCTATTAATTCCTCTTAAACATGGAAATCAGTGGCTGCACAATCCTGGTTCCTCTGTCTATCTCTACCGTTTCCAAAGATGGCTGCAATCTCAACCAGATAGGTCTTCTTTCACGGGCATTTTCTCCTTTTATTTTTAGATGTCCAGTCATGGCTCCTTTGAAGAAGATAAAATGATAAATTCTGTTGAAATCGTGTTTTATAGTTTAATTTTTACCCAGCCTTTGGTCTTGCTCATGATTTTATGCTTTGTGATGATTTATGGAATCATATATTATGCAAGGCAAGGCAATTTACAAGCTGCTATTCGATCCCTGTAAGTTTTATAAAATATGTGACTAATTAGTATATTGTTTAACTGGGAGAATTAGATTAAAAAAACAAATGTCTTTTGGGTTTATTTGAAACAGATGGACTTTATTTGACTGGAGTAAATATTCAGGTACAATAAAGTATTATGTGTAGTGCCGGAAGTCAGCTATAATTTTGTTGTAAACTATGGCAATATTGAGAAGTTATGATGACTCTTGTTTGTTTGAAATAAAAACAGAACAGGGTTATTGGGTTTCATGTCTTTTTCTTACCAGCAGTGCAGTGATTATTAGGTATAGAAATGTCCGCTTAAAGGCAGAAAAGGAAAGTTAGTGTCGCTTTCTGTGTGTCCGGGTTTGCCCACACGTGTTGTGAAGGATGTTTGGCTTGAGGATGAAATATTTAAAATGTAGTCAGAGAACACTGCTCCCCCTAACTGAGTATTTGCAAAGTTGTGGTTGCAGTTGGTGTTGTTGCGAAAGAAAAAGCTTGTTTTCAGGGAAATGCTTTGGAAATTGTTTATATGCAAAATATCGTGTAGATATATAGGTATTCATGTATTTTATTTCTCTGGGCACTCCTCATGCCCTGCCACTTTGACAAAAGATCGCTGGGAATGATGAAATCAGGCATTGTACCTTTTCGGAATATGGAACAGAAAAACCCGAATAGCCAAGATCTAAAACAACAATTAATCATGATGCTGATGACCAGTGTTCAGTCGTTTCCCTGCTCTGTGCTTTGGGAGGTCTTGCCTTGGGTTGAAATATTGTTCCACTTTGAAGAACTACATATATGGTGGTATTTGCATGAGGTCTGGACAGGCGAAATAATAAAGCAATCTACTTTTGGTCTCCACTTTCCAGTTTTCTCGCATAGCATTTCTTATGACAAGATTTCACATCAAGAAGTCAGAAAGACCCGTTCTTTCATTTTCTCCCCCCAAAAGACCACTTATTAATGCTTAAAAATCTGTCCACATGCTCAATGGCTTGTTTTTGTGGTGTTTGCAAGTCACCTCTCTATGGAAGCAAATTAGTGGTCAAGTAGAGCTTATGAAAGAGCCTGAAACACATAAAGGTCTCCAAAGGGGCTATTCTCTTTTATGGAAGCTATCTCCGGATTAAGAAAAAAATTGGGATCGCAGCTGCAAGGGCCCCTGATCTGTCCTCTGGCACCGCGTGTTCGTTGAAAAGTGTGTATGGAGGGGCTTCACATGAGAAAGGTTGTTTCTTTTTATAGATTGATTTACCAACACAGGCACAATTGGTGGTGGTTTTCAATCACGAGTTTTATTTCTTTTTTTCCGTAATCCAGCTTGATTTCCGTATACAGAGTGAAAGGGACATTTTGGCTCCTTTGATTACAAAGGCAGGAAAGATGCATAGAAACACTGACGGAATTCAGGGGGAAAGAGTTTTTAAAGCGAGTCACCAAAAGGCAACATTGTCCTTGGAAATGAAATTCTCCATTATTCTCAAACCAGACATTCCTCCTAAGAATCTTACCAAAGAGCTAATCTTGGAGACCGAAAGCCATGCATCCTGTCCAGCCTCCTCTTGCAGCCCCTTCTAAAAGTTGGCTTCCGGGGTTTGGGACAGTCAACGAAAACCTCAGACCAAAATTGGATCCTAGAGAAACCATAAGGAGCTACGTATTTTTTTCCCACCCTCCCACTTGGGAGAACTTTGGAGTCTAACTTCACAAGGGACTTTCCAGCTTAACTGGCCTTAACATTTCCCTGAACGGTGGAGACGATGCCGATTTCTCTGTTCATAAAATCGAGTTCTCTCAGTTTGAATAATGAGAACAAAGGTGCTAATCTGTAGTTCTAAGAAAGGCCAATTATACCCTCTGCATCTGGCAGGGTCTAAAATGATTGATTCTAAATCATTGCCAAATCAGATGCACATGAATGTAGTTTTATTATTTACTCAAAACCCATTAACCCGGTGCTTATGTTGTGGGGACTCGGGTGCATTTGCAAATAAGCTCTCATATATAGAAATGCTTCACCTCGCCTTATGAAAATGGAAGGAGGCATTTCAGGTGGGTCTGAATCCATGGAGACTGTTGTGATCTGGAATGAGCTGGTCAGGCAAGGCAACGGAAGCACGATATCTCAGGAGTCCTACACTCTGTCCCATTAAAAGATCTCTTCTTAATCCTTTCCACATTTTGAATCTCATTAGATTCTGTATCGTAGTCTGCCAACGTACATCTGTATCCCCGTTTTCCAGCTGAGAAAACTGAGGCCCAGAGAAGCAGTCCAGGGACTTTCACTACATCACGTGGCCAGGTAGCTGCAAAAACCTAGTCAGCATGACTTTGTGACAGCAGGCGTGATCCACTGGCGGCCTGCCGTGGGCTTCCAGAAAATCTTGTTCGGCCCTCAAACGGTATTGCAAATGTGTTTCTAAATTAGTTGCTGACATCTAAACATGGAGAGGTTTCACATTATAAAAAAAAAAATCAGGATTGCCGGATTTGGGGGGGGAAGAACGAAAGCTTCGGCAAGCCCGGATCCTCACCGGGACTGAGTTGCGGCTTGCCCCCAGCCCACAGGGCAAACGTGCACTCCGTCTCTACCACACCCACCTTGTTACTTACCTACGGCCTGTGAACTTTTGAGCCTTAATGGCCACCTCCCACACAACACCAAACCATTGGTCATCAACCTTTCTTGAGTATGAGGCCCCATTTTCAACTGAAAAAAAAAAATGCCAATCCTTGGTATAGATCTCTGTGTGTCTCACCTGGCAGAGAAATCTTCCGGGATGGACATGGAGTGCGACTCCTCTTTGGAGCATTTCTGGACCGTAGCACAAGGACTGGAACACAGTGTGCCATCAGGAAATGGCCAGGGTGGAAAGGACGGGACAGCTGACTCGTCACTGTTTATCACCATGCTGACCTGTAGGAAAGTTCTATAAATCGGGGTTTGAGAAAGGCATCGACATCGCTAGACTCAAACAGTGTAAATCCTACTCTTAATTGAACAGAAGGACTCCCAATTTAACAGAAGATGTTAAATGTGCATTTTGCTCACTTGATCCGGAGGCTTTGTCTACAAGATCCCAAACAGCTGTGGGTAAAATGCATCACGGAGCTGATGCTCTGCATTTGTGTAGACGCCGAGCTACTCTAGCAGTTACGGTCTGTGTGGTTCCTGGGGTATTCGCATCCACAGAATTAAAGAACGTCATCTGAGGTCATGTTATGGATACGAAATGGAGGCCCAGAGAGACTTGTCCAAGGTGTCTGGCCCGCTGTGGATTCCACACGTCTTCATAGATGACAATGCATCTTGAGTTCAAGGACTGGGCGTTTCAAATAGCAGGTCCTGCATGTAGTGTGTGCCGAGTCCTTTTGTGAAAAGCTGTGACATTTTCAGACTGACTCAGGATACAAAGTCCGTAATGATGTCTTTGTCCGGCTTTCATTTCCAGAGGAGACCTTCAGTAGAAGCTGAATGCCAGGAATTTCAAGGGAGCTCAGGCCAAACATTTGGGGGTAAATAAAATGGCCGCCAAAGGCATGCTTTTATTTTATTTTTATTTTTTATGTTTTTTAATTTTTTTTTGAGAGACAGAGAGAGACAGCATGATCAGGGAGGGTCAGAGAGAGAGAGAGAGAGAGAGACAGAGAGACAGAGAGAGACAGAAAGACACTGAATCTGAAGCAAGCTCCAGGCTCTGAGCTATCAGCACAGAACCCGACGCAGAGCTCAAACCCATGAACCATGAGATCATGACCTAAGCTGAAGCTGGACGCTTAACCGACTGAGCCACCCAGGCGCCCCCAAAGGCATGCTTTAAAAAGCCGATTTGATTCTGTAGTTTTAAAGAGTTTGGGTGAGGAGTACAGGAGACAGAAAATTGGTTTTTTCCTTTTATTAGTGATCCGGTAGATGTCCCTTAGAAAAATACTACATGCAAAATCTGAGGACTCCAAACTTACCTGACTCATGAGACTTAATGAAATCCAGGAGAAAGTACTTCCTGGATTTTGAGGCCTTTCATATTATTCTTTACCTAATTCTTTACAAGTGATTTTGCAGCTAGTAAGTGCCAGAAATAGGCTCATCTGCAGAAAGCGAGCACATTTTCCTCCACAATATGACAATGCTATCTGACAGCTATTAGAACTTGAAATTCAGGGGTTTGCAAAGTAATTCTTCAAGTGTAGCTTGTTTCCAATAAAAGCGTTCAGTGTTCTGTTTTTTCACTTCATTGAAATTCATTTTAAACTTCTCTTCCATGGAAACACTTTTGTGTTTCCATAATCATTCTGTACATGCTTTCTGGCCTTATACTTAAAAAAAATGTTTTAATGCCCTAAGATCTTTTTTAAATTTAATATCGAGACAACAGAAACATAGCAGATATAAGTATTGTCCTGGTTTTTAAAGTATCATAAAACCATTTCATTTTTGGTTTCCGTCCCATTGGGGTTTGGGAGGCTCCCTGTCTAAATTCTGGTTGATGCTCAGAACGGGGCCTCAGCGCAGTGGTGGACACTCACAAACTGACGTACTTGCAAAATGGCACACTCACCAGAATCCAGAAAGTTGTTTTTCTTTCCAGAAGAAGCTTCATTCTATCTCCATCAAAATAAGGTGGGTTCTGGGGTGCCTGGGTGGCTCAGCTGGTTAAGCGTCTGTCTCTTGGTTTTGGCTCAGGTCATGATCTCGTTTCGTGACTTAAAAAAATTTTTTTTTCAAACATTTATTCATCTTTGAGAGAGAGATATAAAGAGAGACTGCTGTGGGAGAAGGGCAGAGAGAGGAAGACACAGAATCCGAAGCAGGCTCCAGGGTCTGAGCTGTCAGCATAGGGTCCAGTGTGGGGCTCAAACCCACAAACCGTGAGATCATGACCTGAGCCAAAGCCGGACACTTAACTGACTGGGCCACCCAGGCGCCCCCTCTCAGTTCATGACTTTGAGCCCTGGGTCAGGCTCTGCGCTGACAAATCCTGCTTGGGATTTCAGTCTCTCCCTCTCTCTGTGCTTCTCCCCTCTTGCTCCCCCCATCTCTTTCTCTCCCCCTCTCTCTCTCAAAATAAAAAAATACACTTAAAAAAATTAATTGGCCTTTTGGCTCACTCAGCAGCGCCATGGCGGTCGGCAAGAACAAGTGCCTTATGAAAGGCGGCAAAAAAGGAGCCAAGAAGAAAGTGGTTGATCCATTTTCAAAGAAAGATTGGTATGATGTAAAAGCACCAGCAATGTTTAATATAAGAAATATTGGAAAAACACTAGTCACGAGAACTCAAGGAACCAAAATCGCATCTGATGGCCTCAAGGGTCGTGTATTTGAAGTAAGCCTTGCTGATCTGCAGAATGATGAAGTTGCATTTAGGAAATTCAAACTGATTATTGAAGATGTTCAGGGCAAAAACTGCCTGACTAATTTCCATGGCATGGATCTTACCCGGGACAAAATGTGCTCCATGGTCAAAAAATGGCAGACCATGATTGAGGCTCATGTTGACGTCAAGACTACCAATGGGTATTTGCTTCGTCTCTTTTGTGTCGGTTTTACTGAAAAACGCAACAATCAGATTCGGAAGACCTCTTATGCTCAGCACCAACAGGTCTGCCAAATTCGGAAAAAGATGGAAATCATGACGCGAGAGGTGCAGACAAATGACTTGAAAGAAGTGATCAATAAATTGATTCCAGACAGCATCGGAAAAGACATAGAGAAGGCTTGTCAGTCTATTTACCCACTCCATGATGTCTTCGTTAGAAAAGTAAAAATGCTCAAGAAGCCCAAGTTTGAATTGGGAAAGCTCATGGAGCTTCATGGTGAAGGTAGTAGTTCTGGAAAAGCTACTGGGGATGAGACTGGTGCTAAACTTGAACGAGCTGATGGCTATGAGCCACCAGTCCAAGAATCTGTGTAATATTCAGACATTTAATGGTGACAAATAAAAAATCTTATTTGTGATGTTTAAAAAAAATTAATTGGGTTCCAGCCCTAGCTGGATGTTACCTAACCTCGCTGGGCCTGTGTCTTCCTCTAGAAAGTGAAAGCTCCTCATGGAGATCAAACCCATAACCCATAATGTTGTTAAGAACATTAAATAAGCTAATGCAGGCAAAGTGCTTTGCCTAGTGCCCGGTGCAATAAATAGCGTTTTAAAATTATCATTATTATTATCAGTAATAAGGTTTGATTCCTAGCTGTGTCCTAAGTGGCATTTGGAACTCTGGTTCAAGAAGGCAGGGAGAAAAGTGGCTTTTCTGCCCGGTGCTATAAAAAGATAAGAGGCTTTTAAAAGTATAGCCCGTTGCTCTACCCTCATCCCTGCAGGAGTGGTAAGAGATGAACAGGAGTGCGTCAAACTGCCCTTGAGTACTGTAAAATAAAGCTAAGTCGCCCCAGCTTGCAGCAGCCAGAACCCATGGGATGGAGAGCTAACAGAACCCCATGACCTGTCTGGATCCCCGGTCCCCACTTGCTTTAAGCCTGCTGTCTGCAAGGCGGCCGGGAGGTGGTACTCCTTCCGTACCCGTGAAGCTCTCAGACATCCAACATAAATTGTTTCTGGGAAGTGATTATCTCGGGAACTGAAGGGGCAATCTTCGGCCGGCTGACTATGTAATCATTTATCATTTTGCTAAGCACCCTTAAAGGCCAGCGGAACAGTTTGCTCTCAGAGGCTGCAAAAGACTTCAGCCTCTTTGCATCTGCAAAACTAAACGTTGGTGTAGAGTTGTGGCAGAGCTTCCTTTTGCCTGCCCATCTGTGTGAGAATGACTGGAGATCTGGAAAATTCACGTTGCGGTTGAAAGTGGCTTTGGTCCGTTGGCGGGTCCTGCCTCCCTGCCCTCTCTCCCCCCATGTCTTCCCAATGAAACCCAGTGCCCGTAGGCTTTGGACCGTACACGAGGCACCAGGTACGCAGACAGAAGTGGCAAGAAAACTTAAGCTAGTACAAATGGCTCTCATGAATAACCCTCCAAAAGCTGTATGTTGTAGGGACTATTGTCTTCATCTTACAGATGTGGAAACTGAGGCTCAGAGAGTTTCAGACTTTCCCAAGGGTCAGTGGCTGGTGAGCGACAGAAATGGAGATTCAGACCCAGGCTGGTTATGCCTCCATCCCCCTGCCTCCCCCCGCCACCCCCAGCACTGTACTGGCCTCGTCTTTTGATCTTCTAAAAATATCTAGTCCCCTTCCCCCCACCCCTTATGAAAGCAGGCCACCATTTTGATCTCTCATCTTGGTCTCAGAGGACTTAGGCTCTGCTTCCCCTGGTGGAGACAAAGTGTGAAGCCTTGTGAGTAGAAGCCTGATTGGGGTTGGGCCAAGCAGATCCCCTCACCTTACCTCTGAGCCTCTGAGTTAAGGAAGTTACTCCGCTGCCTTCAAGATGAAGCTTTAGAGAGAAACAGATTAAGCGTCATGTCTGTGCTGTCCTCCGTGTATCGTGTCCTGCTAGCTGACAACTTAAGCCATGTCTCTCTGACCCACAGTCTCATCTTCTGTAAAATGGGATAATGCCCACCCCCATAGGACTGGTGAGAAAAGTAAGTAAGATACTGCACAGGGCGCCTGGGTGGCTCAGTGGGTTAAGCATCCGACTCTTGATTTTGGCTCAGGTCCTGATATCATGGTTCGTGAGATGGGGTCCCTCTGCTTGAGGTTCTCTCTCTCTGAAACCTCCCCCTTCCTTGTTCTCTCTTTAGCTCCCCCTTACTCTCTCGCTCTCTCTCTCTCTCTCTCTATCAAAACAAATAAATAAACTGTAAAAAAGACACCGCATTTAAGAGAGAGCAGGGGGTACTGCTTAGAGCCTGGTGACCATGGGTGACCTGATGCTCCTCTGGCCTCATCTGTAAAATGGGAGGAATGGTAGCACCTGCTTCATGGGATTGCTGTGAGGACTGAGTTATTATGTGGAAAACCTTCAGACAGAAAACTGGTCCATAATTTTGCTGTTATGCATCGTACTTGGCACAAAAAAAAAATGCAGCTCACATTGTTGTCATTGCCTTCAGAAACAGTCGCGGCCCACACGGTTTCTGAGAACTTGAGCAGTGGTCTATTTCAGATTATAAATCCCAAGTAACTTGCTGTAGCTTTTCTCAAGTAAGGAGCCATGGGCCTTCCGGCCTTTCACATCCCATGGTTATTTATGCCCAGGCTGAGGGAGGCAGAAGACAGAATAGGAGTCCGTGGCCCTTGGATTTGGGTTCGTGCGGGACAGAGGGGCAGGAAAGAAGATGCTCAGAGTCACCCTGTAGGAACTCTCTGGGCTTGGGATTTCCCACCTGCAAGATATCCAGGACCAGGAGCCGTCCCAGCCCCCCCCCCCCCCACCAACAGGACGCATCTCCGGCCTCTCTGGCCTCTTACAGGTGCTGGAGAATGTTCCCCTACTCCTAAGGTGCAGTTGGGGTAGCAGGGAATGGTCCTAATGTTGTGTAACTTCCACCCTAAGCCAGACGCCCTGCCTGGGAGTGGAGTGAAGAGCGGAGCTGGGAGGGATAGGGGCAGCTTTTCATTCTGGCGAAGAAACCTTCCAGAGGCGAACTGTGTGTTCATGGCTATGCCAGACCCCTGTTGCACAGCGTTAAGCGATGCTTGTGAGTTAAGTGCTCCGTAGGGGCAGAGGCTTAGCCCGTTACTCATACAGCTAGCCAAGCGCTTGGCCCTCAGTAGGGAGGCTCAGAAAGGCTGGGGAACCTGAGGGGAGGGAGGGATTTGCAGACATACCATCCGGACACACATATTTATCCTTCTCCAAAGGATCGGTGGTATTAAGTCCCAGCATCCATTGGGTACCTCAGTACTAACGTGGACAAAAAAGCCATTCTAAGAGTTTAAGATGATCTTTTCTAAAAATCTCCTTTCCTTCCTGCCAGACAAAGATAGTTTAGGGCCAACATTGTTTCTCCTCAGTTCAGGTTACAAGGGTGGGTTGTTTTTTTTTTTTTTTTTTTGTCAATTCTCTTTTTACAGAACCTTGATTGCGAGGGGATATAGCATTTATGTAAATTTCAAGTGCCACTCCTATTTGCCTCGGGTTAACCTAATGGTTTATGTTAATCTCAATCAGGTCTGCCACTCAGACCTCTTGTCTCCTTCACCTTTCACCTAATTGCTTTGCGCCAATTTCCCTCAAGGACCTGGCTCCGGAGGCCCTGTCTGGTCCTTCATCCTATTCCGTCCTTCCTTCCCCGCGGCATGTTGAGTGGAAGAAGCCTGACACTCAAAACAACATACTCCCATACTGCAAGATTCCATTTGCATGAAGTTCAAAGCCACAAAAAATTAAACTGGTGACCTGGGCGGGGCAGTGACTCTGAAGGCGAAAGGGAGGGGTTTCGGGAGTGCTGATCAAGTTCCGGATCTGAGTGCTGGTTCCAAGAGCACATTCAATTTGTGAAAATTCACTAAGCCGAGCATTTACGATTTGTGCACATTTCTGTTATGTAGGTTATACTTCAATGACAGTTTCTGCAAATAAGGGTCTATCAAACTCCCACTGTGTATCAACTCTCAGGCTGGGTGACTCTGGGAATTCTTTTTCTCTTCCAGAGATCCGAATATAGAACTCAAAATGGGCAGAAGACCCCTTCCATTTCCCTGTAATCGTTGAGGGTAGCTGTCGCCTCTTTGGGCTCCTTCAGAGACCCTTCGGAGGTGACCTCAGCCTGCTTTGTCTTCCCTTGCTCAAAAGCTTTTCTTTTCCACTGCCTGCTGTTAAATATCCTCTCTTCCTTTGCGTTGCTTTTTACCAATTCCCAGTGGGCTTGCGTGGCGTCGCAACTTCACTCTTAAGTTCCTCAAGAGCAGGAACCTGAGATTATATATTCTTTCATAAATTCCCATTGGTAAATTCCCATAGCACAGCATAGCACGGGGCTGGGCACAAATCCCCGATTCGTGGCTGCCCACCAGTTCAACTCCAATACCTAGACGGGAGGGAGAGGGAAAGCTCTTCCATAATCGGGATGGATCTGATTTCACATTGGCATCACGTGGTCTCTTCCTGGAATCAGGACCTATGATTCAGATACCGACCCGGGTTTGGTGAGACTGTCACTTTAAAGAATCCACAGACCCTGGGCATTTTTTGATATAACATTCATAGCTTCAGCTATTTATGAGTGGGTCTTAAAGGCCCATGACATGTAGTAATTTGTAATTTTGCTGAGGCATAAATTTGAATTGCATACACTTCAAGGCTGATGTGATAGAGCAATTGGCTTAGTAAGAATGTGATGGTTCTTAGGAGGAAAATAGAAGTATCATGGAGGAAATTATATGCCAATTATATAATTGTGGGATTGGTGAATTGGACGAGGGTGGAGATGAGGTTTTCTGGAGGCCCATCCTGAATGTTAACAGTTCATTGTACTTCAATCTCCTAATCAGAACAGAGATTAGTCTTCAGATATTTGTTCTCTTTAGCATTCATTGGATTCAAACTTTCTTAAATGCAAGGCATACAACAAAATGCTTATTGAGAGATGGGAAGAGGTTCAGGAGAAAAGGAGCAGATTTTCATGGGGGGGGGATGATAAACGATACTGAGCGAAGAAATTGCGGGTCAAGAGTCTTGGTTTATAGTCCCAGATTTGCACTGAAATCTCTGGTAGGTGATCTGCCTGGGTTTCTGACTTTGGACAGGTTGCTCTCCCACTCCTCCTCTAGAGCTCAGTTTCCCGATTTATAAAGTGAGCACTTTAGAGCAGATTATGTCTAAGATTCTTCCAAGGTCTGACATTATAGGAATTTATGATCTCAGGCTGCATATCTGTTTTCATGTGAAGCTCTTTTCTCAGCGATGCCTTCCAAAAGAGATCGATTAGTGTCATCACTGAGTATCCACAGGGCTAAAGCCATTAGAACACGAGGACGCCCTCATAAGTGGTTTTTCACCCCAGGAAAGGTGTGGACAGCTCCTAGGGCACAATCGGATTTAAATAAACAACGAACCAAATGAACAAACAAACAAATGACTCATACACTTTCATCAATTTGGAATCTTTGTTGAATTCTCTGGGTTTTCTTTTGACTTCAAAAGAGAGACATTTTTGTACTCTCTGATATTTCTTTTGAATTTCAATGTTTACTGTCTGGAACCAGAAAAGTGGACCAGGAATCTACCCTTTATTTCAGGAGGCTCAGCAAAGGGAGTGCAGTGACCCAGAAAGGTTGCTGTCCTCCAAAGGAGTTGGAGGTGAAAGGAAAGGGAATTCCAGTTGGAATCACAAACTGGTCAGGACTGGAAATGAGAGCAGAGCGTTGTCTCTTGCTAGATGGAGGAGGAAATGGGAGCTTAAAGAAAAGAAGTAGCTTCCATTCACCATTTATTTCAAAAATAGATATTGAGTACTTAGTATGTGCCACGTGCTGGGGATATAGTGGGCAAAGGAGCCAACGTTACTATGAATGTGAGACTAACGTCAGTGAGTCACACAGATAAATATGACAAGTCCTAGAAAGGAGGGGTACGTGGTACCACAGGAGCCTAGAATGTAGGGCTTGACCTGGTCGGGAGGTGTGTTTCTGAGAGAATCACACCATGGCAAGGGCTCAAGGATGGGTACGTGACAAAGGGGTGGCATGTGTGAAGGGTTGGTTGGTGGCAACAGAGACCATAACTCTGACAGCATGCCACTGTGGCCAGAGAGGAGAGAGTTCAAGTGAGAACCGTGCAAGACAAGGCTGCAGCTGTGGGCACGAGCCAGGCTGTGTAGACTCTCCGTCCAGAGAAGAACTAGAAGCCATCAGAGGGCTTTCAGCACGGGAAGGACACGGTCACACTTGTGCTTTTAAAAGATCCTTCTGACTGCTGTGGAGCTGAGAGAGATAGGTGATGAGAGACCAGGCTGGGAGTCAGTTTGTGTCCAGCTCTGAAGGGGTCTGAACAAAGGCTGAGGAATTGGACTTAGTTGTGTGGCTGGTGAGGACACACCAAAAGCAGAGGCCGGCAAGCTGGATCCACCCAAGAGCATGGTTGTCAGAGAGTCCTGTGGGAACTCAACAGATAGTATTGCTATTTTGGACAAACCATGAAGGGCCAAATGAGAACTGGATGCCTCAGTCTTCACATGCCGTATTCAGAAGTTGGCAGCTGACCTAGATAATCAAAGGTCTTGGCCTTTATCTATCAAGTGTGATGCTATTTGCCCAAACATCGAAGTCACTGGAGAATATACCAAAAAATAGAATTCTCTCTAATATACCTCTAACTCCACAAGGATTTGCAGATCCCGTGCTGTGAACTCAGTTGCGAGGTTCCTAGTGTTAGTTATCTATTGCCCTATAACTAATTATCCCCAAACGTAGCAGATTCAACCAAAGCGCATGTATTATCTGACCCTTTCTCTGAGTCAGAATATCAGGCATGGCCAAGCTGGGTCGTTTGCTTAACCGTCTCTCCCAGGCTAACAGTCAGGTGTTGGCCAGGGCTGGGAGCTCCTGCGAAGGTTGAACTGGGAAATGTGGTAGTTGGCAGAATTCAGTCCCTGGAGTGTTGTTGGATGGAGGTCCTCAGCTCCTTGCTGGCTGTTGGCCAGAAGTCACCCTTAGTTCTTTGACCTGCGGGCCTTTCCATCATGGTGGCTTGCTTTATCAAAGTGTGGTAGCCATTGAAGCAAGAGACTCGTGCTGCTTGCTCTCAGGGACTCAACAGTCTCCTTAGGGAGGCAAGATCTGTATATAGGAAACAATCAGCAAGCAATGAATATGACAGATTGTAATAAAATGCCCAAATGTATGATGATAGGCTGAAGGATTCATAGAATTTTGATGGGGAGGATTGGGGACACAAGGAAGCAGAGTGTGTGGTGATATGGAGGCAGAAGAGTGTGTGCATATGTTCCGAGAGCGGTGAGGTCAGCAGTCTGGGTGAGTAGAGGGTGAGTTTCGAGGTGTGATGGAAAGCCAAAGAACTAAACAGATCCCCGGCATGCCTTAGAAGTTTGAGAGAGAATCAGAGTCATTTGCAAGAAGAATCACCATCTTGCCAATGGATATTCCTGTCGGTGCCCAAAGGGGTGACTGGGCCTCAAAGGTGGACATGTTTACTTACAAGTGTGCCCTTGGACAAGAACTATGATTTTTAGCATTTATAGTGTAATTTAATTTAAGTAATCATTGCAACTTTCCGGGTATTTTTCTGAATGCTCTGTTTCAGAACAAAATAATCGGGCAGCAGCTTTTCCATTTACTACTTTATCTTTTCTTTGTTCCCAAACATAAGCAAGAGAACCTTTTTTTGGTTTTTTTTTTTTTTTTTGCATGCAATGTCTCTTTGAGATCAATATTGGAATATCTTTCTCTCGTGTCTGGTTCCCTAGCCCCAAACAGGCTCATCCCACTTTCAGTACATAAGACTATAAATGAATAAAATAGCTCTCGTTACTAAATAGTTGAAAATGATAGAGTTGGTGCATCTTATTTGTAGTTTTCTATGGGGATTCAAAGCGATTTGGGGAAAATCATTTGCTTTGTCCCAGCCCCTAGCACAGTGCCACATAGCATCTGATAAATGTGCCCAACAGATGACTGACTGAGTGTAATGCCAATGATTTTTAAATGTGACAAGGAATTTGACTTGACCTGATATAATTTTACCCCATTCCTTGTGCAAAATGAGAAATTGGTCCAGATGCAGATCACATTTGCATCATTTAAAACGACTCTAGGGGACCCCCACCTCCCAGGTAGAGGCTCCGTAAAACAATAAGCCAGTTTATCAAAGATGGGATTTACTGCTCGTTGTTTTTCTATTAGGGAGGAATTACGCTAAGCCCAGCAGCAGACATTTTGTGTTACCATGGCAGCCCATATTTCCTGCAGGGTTGTGACCCCTAATGACTACAGTGGAAAGGCAGGAAAAATAGAGACTCTTTGAAGATTAGTAAATAAATGCATTACTTATGCAAACCGTCTCTGCAATGGCCTCACAGTATGGAGGAGAAACGAGGAAGCCCGTTAGATGGAGCAAACAGTTCTATGTAAACACCTGCATTGGAAGGAAACAAATCACCTTTCATTTGATTATTTCTTTAAAAGTCTGTTTGGTCTGATAATGAAAGTAATATGAACTGGACTTCATACTGAGAAAATAGTATTGTTGTGCATGAAAATACAAACAGCCATTGATGCTTCGCCTTCGTTCTCAACAACTAATTTTTTTCCCCCATTGGCTCTTCAGAGATAACATTTATATCCTGTGAGAGTTGTTTAGCATTGTCTCTGGATGACTTGATGTGTCTTAATTGACCTGATACATTTCTGAACATGAAGCTGAAAATAATAGAGAAAATCAAGCATCAGCTTGGGGCTAGTCTCTGTAAGGTATTTTCTCAGTATGTGTTTCTTTTGAAGTCACGTCTACATTTGTTCATACAAGAAGTATGTACTGGGCGCCAACAATACTCCTGTTCATGGCACTGTGTTCCGATGAAAATGGATCTAACCTTGCGTTATTATGGGGTAGATCAAATACAAATGGATTCTATCGTATCCTCTGCTGCCCTTGAAATGAGTTATTTTGTTGAGTGTAAATTAGAGGGGAAAATCTGGCGGAAAGTGGGTTAACAACACACGTCTGAGATGTTGCCGGTCCGTTTCTTCTCGTGGTGTATGTCTAGAAGAAACACGTAATTGTTGGGAAGCTGTTCTGTGCCAAGGCAGAGCTCCAGACTCTGGGGATGGAGTTGTGGGTAAGGCCTGGCCTTTGACCTCAAGGATGACACCGTACAGCTGTGGTCCCGGCAGCTGGCTTTGACGTGAAAGTTCGCCCTGCTGGTGTTCTAGCAGGCAGAAGGGGCTGTATCTGGGAGAGGGTTAGCAGTGGTGCACACTGATTTGTGCTGACCCTCAGTGGCCTCTCACCTGCTTCTTCTTGTACCGAGGGCATAGATCTTGGCCAGGCAGTGTTCACTTCCTTTTTATTACTTCGTCCTTCTGTAATATTTTTCTTTTACTGTATCTTCCACACATTCCTTCCAGCCAGAAAGATTTTTCAGAGCTCTGCTCTCTACGGTGCGTGCTTTTAAAACTGTAGGAATATTGTTATTTTATTCCATGCATGACCTCTGTTCCCTTCCTTGGAGGTTCCCTTATACCCTTCCTCCATCCCCCCCTGCCCCCAGCAAGGGACTGAGCCTCCCTGGGAAAACCGGTCTACAAATCTATTCTTTAAATTTTGGCTTCCATAGGCTTACAGCAGGTTGTAGAGTCAATGTGTTGGACCAGAAGCCAACGTTTAAAGCACTTGAAATTCCTTGGCCAAAAGCGCTAAATAAGATTGTACATGCTACTTGTCTAAAAGGCAGGATTTTCACATTATGCACCCAGAGTGGGTGGCTGTCGCCTTCCCTCAAAGATACAAAACCTCAATCGTCAACACAAACCCCAACTGTCGTTGCACTTCTGCTACGAAGTCAGAACAGCCCATCCCATGTAAGAATAAATCTGTTTATGCCAACTCCTTCTCCATGTCATCCCCAAGGGTTGCTAGGGAAGGGACAGAAGTGAAGCTAGATAGACCACTGGGGAGGGGGTGCTTTGGAAAATGGAAGGGGTCGATGGGGTTGAACGCTACCGCAATGACCGAATGTTGTATCTACGCGCTCAGCAGCCGAAGGGTGGGAAAGCCTTGACTTGGCAGCAGCTCATGGTGTGTGTAGAGGTCACGATGGGCTGTCCATTTGGTGGCCTCTGAAGCAACCTCCTACTGCTTCGCCGTAGGGCTGAGAGATAAACACCTCTATTCATCAAGTGAGGGACCTGCGGAACACAACTCTGTTCCTGCCTTTCAGAGACAGCAAGTGAACATGATAAGTCATGGTGAAAATATTTGTGAAAGTCCCTCCCAACTCCAAAACTCGGCTTCTATGATACATTTTTGGAGGTCAGTCTCCAGAACTCATTTCGTATTCTGTGCTTTCTTGCCTTCTGGCTTCCCATATAATTATTCCACACAACTTCCTAGATCATGGCCTGAACGGGAGGAGAGAACTTTTGTCTCTGTCCCTTTGCAAATTCTGGAGATAACTAGACGTCCTTGCTGGGCAGCTGCACAGCTGTCAAGCACCGGCTCCAGGGAGTGGGTATAAAGAGGGAGTTGCGCCAGCGACTCATATTTCTGCCTTGACCTTGCCTCCGCCTGCCCCTCCGGGTTACAGACAGCTTTTCCAGACACAGTACAGCTTCCCGGGGCTGTTTCCCAGCACAACTTCACACCGGAGAAGCGGAATGGTTGAGCTTGTGGTGTCCGGGCCTGTAGAAGGAAAAGGGGGGAAGGGCCGCCCACCTTCTGCACATCCCGATGTGTTCCTCTGCAGGGCCCAAGGCTGGTCTCACTGCTGTCCGTAGCTAATGGCAGCACTCAGTCCCAGGACTGAGGCTTCAGCTTCTTTACTGCCTCCGAGGTGAAGTATTAGCTAGAGGAGATAAAGAGGAAACAAGAAAATACCCTTAGCAGGCCACCAGTTATAGAGAAGAGTCTTTCAAAATCATATATGGAGGGACTTATGAGTAACCTTCTTTGTCTGGACCAGAAGGGCTCTTAATGGAAAAGAGACTTAAACACTGTAGCATTCCAGAATTGTTTTGCAGGCAATCTCCATGACGAGCCTGCTGGTGAATCTGACAGCATTCTAGGGGAGGGAACTTATGGGCAGAAAAATAGGGCCATTGAGAGAAATTGGGGCTCAGGAGATGGACAAGGTGACGGGATGATTGAACCACACATGGAGCCCCACAGGGGGTCCCCGGGGGAGGATTGCAGTCACTAACCAGGGGCGAAGAGGCTGGCACTGATTTGAAATTGCCGGCCAGCCCCCAGGACCCAGGGAGGAGCGGTACGGAGGGGCTCCACAGGAGGACACGGTCACCGAGTGAGGGATGGTGTGGCGGGGGCAGAGACAGGTTTGCTCTGCATAATAAGATTGAATTTGACTTTCTGATTACAGAAGTAACGTGACAAAGGCAGGAATTGGAGAAAACATAGAATGTTGTGCAGAAGGGAAAAATCACTCATAATCCCACAGCCCCCGAGATAACCACTATTAACATGTGAATTGCGTACCCCGTATGTGTATTTCTTTACCCGTTTGGCATCCATGTGTTTTACCACCTGCATTTGACTCCCATGCAACACGTTGTGTCTGCTCTTCTCTTCTTGACCCGTCGGAATCCTGCACCTTTCTAAGGGCTCATCCAGAGCCTCACTCACTCACAGCCCATTTCCCTGAACCCTGTACAGTCCCTTTTCCCTGGGCTCCCATGCCACCCTGTCTCGACGTTTGGCAATACCCATCCCATGTGCTCATGTCTCGTCTCTGCTGTGAGAGGAGAAGTCCACTGTGGTCGCTGCTGTGTCCCCACAGTCCAGCCCTTAATAGGCAAAACCCCAAACGGCGTGTGTTTAGTGCGAGAACTGAGAGCACTTTGGACCTGGATCATAGTGGACCTGGAACTTAGGGTCAATATGAATGGGTTAAGAAATCCCGAACTTGGAACCTGGGCTGGGGGCAGGGAGATGAAATAAGAACGAGAGCCGGAGCGCTTGACTGATGGGCAGTTTCTATGTGCCACGCTGGCCTCACCTACAAGGCTGTGTAGCCCCAAATCACCCCATCCGAATATGGGTTGACTCTTGAAGGCTCCTTACTTTGCAGTCAAGTGGCTTTGTTCTCCACTGTCTGATGAATGCATGATGTGGAGCGGAGGTTCCCAAAGCGTGATGCTGGACTGAGGGAAAGGCCAGAAGGCCACCATGATACAAGGTCATGGTGGGAGTAGCAGAGAGCAGAGAGCGTAATAGGAACAAAGGCCCCCGGGAGGCTGGAGGCACTCATTCATTGGGCTTTACCCCAGTACCGAGGCACTGCCGGGAGACATCCTTTGGGTCTCTAAGCCCCAGGATATGAAGCTTCGAGGTACAGCCTGAGAGAAGGGCGTGTGCCTGGTGAGAACCTAGTTCCTTTCTGTACTTTTCGTGAAGTCGGAGAATAGTAGACTCTTGACAATAATCTCATTGAGCAGAGTTTTGTTTTGTTTTTAATCCGATAGAGGGTCACAAAGCCAATTTCTGGCATTGATATTGTTCCTGCAACAACAAAGTTAAGGGAAAGTGATTGTTTTGATTTCTGATGAAGGGAGAGAATTGTAGAGTGGAGCTCAGAAGTGGTTGATCATCCGATAAGACTCTTCGCTGTCCGTGAAAGGCCAGCAATCTTTGCAGAAGTGGCAAAGCACATTCAGGCTCCAAGCAGTGTAGGTTTCTTGTGCATTTCTCTAGGTAATTGCCTTTCTTGTTTTCAAGACCAAGTCCTAACCAAGTTTGGGACTACACTGAAATGTCCTGTAACCATTTAAAAATAATTCCACCTGTATTCTCTCTACAAAGAATAAGCTCCTCAAGGTCTATCATACATGACTTCATCCATTCAGCGTCCTACCATGTGTAAGCGCTGTTCCTTGAGCACAGTGACAGGAAAAAGGGCACAGTAGAAGGAGGAGCTCACAGTCTTGCTCCAAAGCCTCTTGCTTCAAGAGCTTCAATGTCAGAACTCTTCTGCTTGGCTTCTTGGCCCTTTGCCTCTCAAAGGGATATGATGCAATCTTCCCTGGCCATTTGTTCCTTTTCCTCTTCTTCAAGACACCTCTGTTCCAGTCCTATCACAGACACACCACGCACAGCCTACCTCTTGTCCTCATGACTGTCACCCTCTCTCATCCTCTCAACGTTCAGCTGTAAGTTGCCTTCCTCCACTGCTCTTCTTGGCTCTACTTCCAAAATATATAACCAGAGACTGATCACCATTCACTAGGTCCACTGCTACCACCCTGATTCAAGCTACCGTCATTGCTTCCTGGGACTGTTTGTGTCTCCAGGCTGCCTCTCCGTATGGACTCATGTGCACCGAAGTCTGTTCTCCACATGCTAGAGTCACATCGTGTCAACCCTCTGCTCAGAACCTCCCTGTCTCACTCAGAGTCAAAACCAAAGCCTTTGCCATTGGCAACAAGGCTCTGCATGATCTGGCCCCTCTCTTACTTTCCTGACCTCATTTCTCACCCGAGAGGATCCCAACTCTCATAGATCTAGTACCCTCTTTTGATAACAAATACTTTTAATGCCCCTTTTATTACCCTGAAATAAAATATACACGTAATAGAACTTGCCTATGCATGTATTTTTAAAATATGAATATAATGCTCCCCAAATGGCATAAAAGAAACACAAGGAGATAATTTCTTTTTTTAAGTTTATTTATATTTATGTTTAGATAGATAGATAGAGAGAGAGAGACAGCACATGGGGGAGCGACAGAGAGAGAGGGAGAGAGAATCCAAGCAGTCTCCATGCTGTCAGCACAGAGCCCAATGTAGGGCTCCCACTCACGAGCCATGAGATCATGACCTGAGCCAATATCAAGAGTCAGATGCTTGGGGCACCTGGGTGGCTCTGACTTTGGTTCAGGTCATGATCTCATGGTTCATGGGTTCGAGCCCTGTGTCAGGCTCCGTGCTGACAGCTAGCTCAGAGCCTGGAATCTGTCTTCGGGGTCTATGTCTCCCTCTCTCTCTCTGACCCTCCCCTGCTCATGCTGTCTCTCTCTCTCTCTCTCTCTCTCTCTCTCTCTCTCTCTCTCTCTTTGTCTGTCTCTCTCAAAAAAAAAAACATTAAAAAATTTAAAAAAACAGGAGTCAGATGCTTAACCAACCAAGCCACCCAGGTGCCCAAAGAAAATAATTTCTAATAACAGTACATATTTTAATGTCTAAATCCTGGGGCACAGCTCCACTTGAAAATGCAATGAAGTCATAAGAAGCTTTGTGCCTGGAATGAAAAGTCATAGTGAAGGGCACAGCTCCAAATATGTTGTTGATGATGTGTTTTCTTTCTTCCTAACGGTGACTGTTTCTTGATGAAGTTCCAAACAGAAGGAAACACCATCTTTCCTGCCACCCACACCCCACGTCCCTCTTCCAAGTAGGAAGTTCTAATTACAATTAAAACACACACACAAAAACACCCCCTCATGTTTTCAAACCAACCTCTAGGGGGCACTGATGCCCCACTGAGAATTATTGCTCAACCCATTGACCTTGCTTCGGTATCTACCCAAAGCTTGTTCCTACCCCAGGCCCTTTGTACTTGCTGTTCTCTCTGGAAGGCTCTTCCCCCAGACATTTGAATGACTCTTTTCCTCTTCCCTCAGGTTTCTTCTCAGTGACATTATTTTAGAGAGCCCTTCCCTGATCATTCTATCTTCAACGATACCCTTGCCCCATAGGCCTCTATCTTTCTACTCGTCTTAAATTTTCTTCGTAACACTATAACCATTCCTATCTGACGTTACTCACATATCTATTTGCTTCTGTATTTATTGTCTGGCTCTCCCACTAGACTCTAGGAACGAAGAGGAGATCTCCAAGACGTAAGAGACTTCTTTTACGTGGCTCTATTTCCAGTAGTAAGTGGCGCCTGACATGTAGTAAGTGCTCAATAAATATTTGCTGATAGTGTGTCAGGCCCCCCTCCTATGCACTCTCATCCAAGTCTGCCCCATAAAATCAGCACTATTATGCGCAGCATGTAGCCACAGTGAGATTGTAACTGTTGTCTTCTGGGTGGCTTTCCTGTTATAAGCAGGTGCCAAGATATCCAAAGGCAGTCAGGTTGCTGGCCAGCCAATCACTTGTCCATGCCATGCTTATATTTACCGTTTTCTTTTCTTCCCATCCAGGGTGAGCATTCCTACATCAGCATCTAAGTTATACACAAAATAATGCCATTACACTGCGTAGGTATATAGTATTCATCTCCCTTCAGTACTGGGTGTCCTATCCGTGATATGGGAGAGGGGTGTCAGCCAAGTGACAGGATTACGTCTGAAGGACAGGAGTTCAATGAAGGGAAGGGGGCTCCCCAGAGTGGCAGGAGATAGAGGAACCTGGCCGTCAAAGCAAACAGCGTACATGAGAAAGCACCAAGAGTCAAGAGGAGAGAAACTGAGAAAGAAGGACAAAGGTCAGGTGTTGGATAAACACAGGAACAGGATGGCTATTGAGGACACGTAGGTACCGTAGAGCCATATCCCTCGGTTCCTTCAGGTCTCTGTTTAAATGTCACCTCGTCACCTGGATCATCCCCAAACCCCTTAAATCAACCAAGAGCCCTTCACCACGTCACTTATCCTGTGTCTCCTTTATGGGTTCCCACCACCTGCTGGCATCTATGTACACTATTTGTTTCTTTTCCTCCTCCCGGCCCGACACCCCTTCTCCCACTGGACATGCCAGACTGTGGCTAGCCATGATCGTCACATAGAAAATATTTGTGAAACGGGATGCCTGGGTGGCTCAGTCAGTTGAGCGTCTGACTCCCGATTTTGGCTCAGGTCACGATCTCACAGTTTGTGAGATCAAGCCCTGTATTGGGCTCTGTACTGACGGAACAGAATCTTCTTGGGATTCTCTCTCTCCCAGTCTCTGTCCACCTCCCCCATGCATACACACACTCTCTCTCTCTCAAAATAAACTTAAAAATACAACCTACTGCACATGACTATTATTTCTAACTACATATATATGTAGTTCTAGTCACCTTATGCTCTCCTCAGTAACCTTTGGCCTTCAAACCAGACTCGTCGCCCATCCCTCATGGAACTTTACACATCGCGGAGCTCCGCGGGGCATGCTGACATGCAGTGCACACTTGACGTGTACTTTACAGCAAAACACCAGACCCTCTCCCTTTGCGTTTGTCCTCACTCACTTACTTACTCATTTATTCCTTGTTTCTTCTTTTCTTTTTTAACTTTATTTTTATTTATTTTGAGAGAGAAGACACACAGGAGGGGTAGAGAGAGAATCCCAAGCAGGCTCCATGCTGTCAGCACAGAGCCTGATGCAGGGCTTGAACCCCCAAACCGTGAGATCAAGCTCTGAGCCGAAATCAAGAATCGGACACTTAACCGACTGAGGCACCAAGGCACCACATTCATTGTTTTTCATTCTTTTACACAACAGTCTTCCTCCTTGAGGTTCAGAGTAGGAATCTCTCTCTCTCTCTCTCTCTCTCTCTCTCACACACACACACACACACACACACACACACACACACAGTTTCTTACAGTCTGATCCCTGAAGTTTGAGCTCTATGCACATATAGACCCTAACTCCTTAACATGAACAATGACCCTTAAGGGTGAGAAAACTCCCCCAAGGTCTGGGACCCCAGAGGGGGACAGCCATGACACATGATACTTAAATTGCTATTATTAGTCTCCTGAGTATTTGTTATACCTCCTTTTTTTTGTTACACCTCTTGTTTGTACACCACAGCATTCTTGAGACATTGGCATATATTATAAGAATGCTCACATATATATTATATGTAAAGAACTACTCTTTGGGACTACTCTTAACGATTTTCCCAAGGTCACACGGCAGGTTGAGCGGCAGAACTAGAATTCCAGCCTGGTTTTTATTTTATTTTATTTTTTATTAATAGTTTATTACCAAGATGGTTTCCATATAACACCCAGTGCTCTCCCCAAAAGTGCCCTCCCCCATGACCATCCCCCCCCTTCCCCTTTCCTCCTCCCTCTTCAGCCCTCAGTTTTTAGATGTCCACTTTAAAAGGTGCCCTTTCAGGGGCAGACTGAGGGAGCAGAAGACCCTGGGAATCGTTTCGCCTCCGTGCCCCAGATCCAGCTTCCTGCCTGCCACACATCACAGGGCTGGTAAGGGGGAAGGACAGTTTCAGTGTCCATGCAGTCTCTGTGGCCCAGCATTTGGTTTGTTAACCAGCGTTGCTGGCCCAGGCTTTGATCGGAGAGCCACTGCACTGGGCCAACCACAAGGGGCATCTGGTGGCTGCTGAACACCAGACCACACTCTCTCAGACGGGCTACTTTCTGGGCTTCTTTCTCCCCATTTGAAAATTGCTGGCATCGTCGACACTGTGAGGCTCGTCCCCAGCCCTCATCGTTGGCAGCATGTACAGCATCACTGTCATCTCCGGGGAAAGTTGGGTCTCAAAATCGTGCAGCCTGAAAGAAATGAAAGAGAACCTGAATAAATGGAAAGACATCCTGTGTTCATGGAAGGAAACTTACTCTTGTTAAGATGACGTCACCATCTGAAGTGACTTACAGATTTGATGCCATCCTTATTCAAAACACAACGACAAGTTGTGAAGAAATGAAACCACTGATCCTGCATTTCCTGTGGCATTACCCAGAACCCTGAGTAGTCAAAACAATCCTGGAAAAGAACAACATGGGAGAACATAACGCTTGCCAATTGCAAAATGTACTACAAAGGTACCATAAGCAAGCCAGCTGGGATTGGCATAAGCAAACACTTTTAAATCAATGCAAGGGAGCTGGGAGTCCAGAAATGAACGCCTATGTCTATGGTCAACTGATTGTTGGCTTAAAAAATATTTGCAAATCTTATATCTGATAAGTCTGGTATCTAGAATATATAAAGAACAACCCAGTTTTATAAATGGGCAAAAGACTTGCATAGATATGTATAATTGATTAATTAATATTAATTTATTTATTGGCAACATTTACATGAAAAATACTCCATGTCATTAGTCATTAGGGGATGTAAGTAAAAACCGCAGTGATACCACTTTCTGGCCACTAGGGTACCATGTTTTTTAAAAAATGCATCGCAAATACACGTTGGCAACAATCTAAAGAAATTGAAACCATTGGACATCGCTGGTGGCGATCTAAAAATGGTGCAGCCTGTGTGGAAATCAGTTTGGCAGCTTCTCAGAAAGTGAAACGTACAATTACCTTGAGACCCAGCCATTCCACTTACAGGTGCCTGCCCGGAAGTATTGAAAACAGCTAATCCTTGGGGCGCCTGGGTGGCTCACTCGGTTAAGCCTCCGACTTCGGCTCAGGTCAGATCTCACGATCGTGGGTTCGAGCCCCGCGTCAGGCTCTGTGCTGACAGCTAGCTCAGAGCCTGGAGCCTGCTTCCGGTTCTGTGTCTCCTTCTCTCTCTGCCCCTTCCCTTATCATGCTCTGTCTCTCTCTGTATCAAAAATAAATAAAACATTAAAAAAAAAAGAAAGAAAACAGCTAATCCACAGACACCCGTGCCCACATGTGCACAGTGGCACCGACCTAATCAGTCCATCGACTGATTAACACATAAACCGACTGTGTTGTATCCATATCATGGAATATTATTGAGCCAATAAAATATGGGAGCAAGGAGGGGAAGGGCCGTAGAACGTGGACTTCGGTGCCACTGAGTACATTCACAATGCTGTCCCCAAGCATTTCGTCACCCATTCTATTGTGGCACTGTCACCAAGCACTGAGGAGACTGGCAGTCTGGCAGGGGCCATGTGTAGTAGTTCTATGGCCCTGGCCTGTCATATTTTCAGAGTAGACTTGGCAGGTTCCTCATGATGGGAGGTTCTTGGATGGAGGAAAAGAATTCAGCCACCACCACTGTGTGTGCAGAAATGACGGTGCTGAATCATCCCTATGGGGCTGTGTCACACTCAGAAGGCATGTGTATTTCATTCAGACTCTCACGTCCCAGGTGCCCACAGGGACCACAGCAAAGCCTCCACCCCGTTCTTCCAAATGGGAAGGTCTCCACGGCAGCTCTCCAAATTTCAGAAGAGTCACTTTGGAGTTCAGAGGCGTAGGGGCACCCCACTCCCACATTCCATCCTCAACCACGAGGTCTCAGCTGAGCCTCTTTATGTCAGTGGATCAGAGGTTGGTAAATGATTCTAATGTGTTAAAGATGAGAAATCGGATCTCCGCTCCAGTGAAGGATAATGTTTATTACATACTAAAGAGCGTTCAAGGAGACGGCAGCTAATACAGTAGTTGTATGAACATGTGCGCCATTAAAAATTGTAATTAAGTCAACTCCCTGAGCACCAATAATGAAACCCAATGAAGTCATTTGTGGCAGGGTTGGGTTACAATTTCACATCGCAAAGGGATCTGTGGCAAGCATCTGCAATGCTGACCAAAGCATTGGCATTGACTATGGCTCTTGGGGGCCAGGAGACCCAGGGACCGTGGGATTTGCCTGTCCCCACTTAGGATTCGGCAAGAGTAAACACAGTGGCATAGACACAGATGATAGGAAATTCTCAGGGAGTTACTGAAAGGGAACGCAAATATGTTTGGAGATCCCAG
This sequence comes from Suricata suricatta, assembly GCF_006229205.1. Taxonomy (NCBI): domain Eukaryota; kingdom Metazoa; phylum Chordata; class Mammalia; order Carnivora; family Herpestidae; genus Suricata; species Suricata suricatta. The sequence goes on from NC_043717.1 coordinate 97,563,115, forward strand.
AAGTAATTTCCAAGGAACACAAAAACAAATGGTAACGATTACTGTTATTTTACTGTAAGCAAACGTGTATTGAGTGTTTACCGTGTGCTGAGCCCTTTATAGAAATTCTCTTAATCCTCACACCCCTGTCGGGTGGGTGTTGCTATGAGCCCACGCTTACAGATGAGAAAGCAGAGGATCTGAAACAGTATTATCACCTGCCCAGGGTCACACAGTTCATAAATTACAGACCCTGGAATCAAATCCAGCATGGTTGACTCCAGGGCACATAAGTGCACGCTTGTCCCAAGACCTTAGTAGGGACCCTTGCTAGGGATGGGCTGTGGGAGGGGTGGGAAACCATCCTTTATTGATAACACGATTTGTGCCATTTAATCCTTACTACGCCCTTAGAGAGGTAGATCCTGCTATTCCCACTTGAAGAAGCAACGAGGCTGTCAGTGCTGAGTCTTGTGCGGGGAGCAGTTATCGGGATGACGTGTTTTAAACCTTAGGAAGGAATCTTAGGGCACGTCCACAGGCATCCCTAGACCTCCACAGGATGGTTTCAGAGTCTTCACTGATCTTTCCTGACCCCAAGTTCCTGGTTTGTGCATATATGCATATACTGCTCAGGGCATCACACATCAGTGGGCCTGGGCCCCATTACCGTGCGCCTGGGTACCCTCAAGATCCTGTGAAGTGGGCAGGTAATTGTGCTCAAGAGACCCCTCCCCCCGTTTCTGGGTGGGGGGGTTTCCTATTGCTCTTGCCATTTTGTTGGGATGCACTTTGATATGCTGATTCAAACAGACTGTTGGAAAAGTACTGGCTGCTGACAGCGGCTGTCCCTGAGGCTGGAGATGGGGGTAATAAAGGCTTAAGCGGCTGGTTCATGGCAATTGCCAAGTTTATTCCTCCCTTTGTAGCCACCCAATTGCCATCCAGGGCACCTGGGTGTCTCAGTGGGTTGACCACCCAACTCTTGGTTTCCACTCAGATCATGATCTCACATTTCGTGCGTTCGAGCCCGACATCCGGTTGAGTGCAGAGCCTGCTCAAGATTCTCTCTCTCTCTCAAAGTAAATAAACTTTAAAAAAAATATGGGCAAATACCGCCAGCTTCCCTACCTCTTGTGCTCTGGCTGTGCCATGGGTGGGAAAGGAAATCGCTGGCAGTAACTGATCTATCCACCAAAACACCAGCAGCTGCGGCACTGCCCAGGTTTAGGGTCCTTACCTGCTTAGACATGATCTAGTTCAGTCCTCACAAAGAGCGCCATGCATCAGATACTGTTATGCCATGGACCTACCTGCCCTTTTCTACTGATGAGGCACCTGAGGCCCAGAGAGGTCAAGCATCCTGCCTAAGGGCACAGAGCTAGTAAGCTGGTAGAGCCAGAACCGAAGCATAGTCTTGGGCTTCAGAAGCGATGTTCGAAATCTGAGGCGCTCCCTGCTCCATGGGGATGCAGGGCTCCAAAGGACTTCCACGCTGCCATTTGTCATTGCCTTCCATTTCCTTGAGGATCTCCTACACTCTCAAAGCCCTCAGAGCTTGGAGTGGGGTCAGTGGACAGGACTGCAGAGGTGCAGAGAGACAGATGTTGATGAGGGTGTAGGAGGCCGGGGTGGAAGGGGGGGTAGATAATTTAAGCTGAAAATTGCCGCCTTCAGAACTGTAATGGTAAGTGGAGTTGGGGAGAATGGGAAGGGTGAATTAAATAAAATTGTTATTCATCTTCCCTATTTTTTTTTCACTTTTGCCCTGAGAGGGCAATTAGGGAAACAAATGGTTTGTGGAGATTAGCTAGCTGGGAGCTTTGCATATTAATATAATGACACTTGGCTCTACCAGGCTGACTTTCTATTTAAGGTAGCTTTGTCCTTTCAGGCTGAAGAGCTGATTTCAGGGAATTGAGCTCCTGCGGATTAAAAATAAAATAAAACAAAATTAGTCTGCACTCCGTCTCCACCCTGCTTGTGTCCCATCAAGAAAAATGAGACTGTTGGAGGAAAGCAAAAGGGATGTGGACAGGCCCAGCACTCTCCAGCTTGATAGTCACTGGAGTGCAAGAGGCCAGCGGTCCACAAGGGGTGAGTGGTGCGACCAGGCTGGGATGGGGGCGGGGCCAGCACTGCTTACAAACCTCTCTGCCCGACAGGCCTCAAAATTCAATCGCATTTAGCAGATGTCTGCTGGGCCCCAGGTTCGCTGGGTACTGCGATGCTGAGGTTAGCGTGGGGTCCCTTCTCCTGAGGAATGACTATCCTAGCCAGAGAGCGGGACACACGGTCCATCCTGTAATGTTGTTTGGAGGGCATCGGGCACTTGATGTCTGGCTTAGTCTAGAAGACTGGATAACATCCAGACAGCCAGGGTGCAGGAAGTCCTCTTTCTAGAAGCAGAGGTTGGTGGCTCCAGTGTGTGGTGGGCACTGTGATGCCCACAGCGACCCCGACTTTGAACCATCTCCACTGACTCACTTTCTCCAGGCGAGAAGTACGGCCATACTAGTACCCACGTCACAGGGCTATTGTGAAGATGAAGTGAGATTCCGTTGAGATAACACAGATGTCAGCTGATGGCGTCTTCTAACCCTTAAGATCTCGATAACACGGATTCAAACTCTCATTCCTTCTCCCCAAGACGTGTGCAAGTTGGCTGGGGGTGGGGGGAGGTGGCTTACGATTGCATGGCGAGTGCTATCTCGGGCTCCCCCCACTCCTGACTTGCTGTTCTTCAAATTCTGTCAGTTGGAGGTTTCGTCACTCCTCCCGGTATTAACCCAAACTTAGACCTAAAACCCCTAGGTTGATTTCGGCAACAATAAAGCCCCACCCCGCCCCAAATATTAACAATGACGGAACCGGTACGGCACAAAGCCTGTATTGTACAGCACACATCAGGGAACGTTTGGGGAAGGAAGTTCTGCAGCTAAGTCCTTTGGCATCTCCTCCAAGTTGTTGAGCTAGCCTCTCTACAGTCTTTGCCGCTCCCTGTCTCCTAGAAACAAAGGGACTACATGTTTGCCATTTTCTGATACAAAGCAATTCAGCTCTCTCCTGCCCCTCGCCTCCATGCTCGGAGTTGGGTTTCAAAAAAAAAAAAGTTTTTTTTGAATAGCAAGGGTCTGGCTGAGGCTTAGAAATGACCTCCTACAAGGATGTAATTAAGTTTTTGGACAAGTTACCGTCCAGTTACCTGTTTTTAATGGGGTGGAGGGTGATTTTTTTTCTCATTATACATGTAAAGCACTTTACAAAAATCTCGTCCATACTGAGCACACAATAAAATAATAGCTGTTGTTATTATAATAATTTTAATATTTCAGACTGATTTGAGCATAAATTAATCAGTGCGTTATACAGTCCTGTTAGTGTAAGAGTCAAAATACATGATCTTTAGAAGAGAGAGCCCTTACAGATTCAGTTTTTCTCAAAATGTGTTTTTTGGAACACGATTTTCACAGGCTGTTTATAGGCCATCCAAGAAATAAGGCTTCCTTCCTTAATTATATTAGAGTCATACTGCCTACTATATCCCACTCTTAGAAATGGGAAATTTGCATTAGTCCATTTAAAGGCTCTGAGAAGTCCTGCAATAAAGATCCTCTCTTTAACTTTGTTCAGCCTGTTGTTTATTTCCCACTTGGATTTGCCCACAGAGTTCTTTGTGTTCACCAAATGTCACAATTCATATGTCGTGAAACCCACTTCAGGGTATTTTAACTGGGCTCCAACCTATCATTTCACAAACGATTAAAGTGAGGTGCACGGAGTGGAAGGACCTGAACCAAAGACCCTCAGCTAGCTAGTGGTCTATTCTGAGAATGAGGGAGAAGGTGGAATCGAGGTTGGGAAGAGTGTCTCAGAGAAGATTGAAGGACAACCATGGTCTTTTCCTACTCTTTCGCTATTTCAGACTGATACAACCTGAACACCTCTATTCAGAAAGAGTCTACAGGCAGATTTCCACATTCCCTGTCTACCCTCCAGTTCTCCTCCAGCTCCCTTCGCCAGGGCTCCTGGTTGTGGTTCTCTATTGTCCTTATTATTTATTGACTGTTCTGAACCAGATCTGTAAAGTCTGTTTTCTTTGTCGTGTGTGGACACTGATCTCTTGTTGGCTATCTTAGTGGTCAGCTAATGGTTAGAGATTTCTTTAAATGTCTAGACCCAGTAAGTCTCCCAGACTTTGTTGAGGGGCTCTGTGTACCGTCGGGGCAGACCTGCGACACTGTGGCAGGCAGTTGTCAACTCTGCCTTAGCCTTCACTTCCGGCTTGCTCTAGCTTCCAGGCCACCTGGAGAGGAGAGCAAAGGGCCTTCTCGGGCCTTTCCCAGCTATGTGCACACATTGTACATGTGACCCTTCTAGATTCTCAGGCATATGTCAGATCTCTTCAAAGTTCCTCATGGACACCTCATTTCCCAGCTTTTCCTTTGAAGCTTTTTGGTTAGTCTATTGTTTGCCCCAAGCTTTAAACCCAGCCTCAGGAAGCTGCTCATTGTTTTGACGAAGAGTCCCAGGGAAGAGGCTGTTTGCACTAGCCAAACTCAAGACCGGCTGGCGCCCTGTTCCCCCTATATCCTGAATCCCACCACTTCTCACCGCCCTGCCCATGCCCCTGATCCCAGCCATCATCTTCTCTCACCTGAATTCCTGTCCGGATCTCCTCCCCAGTCTGCCTGACTCCGCCCTTGCCCTCCTAGGTGTTTCCTCCACACAGCGGATCTTTTGAAAATGCTCTTCCAAGGACGTTCGTTCTGTCACTGGTTAGAATCCTTCAGTGGCTTTCCCATTGTCCTTTGGAGAAAAGTGAAGCTCTTCCCATGGTGTCCTGGGCCCCGTAGGATCTGGCCCCAGCTTGCCTCAACTCCTACTTTTCCCCCTGTCATACCCTAAGCTAACAACCCTGCTTGTTTCTTACAATTTCTCGAATGCATCAAGCTCTTTCCCTCCATGGGACTTCACACTACAGTTGCTAACATCCCAGGTTTCCCAGGGCTTTCTGATTTTAGCACTGAAAGTCCCAGATCTCAAGTACCCCTTAATCCTGAGCTGATGGGGACAATTGGTCCCCCTACTTCATACACAGTGTTATTTCTTTATTTTAAATGTTTTATTTATTTTTGATACAGAGAGAGACAGAGCATGAGAGAGGGAGGGGCAGAGAGAGAAGCAGACACAGAACGGGAAGCAGGCTCCAGGCTCTGAGCTAGCTGTCAGCACAGAGCCTGACGCGGGGCTTGAACCCACAAATGTGAGATCTGACCTGAGCCGGAGTCGGAGGCTTAACCGACTGAGCCACCCAGGCACCCCATACACAGTGTTATTTCTAATGGAAATGCTGGTTTCCTCCATTCTTCACTGATACACCCTGCTCACCCCTTAATCTGTTTAAATATTTTTATTATTTTTTTGAGAGAGAGAACACGAGTGAGCATGAGTGGGGGAGGGGCCAAGGGAGAATTTTAAACAGTCTCCCCGTCCAGTGCTACACCGCAGCCTTTTGAGATCATGACCTGAGCCAAAGGTAAGACTATGGATGCTTAACGGATTGAACCACCCAGGCGCCCCACCCCTTAATCTGTTTAGTTTTCCTTTATTTTTTTAAAATTTTTTCTTAAATTTTATTTATTTTGAGAGAGAGAGAGAAAGTGAGGGAGGGAGGGAGAGAACGGGAGGGGCACAGAGACAGGTGGGGAGAGAGAGAGAGAGAGAGAGAGAGAGAGAGAGAGAGAGAGAGAATATCCCAAGCAGGTTTCGCACTGTCACTGCAGAGCCAGATGCAGGACTCAAACCTGAGCCAAGATTAAGAGCCAGATGCCTAAGCGACTGAGCCACCCAGGTGCCCCTAGATAGCCGTCCTTTAGAGAAGCCTTCCCTGACCACACAATTATAGTAGGGCCTCCTTGTGTTTCTCTCCCCTAATTCTCTAGGATTTTCCTTAGCACAATTTACAGTGATTGTAATTATGTATTTGCTTGCTGGTTTACTTTTATGGCCTCTCTCTTCCACTAGGCTGTAGAATCTCTGAGGGTTAGAACTGCTTTGGTCTTACTCACTCGTACATTCCTATCACACAGTAGGAGCTCAGCAAGTACTTGTTGAATGAATGAATGAAGGAAGGAATGAGTGCCACACCACCATAGCTGATCTGGCACTCTCTATTGAATGTTGACACACGTATATTAGTGGACGTTTCCTTCTGTGGTCTATCTGTACTCCCCAGACGTGGTCAACGGACCCTTCTTAGATTGTGATGTTGTGTGACTACTTCATACTTTGTAAATCCTGAAACTCTCAAGAAGTCAGCAAGTCCAGTGGCAAACTGCTCATGTGGGTAGCAACAGCGCAAGCGCATACAGTGCCTTTGTGTCAATTAGAGAAAAGTCCCCCCTCGATTCAGGCACCCTTAGTGGGAACTGGTCTACAGGATTCCGTATCACTCAGTCAGTGGTTAGGCCTCAAAGCACATGTTCGGGAATCCCGTAGACCTGGGTTGATTTTCTGGCTCTGCCTTTTACTAGCTGCGTGACCTTAGAGGTGTGCCTCCATTTTCCCATCTGTAAAACCGCTCATAAGGTCATAGTGAACATTCCATAAGATCGTGTGTATAATATATGCTTATTATAGCGTCTTATACATAGCAGATCTTAGTAATTACTACTATACAAGCCTATTAGTTATATTCTATGTAACGTGACATACAAAACATTAGATTTCTGAGAAGTCAGAATGAGTGTCCGACGTAGCTTTGAACGGGCAGCCCCTTTCTCTGACAGCCAGCTTTGAGTCTGCAGCTTGGGTTTTTATTAAAAGACTGAGTTGGAAAACTTCCCAGATTACACAGCTGGCCCAGTCTCTAGCCAGCCTGGTGATGGTGTAGGGTGACGTGCAAGGTGACTCACTTGTCCCACTAGAGGTCTCATCTCCTGTGGAACAGCAGGGCTGGGGGTGGGTGCTGAACAAGATATAAATAAGGCCCCCAGAGCCGTGTCCGTGCCAGATGCCCAAGTGTGGTACAGGTGGCTGGCTCCGAGCCTGTCCTCAAGAAGAAGGTGTGTAGGCGTCAGGGAAGGCTGCACGCTCTTCGAGGGGTCCAGGCCTCGAACGCAGCTCTTTTTCAAGGGAAACCATCACCCAGAGCCCTGTGGTACTGGACAGTGTCTAGGTGGCACACTGAGTGGACGGCAGGAACATGTTGGCCTAGAGAAGGCCAAGGACATGGGGAAGAGAGAGTCAGCCCAGCGTTGGAACACCTCTGAGGGGCACCGCTTTGTCTCCCACCCACGAAGACGTCTAAACACAGGGGAAATGGCCCAAGCGAAGAGTCATAAGGCAGCCTTGAAAAGGGAAAGAAAGGCTGAAGACCAGCTAGGGGTACCAAGTATCAGGAGTTTCAGGTTTTGACAGGGAAACCCTTTATCCAGGGCCGCTCAGGTGATGGAAATCTCCAAACCCAAGCTGGCTTTACAAGAACAATGGATAACGACAATCCTGATGAGAGAGACAACAGTAATAATAGTTAGCAGGTGCTAAACATCAGAACCCTGCCGTGCACTGAGTGCCTACAGAGCCGGCCTTGATTTGTCCTCCCAACAACTCAGAGGAGTGACCGTTAGCATCTTTATTTTGCAGATGAGGAAACTGAGGTTCAGAGAAGTACAGTAGCTTAGCCCATGTTGGGCAATGGAACCTACATCGGAGCCAAGGTCTCTCTGGCGCTGGAGGTCCTAGCCCCAAAGTGGCACACGTGGCCTAGCATTCCACAAACATGGGGTTTACCAGACATCTCCAGGAGGAAAGTCCAGGGTCTTTGGTTACTCACGCCCTGCACAGCCTGGGCTCTGAGCTCTGCGAGAGCCTGTGTGCCATGTATCCTTGTAAGAAAGGCGCAGAGAGAGATTAGACACAGAAGAGATGACAGTGTGTCCATGGCATGATCATACATTAGAGGGATGTAGCCACACACCAAGGGATTCTGGCAGCCGCCAAAGCTGGAAGTGGCAAGGCGTGGATTACCCCCTAGAGCCTGCGGTGGGGGGGGGTGCGGCTCTGCTGCTGCCCTCATTGCCACCCAATGATACGATTCTGGACTTCTGGCCTCCAGCATCATTCTGCGAGAGAATAATTGCCTCTTGTTTTAAGCCAACAAGTTTGTGGTAATTCATTACAGCAGCCGTAGGAAATGGCTAATACACTCTCTATGACTGTTTCCTCACTTGGAAACAGGGCTAATACTAATATCCACTTCCTAAGATCCTTGTAAGGATTCACTGGGTTAATACGTACAAAGGATGTTTCAACAGTACCTGTCACATTGTAGTCACCAGATAGCGATTAGCTATTATTGTCATTGCTATTATTATTGCTTATCATCATCGACCAAGTATTTACTATATGCCAGGTCCGATGCTGGGAACTGTACATACATTTCTTCATGCCACTAAACGTGCTGGACTTGTAACTCAACTGTTCTGGGTCTGAAATCTACACATTGCTTTTTTACATTTGATCCGTTCTTACTACCGCATAAAAAGGTACTGTAAGAGAAGCTTATCTTTGCATCACCTCTGTTCTGCATCTCACTCTGATCTTCCTACCCCAGAATTCAGGGTTTCTTGGCCAGGAACCCTCTCTTTGGAGGGCATGTGCTCCGGGGCAAGTGAACCCAGCCCACTCCCAGCCCGGAGCTGCCTGGCAGAAATGCTAGAGAGGGGCAGGATGGAACGAAACGCCATTCCCTCCTAGAATTGAAAAACCTCTCCTTCTATTTGGAGGACCAAAGGCATCGCTGCCTTTCTTGTTTCTCCTCTGAGCCTCTGGCACATATTAGCATTCCATAAATACCTGATGAATTACTGAATTTTTCTAGGATGGTCGGATGGCAAAGTTCCCAGACAGACTCAGAGGCTCCCTGATGTTACATGAGGACATCCGTCACAGCACTGGTGCCAAAGAGATGGTGTTCCGAAAGGGGTAACTTGAGAGTCTAGGGAAAGGACTGTTCACAAAGTGTTTGTGGGCCAGGTAAAGGGAGTCAACAAGGGATGGTGGAAGACCCCAACCTAGCCACAGCAAGGTAACCCTCTGGGGTCTCCTTTTTAAGTACACGAATCCCATTCATAAGGGCTTTGTTCTTGAGCTAGTCACCTCCCTAAGGCCCCACCTCCAAATACCATCACATTGGGGGTTAGGTTTCAATTTATGAATTTGGGGGGAGGGGAACACAAACAGGAAGGGATCCAAGGGAATAGATAGTACGTTCTCTCCCTCTTTCCACCCTGCAATCTTCTGCCAATGCCTCTCATTTATCAAACCCGACTGGAAGGCAGAGGACCAGGGGCCCATGTGATGCGGTCCACATGGGTCTGCCTCTAGGGGCACAAAGCAACATGGAAAAGCGTGGTGAGTGGATCTGGGGGGACAAATGGAGAATGTTCAGCATGGATATTATTCCAAAGTCATCCAACGAGACCATTGGTAAGATGGAAATAGGACTTACAGTGACTCTGGGCTCGTTCTCTGAGATTCTCTGAGGTTCCTCTAGTGATTCGAACCGGCTGATGCATTTCGTTGACTGGCCAGGTGCTCGTTATCCCCATTTGTTCTCAGAAGTTCTGACACAGCTTCTTTCTATTGTCAGTGGGTTTGAAGTCAAATCTCTCTAGCATTGCTCCATTCTTTTAATTGATTTTCTTTTGGTGACATCTCATTTTTAATTATACTTTCCACAGGCTGCGAATGAGTTAGTATGGGGGATAAATGAATAAAATCTCTGTAGTGTTCCTACAGGCTGTACTTAGTCGCTTACAAATAATCCAAACTCAAGCATATGGATTTTTCTGAAAGTTTTGATTGATGATAAATTAGAATTAGAAATTAGAAAACTTCCCCTGAGAGGTTGTATTTAGTTGCCTGCAGATATGTTGGCAAAGAACAGAAGAATCCCAATCTGTCTGCTGTAAGTGTTACCAGGTCCTTTATTCACGGGCCTGGAAAGGTCTGGCCACTCACCAGTATACACGTACTGCACGCAGGTCAGGAGTCTGGGCCACTGAAAGTCACCCAGATCGCAGTTAGTTGCCAGCTCCGTGACTCCTTTGCCATGAGGCCCTGGCCAAGTCATTTAATCTCTCTGAGCCTCAGTTTCCCCTATGACAATGTGGGGGTATGATGTGCCTACCTTTCAGAGTCACTGTCAGGGAAAAATGAGGTCACAGTGGAAAGCATTCAGTGTGCTGCCTGGAGGAGGGTCAACTCTCCACCAGACTCTCTGTGTCTCTCTTCCCCCCTCCCCTCCCCACAATGCCCACCACCTGGCCTGTGTTACATCCTGTCTCCTGGCCCCGTATCCCGGCTTTTCTACCCATCTCTGGCTCCCTTGTGTGCCACAGGCCTCTGGACATTCCTGGCACTTAGGCTCTTAGTGCTCCCATGTACTTCTCAGTACCTCTCCCCTCATTGTCTCAGGTCGGGGCTCCGAGCTGCAGCCTCACACTCCCCCCCCCCACCCCGGCAGAACCTCAGCTCCCAGCCAGGCTGGACTCTGTGTCCCACGAACCAAGGGGAATAGACGGTAGGGTTCCGTTAGGGGTTTTGGCGATCACACTGTCCATACCAGCCCTTTACCAACAAAGAGGCTTTGGGGGAAAGTGCAGGCACTAGGCATCAGTCAGACCTGAGTCTGAACCTCAGCACTGCCACTTACCAGCTGTAGAGCCTTATCTAAGTCCTTTAGCATTTCTGTGCCTCTCTTTCTTCATTTGTACAATGGGCTATGGCTAGATCCTCCTTGATGGGGTTGCTGGGAGGCCTGAGTGAGGCACTCTTTGGAGAATCCTTAGAGAAGTGCTTATGACTACTTCACCTCTGACCCCACAATCCAGCAATGGGTCTCGGAGGTAGAAGTGACAGTGTGCTGGTGGTACCCGGGCCGCTTAGTTGCTTAAGTGTCTGGCTTTGGCTCAGGTCACGATCATGCAGGTTGTGAGTTCAAGCCCCACAGTGGGCTCTGGGCTGACAGTGTGGAGCCTGCTTGGAATTCTCTCTCTCCCTCTCTCTTTGTCCCCCTCCACCCCCCGCATCTGTCTCTGCTCCTTCCCCACTTGTACTTTCTCTCTCAAAATAAATACATAAACTTAAAAAAAAAAACTTAAAAAAAAAAGAAGTGATGGTGTGTTGAGCACAAAGCCTCCCCCATCTTTTGTGCCATCTTCCTCCATCTGACTAGCAGCTCTACCCTCTACATCCATTCCATTCCCGCTTCCTGCACTGACCACGACTCTCAGGAGCTGTTACCAGCTGACCGAGCATCCGATTTCATTTTTCACTCATTTCTTTGATGTTCAGCTCCCTCATATGTATATGAGTGAGCTCAAAGTGGGGCTTGTGGGCTATTTATTTATTTATTTGGACAAGAAGCTAGAACTTTTTTCTCCTCAGTGGGATCAGCCTGGCAGTGCACAAGTTAGCCGATGGGCCTCCAGCATAAGAAGCTTCTTCCGCATTCCAGATTTTCATGCCTGAGGTACCCCTCCACCTAGGCTCATCTTGGCATTGTGGATCCCCTACATCCATCTGTGGTCAACCCCGAAGACTTCCCTGCAGCACCACTCTGGGTCCAGAAGGTGGAAGTCGGGCGGGGCGGGTATTACCCAAAGTCACCCAGCCGCTCAGGCCCTTCTTCTAGCAGGGACTCTTAGCACGGGATGGTGCTGAGGCTGCAGTGGGAGCCCTGACAGAGCGGGCTTCACCACCTCCCATCACCTGCTCCATCTCAGGCAGAGTGCTTGACCTTGCTGCGTCTGTCTCCCTGCCGGAAACTGGGAGGAATGGTAGCCTCTACCTCGGGGGAGTCCAAGGATTCTGGTGAGCCCGGGTTCAGTCACGCCTTGTTGCGCTTATATGTGAACCTGTAATGCCTCAAGCCTCCCAAACTTATGGGGGAAACCGAGGCCAAAGAGCCACTTTTCACTGCCCGTTCCCCCCCCCGCCCCGCCACTCTGAGGCCACTGACTCTTCTTGGCAGCCTGCTGTATGCACAAGCCAGGCCATGCTCTTCTCAGAAAGGAGGACAGTGACCCCCCCCCACACACATGTCCTTCCATGGCAGGGGAGGGGGGCAGATCTAGTCCGTGCAGCCAGCTCGGGCAGCCGCCGGGGGTCCTGCCGGGGATTCTCTTCCTGGCCGGGCCCCAGCCTCTCTCAAGACTGCTTCCTCCACCCACCCCTGCACCCTGATCTCAGATTCTGGAATTCTTTCTTGATCATTCACGATCCTTTTGTGTCATCCTACGCCTGTCACTGAAGTTGTTCCTGACGTACCCCTTCCATTGCCTACTTTCCCCGACTCCCCCACAACTGCCCTATTCTTCCAGATAAGGGAGCAGACTTCCAGCTTAGGCACCTTGTGCCATGACTCTACCCAACAGCCGTGTCTGACCTCCACTCTCCTTTTCATATTTGCAAGCCAGGAAGGGAGTTCTTTCCAGAGGCCAAATCCGCCGGGACTTTGATCTTCCACTTCCCAGACTCAAGAACTATGAGAAATAAATTTTTATAGTTTAAGCCACCCAGTCTATGGTATTTTGTTATGGCAGCCTGGACTGAGTAATATCATAGCGTGCCTTCCAATATGGAGATATGCTTCAATCAACAAAGATGGTGAGGGGAATCTAACAAAAAACCAAACTCATTGAAAGAAAGTAAAATGACAGTTACCAGGAGGTAGGGGAACAGGGATGATAGGATAGATGGTGTTTAAGGATACAGACTCCCAATGGATGTAAAATAAGCCCTAGAGGTCTAATGCACAGTATAGTGATTATAGACAACAATATTATCATCATCGACCTTGCCAAGCAATTGGAACTTAATTATTCTCACCACTAAAAAGAAATAATTATGTAATACAACACAGGTGCTAATTACTGATACAGTGGCAATCATATTGCAGTATATAAATGTGTCAAATTAATATGTCGTACACCATAAATTCACACATTGCTATATGTCAAGTATTTGTCAATTAAAAACCAAACCAAACCCAAACAAAGATGGCGGAACAGGCAGTGGCGAGTGCCAAAATGTTAAAACTTGGTGAGGACAACATCCTCTGTTATCCCATTGCTTTTTTTAATTGGTCTTAAAGAAGTGCAGCCTTTAAGTATCTGTTAAGAAGCAAATAGACTAGAATAGAACTATGTTAGCATCCCCAATAAATGCATTTGAATACTGTTTGGAAAGCTTCCTAAACAAAGGGTCTCTTTCTTATTAACAAAGAACCTTATCTTTCCAAAGAATAATAAAAGCAATGGGTGTTTTCTCAATAAAACCAAACACAAAGCTTTCTGAGGATGGACAGCATTGTGATCTTTTGGGGGAGGTGTGGGCAAGTGACTAGAGAATGAACAAGGTTATTTTTTTAATAAAGGACTGTGCTAGAATGGCATTCTGGAATTTCTCCTTTCTCAATATACAGATACGCAGCAAGGCTGCTATAGCAAAACACACCTATGAAACCACTGAAATTTTCCTCAGTTGAGAGCACATACCTTGCCACGTATCCGTATGTTGAGAAAGGAGTTGTGTTTTTCCTGCTGCTCTCAGGTCAGTGAGCAAACGCACTTCTACTTCATGATCTCTGGTTCCCTGCCTCCCCCCCCCCCCCGCCAGATCCACTCTTGTCTCCCTAGAGTTTCTTTTAAATTTTTTTGTTTTTGTTTATTATCAAGACAGAGAGAACCAGAGCATGCACAGGGGAAGGACAGAGAGAGAGGTGGACACAGAATCTGAAGCAGGCTCCAGGCTCTGAGCAGGCTCTAGGCTCTGAGCTAGCTGTCAGCACAGAGCCCAACACGGGTCTTGAACCCACGAACCGTGAGATCATGACCTGAGCTGAAGTCGGACGCTTAACAGACTGAGCCACCCAGGTGCCCCTAGAGTTCCTTTTCCACACATCAGCCAGGAGAATCTTTTAAGAAGATGACCTTTAGACATCGGGGGAAAAAGTAACATGCCTTAGGGGCATGTGATGTGAAAATCATATGCCCCCTTCAGCTGAGTCCTGCCACCTTATATCTATGCATTTTGTCCTGCGTTTCCTTTTAAATATTTCTCTGAAAAACTACAGCTGTGTATCTAGACCATCACTTTCCCTTCTATCAGCATATGGTACACATCAGTCATCACCTATATGTGTGATTCATAGAGTCAAGTTTGAAAGGGAGTGACACAGAAAGTCATGAGCTGCAAGACATCTGAAGTGATGGTGAACTTGAACTCACCACCTGGTTGCCAACGTTCCATGTGCAAAGCGCCGTCTGCTTTCACAGGCTCAATTTAGTTCAAGCCCCATCTCTGCCCCTAATTCCTCAGTTTCCCCAGCTGTCAAATGTGGGACTCGGACACATGTTTCTCAGGTCCTTCACAGTCTTCCATTGGATGAGACAATGACGCCACAAAACTCTGCTTCGTCACCTTGCATCCTGAAGTTTCCCTGGCCTATTGACGGGCAGGAAGAAAACAATCGCACTGACAGCCACGTGCCCTGGCCAACGGTTGTTGACTCAAAGAGTACCTGTGCTCAACTCCATCTACTCCCTTCTTTCCTCCTAGGCTGGCTTCTCTTCCACAGCTCCCTGCATTCCTTGTCCTGTCCTGTTCACATCTCCTGTCCCTTCTTTTTTATTCTGTGTCCTCAGGCTTTGGGAGGAGAAGGCAGTTAGAGGCCCCTCTGAGGAAAGTGTTCACAGATGTGTGTGTGTGGACAGTGGAAGATGGGCCTGCCCTGACCTGAGCTTGCTTCTCTTGGGAAGGCCTGTCCCCAAAACAGCCCAGGAAAAAAAGTCACTGTTGAAGATATCCTAAGAGCCAAATTACTTTAATTTTTTTTTTGTTTTTTATTTATTTTTGAGAGACAGAGAGAGACAGCATGAGCAGGGGAAGGTCAGAGAGAGAGGGAGATACAGACTCTGAAGCAGGCTCCAGGCTCTGAGCTAGCTGTCGGCACAGAGCCCAAAGCGGGGCTCAAACCCACAAACCATGAGATCATGACCTGATCTGAAGCCGGACGCTTAACCGACTGAGCCACCCAGGTGCCCCGCCAAATTACTTTAAAAGAGAAACAAGGTCTCTTTCAGTTTCTCATTCTAGACCAATTCTGATATTCTCTTCTTCCTACGGGACATCGGAGAATAATGGGTTGATGTGTAAATCTGTTGTAGAGAGAGGAGAAATATTTCTAATGGTTATTCTCACCTTTTGAATACTAGAATTAGGCATTGTTGAATATGACTAATAACAACAACAGCAATTAGTACCTTTCTAGGCATTTCTTTTCTTCTTCAACTCGGAGTTACTTCTATAGTGTATTATATCATATGCCAATGTATACTCAGGTATCCACACATTCCCTGAAAAGATGAAAAAGTGCTCTTAGAAACATGTGGATGTGGGATGATGTTGAATGTAACATTTTCGCTAGCTTTTTCCCTTGAGAGGGAGTTGGCTGTGTCCATACTGTCCTAACGTCACCAAAAGCCCCATCTTTGTCCTTGGCCTGGTGATGTGACGTGAAGAGGAAGAAAAGCATTTCAGTTTACAAACTTGTTCTGCAGGACTTTATGGAACAGTTTGATAAAAGGGCAGGTGATGAGGCCATGTGGGGTACTGAAGGACCCTTTGCTGGGTGACCTATGGGAGGTCAGCTAAATCCTTTTTCAGGACAAATTTCTCGCTGTCATCCTATTCGGGTTAGAAGAAGAAACGCAAAGACTGCTGTCCACTGTGTTCAAGGGAAAATAGGAATGGCAAGTTTTATGCCAAATGACATGCAGGTAGAAATACAAATAAGGATAATTCTACTTCTCGAGGTGCATTTTGGGGTTAGCTAAATAACTGTGTCCTTGAAGTCAACTCCATAATATCTGAGTTATTATGACTGCCTCTTGGCATTAATGAAATCAGCCAGATAATTGCCATCCCTCATATCATTTTGCACCATGGAGTTCACTGCCTGAGCTGAACTTTCCTGGACGTGGACCACATTGCAGGCCCTTATTTTGACTGGCATTAAGTCAGGGCGCACAGTTAATGGAAAGTGTCATTGCTTTGTTGTTAGGATAACATCGGACCATGCTTTGTACTGTGCAGAAAAAATTTCAAAATAATGACGGTAATATACTGTTCTTTGGGCTTTGGTTTTAGCAAGAAAAAAAATCTCACCTAAAATTCATCTGATTAAATTTGATTGAACATTTATTCATGCAAGAGAAATGTACCTACTGGGTTTGGCTCACGGACTGTGTCCCCCTCCTAGGGTTTCTTTTTCTCAGCTCTGTTGTTATAGTAACTGAACATATAACACCAGAAATCATGATTATAACGTGCTTCTTCAAAAGTTCTTTTTGTTAATTGAGGTATTCATCCACACTGCTTCCTTTGCAACCCTTTGGGGCAACCAAGCAATACAGGTCTGGGAAGCGGTCATGCACACAAGAGAAGGAGGACAAGGAAAACAGCAAGATAATAAGGAGGGTCACTCCATTCTTCTTCACCACACACACACACACAGGAGCTGAAACAATAGTTTTTATAGTGCAAACAAAAGGGATCTTGTTAGCTACCGTATTCACTTTAAAGAAGATAAACTCAGGACTCAGAAACAAAACGTGCTTTGAACATTTCTCAATTCCAGTATAGTTAACATACAATGTCGAATTAGTTTCAGTTGTACAATCTGGTCATTCAGCAATTCTATACATTACTCTGTGCTCATCACGATGAGTGGCCTGGTCATCCCCGCCACCTCTGTCACCCAGCTCCCCCCCTCCCTCTGGTGACCATTTGTTCTCTTTAGTTAGGAGTCTGTCTTTTGGTTTTTCTTTTTTTCCCCTTTGTTCGCAAAACATGCTTTTTAATATTTGATTGTCTGACAGAGACTTACATTGCTTTCAATTTTTATATTCCCATTTATTTATTAATTTTTTCATGTTTATTATTTATTTTTGAGAGAGAGAGAGAGACAGAGCATGAGCAGAGGAGGGTCAGAGAGAGAGGGAGACACAGAATCTGAAACAGGCTCTAGGCTCTGAGCTGTCAGCACAGAGTCCGATGCGGGGCTCGAACTCACAAACCGTGAGATCATGACCTGAGTCGAAGTCCTCTGGACTCAGCATAACCAACTCACCTTGGGTTTCCAGATCAAAGGAAGCAGAGGCTGGGAGCCTCCACAGTGGATCTTTCCAGAGCCCTGGGAGAGCTCCAGTCGCAGAAGGGGCCTCCCTGCTCCTCCCTGCCATGGCCACTGTTCACTGAGAATCTACTTTGTGCATAGTTCTATGTGAGGCATTTAACACACTTTATTGAATTTAATCTTCTCAGTAACCCTGAAAGGTAGTAGTATTTCTGTTAGCATTTGCTTCTGTAGTTTTATGTCTTAAAGTGCTAAAAGGCAATAAAAAAACATAGCTATTGGAAAGAACGGCTAAAAACAATGATTGCAACTGTGGCTCCAGAGATATTAAATAGTTAGCATATCTCTGATAGAAATATGGAAAACATCAACTGGAAAAGTTGCTTAAACTTTGTGATAGGCAAAATTCTAAGATGGCCCTTTTATTTTTTGTATTTTTTATATTTTTGTACTGTTTTTAAAGTTTATTTATTTTGAGACAGAGAGAGTGCATGCATGCACACAAATGGGGGAAGGGCACAGAGTGGGGGAAGAGAGAGAGAGAGAGAGAGAGAGAGAGAGAGAGAGAGAGAGAGAGAGAATCTCAAGCATGTTCTGGACTGTCAGCACAGAGCCTGATGCGGGGTTCAAACTCATGACCTGTGAGACGCTTATCCGACTGAGCCACCCAGGCATCCCTAAGATGGTCCTTTTAGTTCAGAGGCTCTAATATGTACACGCTCATAGAGCCCCTCCCCTTGAATGTGGGTGGAGCTTGTTTCCTGTAACCAATAGAATATGTCCAAGGTGGCAGGATTTTGCAAATGTAGTTAAGGTCTCTAATCAGTTAAGTTTGAATTAATCAAAAGAAAGATTATTTTGGCTGTGTTCGACCTGGCCAGGTGAGGCTTTTAAAAGAGGTTCTAGACCTTCCCTGAAAGAAGCGACTGGAGGAAATCAGACTGTATACTGCCGGCCTTGAAGAGGAAGGTGCCGTGAGTTCTGCTGCAGCCAGTGAGTGAGTTCTGGGGGACACCTCGGTGGTTCAGTCGGTTGAGTGTCTGACTCTTGATTTTGACTCAGGCCATGATCTCATGGTTTATGAGTTCAAGCCCTGCATTGAGCTGTGTGCTGACAATGCAGAGCCTGCTTGGGATTCTGTCTCTCCCTCTCTCTGCCCCTCCCCTGCTTGTGTTCTCTCTCTCTCTCTCTCTCAAATTAAATATATAAGCTTTAAGAAAAATCAAGTGAATTCTGCCAGCAACCACGTGAGCTTGGAAAAGGACCTTGAGCTTCTGATGAGATTCCAGCCCCAGCCAGTATCTTGATGACAATCTTATAGGGCCCTGAGCTGAGCTGGCCCTGGACCCCTGACCCATGAAAACTAAGATAATACTGGGGAATTGTTTTAATCCATTAAGTTTGTGGTAATTCATTACAAAGAAGTAAAAACCGCATATAAAGTGCATGAGCCTTACTCATCTCCCCTAAAAAAAATTGCAGGGGCGCCTGGGTGGCTCAGTTGGTTAAATGTCCTACTTCAACTCAGGTCACAATCTCGTGGTTCTTGAGTTCAAGCCCCACATTGGGCTCTGTGCTGACAGCCTGGAGCCTGCTTTGGATTCTGTATCTCCCTCTCTCTGCCCCTCCCCTGCTCATGCTCTGTCTCTCTCTCAAAAATAAATAAACATTAATTTAAAAAAACTAGGAATACAAACTAGTCACACCTCAAAAGAGGAAGAAAAGCTCCAGGGAGCATCTGGGTGGTCCAGTTGGTTAAGCGTCCAACTTCATCTCAGGTCATGATCTCACAGTTTGTGAGTTTGAGCCCCGCATTGGGCTCTGTGCTGACAGCTCAGAGCCTGGATCCTGCTTCGGATTCTGTGTCTCCCTCTCTCTCTGCACCTCCCCCACTTGCACTCCCCAAAAGAATAAATAAAGATTAAGGGAAACAAAGCTTCAGTAGTAAGTGCTGTGGCTATTTCAGCATTATTAGAGCAGTGGCTAAGCATCTGGGCTCCGGTGGGAGACGGACTTGAGTTTTGGGGCCAGTCCTGACAGTTACTAGCCATTTAACTTCAAATAAGGCAAAGAGGGTGTAATTGGGGTTCATCATCACACCGAATTCTCCAGGCCAGGGTCTCCATGGGGAAAGATTTCATAAAATGAATTCGTGGGCCACCCCTATTTTAAACAAAGTAGAAATGATGAGGGCTGGTATTGGTATAAATGCCTTTTAGGGCCTCTTTAATTTCTTGGTTTTTAGGCTTCTGCAATCTGGTATAGTGTTTGCTGGCTGCTCGTGCTCCCTATTCTGTTATCCAAAGGCAGACAAATCAATCATGAAATGTTAGTGAGGAAAAGTGGACTATTCAAAGTCACAGACTCCGCTCGTGCTGGTGTCAGGCCCAAAGCCTAATTTCTGTAGCTTTCCTTGCCCTGCTCCTTCAACTGTGTCATCCTGACCCTCCTAGAATTTCAACCGGTTTGCTGTGAGGCTCTTAGAAAATAATTTCTACCGTTTTCTTTCTCTGTTATTTTGCCCCAGGCCTACATCCTTTAACTTGATTACATCTTATCTGGATGATAGGAAGTAATTTCAGCAAGTGCTTAACTCTGATGGATGCCCGTTCCCTACCCCCGCCCCCGCCCCAGTGCAGACTGTCAGCCGCCACTGGCAAGCTCTGGAGTGTGATTCACCTCCATGACTCCTACTTTCTGCTCTCCCTAAGATACATACGGGACTCACTTACTTGCAGTTGAAAAGTAAGTAGGCGAGAAAGACATAGTGAAAACGACACTCACATGGAAATAAACTAAGAACAGTGAAGATCGAGCTTAGTGGATTTCAGGAAGAGCAGTGTTGTTGCTCCTGACAAATTCCTGGTTGTTGTTCAAGATCTAGCTCAGCTGATGCCTCATCTAGGGCTCTGTCTCACCTCAGGCCCACTTTATCTCTTTCTTCCTCCCTCCCTCCTGTTCCCATTGCATTTGGACTAGAACTCTTCTTTGGTATTTATCAAGTGTTACTTTGTATTCAAGTTATTCTCCCCAACCGGGAGGTAGTACACCCCGCCAGCACCAGTGTTCACTTCGCTTTGCGAAGGAGGCCCTCCATCACTGTGTGCGGAGTTGAATCTAAGATTGGACTTGTTTTCGCTTTGAAATTTGCTGCAACATAGTTTTGATACAGTTCCTTTAGTGATTAACAAAGATGCTTATGTTTTTGTGGTGAAATCTGGGGGCAGGCAGGGTGCCTGGGCGTCTTCTGATTCCAGCTTTCACCAGCACCTCGCAGGCAAAAGCCAGGCTGATGGATGTGTATTTATTTTTAATTTGCTCTTATTTTCCTTTTTTATGTTTTTTAGTGCTTATTTGTTTGATGGAGAGAGAGAGCAGAAGAGGGGCAGAAAGAGAGGGAGACAGAGAATCGGATGCAGGCTCCAGGCTCTGAGTAGTCAGCACAGAGCCTGACGCGGGACTCCAACTCACTAGCCGTGAGATCATGACCTGAGCCGAAGTCAGAGGCTTAACAGACTGAGCCACCCAGGCGCCCCAATCTGCTCTATTTTCCACTCCAAATGGGGAGAGTACACAGTTGGTGTATTAGGCAGGGTTCAGGGAAAGAGACAAAAACCACTCCAGGTATACTAGTCAGAAATTACTTAATACAGGGAATTCATACTGAAAACCTATATCTAAAGCCATGAAGGGACCCACCACATTCAAGGACACACTGCTATTGCTGATACCCAGGAATCTGGAAAATGGAATTAGGAAGCTGCCATTACCACTCCTTCTACCCCAGCTGCCTCTAGCCCACACAGAGATGGCGCCTGGGCCCTGGGACACGGACTCTGGCCAGTGTGTTCGTTGCAACTTCTTCCCAACATCCAGGAAGCTGGAGAACAGACATGGGACCACTAGTAACAGAAAAACTTTGTGCCTCAGAGACCTGGCTTACCAGTAGGAAGTGACCAAAAGAGCAGGAAAATGGGCCTACATTTCACTTCCACCTTCAAAAAACCAAGCAAGCAGACCCAACTGGTAGAACCTATTTTGTATCCATTACCTCAGCCGCCGGAGAGACTGAGAAATGTAGGTTCTAGCTTTCAAAACTCCCCAATAGAGGAAGGTAGATCCTAAGGGGGGTGGGTATGCAGAAGACTGAAAGAGCTGACACAGTGTCCCCACAAGCTGATTCTGGAATCGTCTGCTGGCCATGCACGGCTAGGCCACCTTGGACTTCTGCCCCTGTGCTCACATAGACCTGCTGTGCTAAAGACGTCATTATACATACATATGTCAGTTGTTATCTGTGCAGCCCATGGCAGGAGAAGCTTCAAGAGAAACTTCCTGTCCCATAGGCTTGTTGAAGAGTCAGTGGATTATACGCTCTGGCCTCCTTGCTGTGCCCTATGTGGCCTGGATGGGCCATCGGCCCAATTGCGTCTCATATACGTAGGTTAGCCAGAGACCTAAGTGTCTTGGATGGCCTGGTGTGAAAATAAGGAGCTGGAGCTTTGGACTTCTGCCCTCAGGGGACTTGTGGCCAGGGTGGCCATCATAGGCTATGTGCCAGGTAGAACTGTGATGAGATCCAATTAGTGCCAAGGTGAATGGAGCATGGAGGCAGGTGACACGGGTGTGTCCACGGGACAGCAGCCCGTGAGTGATCCCCAGAGGAAGTCACTGCCTCTGTTCTTGGCATCTTTTGAGGCCAGTTCCAACCCAAGCAGGCCCTGGCGAGATCTCTCTCCATTTGCCTTGCAGGTGACTCGAGTGGTTTACCATGCCACAAAAGAGCCTGACTAAAGCCAGCATGCAGGGGATGGGGGATGGGGGACTCATTTCTTCCCCCTGGACCACTCTAACTTCTTTCCGGTGGGAACATCAGTGCAAGTGATGTGTCCTTTCCGGTCCAAGGTGTGATCCGTCCTTCCTCCTGCTCCCTTCCTCCTCATGCAGCTGGAAGTGAAAACCTCCGAGATGGTGGCATCGCACATAGAAGTGGTGGGGATCTCTGAGTCCCTTGTTGGAGGAAAGCTGCCAAGGAGACGTGCTTAGCCTTCAGCGGACTGTTACACGCCCTTTATCACGTGGAAACGCTGATGAGGGGGGCAGCAGCTGGATTGATGGCCCCGGTGAACAGACACCGTCCTCCCAGACCAGCAGCTCACACTGCTGCTCATCGGGTGGTCCAAGTGTCACACCATCATAGCCCTGGGGATGTTGGTGTTCACTGCTGCTCGGGACCTGGATGTGGGAAGAATTAACATGAGCAATGAAAAAAACCTGAGTCTTCAGGGCATACGCCAGAAGCATTTCCTTATACCTTATTAAAAAATAAGCGAGGGACAAATAACCTTTAAAGCCCTCTGTATGCCCAGTTTTTCCCTTTCAGTAGATGGAAGCTACTTCTAGCCAAGAAAGTCAAGAAGGGAAGCATATGGACCCCATAACTGAAGCCAATGTCAGTATTTCTGTGTAACTCGGTGACTGACTTGACCGTCTAAACTCCATGAGGAAGAGCCCGTGACTGCCTTGTTTACCACTATATCTCCCAGGTCAAGAACAGTGCCCACGATAGGTGTTCAATAAATATTTGTTGAATTAATGAGATGAAGTCCAATTTTCACATCTTTGGTTAGGAGGTCCTGTGACTTTAAAATCCAGGAACTATAAGTTGGTCCCTATGAGGATTTCTAAGTGTTCCTGAAAATCTCATCAAAAGCATCCTTACAGGGATGGGCTCAGTTGGTTAAGGGTCCGGCTTCGGCTCAGGTCATGATCTCACGTTCATGGATTCGAGCCCCGCGTCAGGCTCTGTGCTGACAGCTAGTTCAGAGCCTGGACCGTACTTCAGATTCTGTGTCTCTCCCTCTCTGCCCCTCCCTTCTCATGCTCTGTCTCTCTCTGTCTCAAAAATAAAATAAAATAAACAGTAAAAACAGTTCAAAAAATAAAGCATCCCTACTTAATTATTACAGGCAACAAATCCCACTTCACATGGGAGGTCTATTCCCCTTAGCAAGTCCCCTAATTTGCTCTGTGAATGTGGGCAATGTCACAGGGCCCCAGTTTCTTCATTTAAAAATGAAGCCACAAATCTTTGCTCTGTCTGCCTCAGAGAGTTCTAACGCTCAAATAGCCCAATGGCCCAAAAGGTCTTTGTAAACCGTGAAGTGTGTGAGGTTTGTGTGAGCGTGTGTGCGTACATACATATATGCCACCATGTCTGCATATATGAAAAAATCAGCAGCAGTCCTGTATTCTCCAAAGGACATAAAGCCTTATTCCTCCTGCAGCATTTGTACATGTATTTCGCTCCCTTCAGATGTCTATACCCCAGTTCTATCCCAGTGCAAGGGAAATGAGCCGCCATGTCTGTGACCGTTGGCAGATGAAGAGAAACAGGAATAGGTGATCCGCAGGGGAAGGACTGGGATGGCGGGATCCGTCATGGGGAGGCTTGTTTGGATTATGCAAATCCTCCGTCAGCCATGGTAAACCATGTGGGTCTAAGTGGCATAGGGAGCAGAGATACCGTCAGAGATTCGGGCAGTATTTAGACCTTGTGATGCAGGCCTCCCTTTGCATGACGGCCGAGTTCTTACGTCTGATAGACAGGAAGTCACTGATTCATTCATTCAGTCATTCATTCCCAGGGAGCACCACTCCTGTGGTTTGATAAAGCAAGAAAGAGGAATGTTTCCTTTGTGGTTCTTCTAGTCGCTCAACGTTCGTCTGCTGAGTCCTTTGCATTGTGTGAAATCCTGCATGAGGCACAGGGCAGGACATGCTGATGTGCAGGGCATGCTCCCTGTCCCCGGGACACCGTATGAGACTGGGATTCATGAGGAAAGCTTCTCAGAAGAGGTGGTACATTAGTTTCCTGTGACTGCATTACAAACTACTGTCAACAGTTACTAACAATCACACCCATTTGTTAGCTTGCGGTTGTGTAGGGCCTGATTCCACTGGCTTCTCTGGTCACGTTATTCAAGGCGTTGGCTACGCTGAATCCTCATCTGAAAAAGTTTAGGCCACGTCTGCTTCCATGCCCATTCAGGTTGTTGGCTGAGGCTGGTTCATTCAGTCTGCAAGGTTGCAGGACTGTAGTCCCCATCTCCTTGCTGAGCTTCAGGCACGGGTCACATGCAGCCGCTAGGGCTTCCTGCGCTCTTGCCATGGGGTCCCCTCCATCTTCAAAGCACTGATTGGGGATCGAACCCTCCTCTACAAGCACCTGTAGAAAACTGCTTTTGAAGGGTTCACCTGATTAGACCAGACCCACCCAAGATAATCTTCCCTTGCCACACAATATGACATATCTCATTATATTAACAGATTGCACTCACATTTAAGGGGACTCTGCAGGCATGCACGCCAGGGGTGGGCGGGGGGCAGAAGTCTTCAAGGCCAGGATGCCAAGCTAGTCCTTGAGAATGGCTAACTGTTCATGCAGAACCATGGTCGAAAGATCTGGAAGGTGCAGTTTTCCCGTTCCTGGTCTCCAAAACCTGCTTCCCTCGTTGTCTTCTGACGATGCCTCTCCCTTCCTTGGTTTGCGGAATACCAAAGAGGACCAGCTGGAGCAGCTGGTGTCTACGTCAGGCATTTGGGAACGGTTTCCTGGATGATACATATGTGAGGCGCGTCTATAAATAGCTAGAGGACGGGCCCATCATCACATCTGCCCATAGGCCAAGCTGGCACAATAGACTTTCCCTGACCCTCCTATTTCTGACACATTTCTCTCCCAAACTTTCCAGCCAGGCCTGGAGAGAGAAAGCACTCTTTCATGATGCCAAGCTTCTTTTTTTTTTTTATGTTTTTATTTATTTATTTTGAGAGAGAGGGAGAGAAAGGGCAAGCAGGTGAGAAGGAAAGAGAGAGCAAGAATCTGAACCAGGCTCTGCATGGCCAGTGTGGAGCCCGATGTGGGGCTCGAACTCATGAACCACGAGATCATGACCAGAGCTGCAGTCAACAGTTGGACGCTTAACCAACTGAGCCACCCAGGCGCCCCCACATGACTCCAAGCTTCTTCATAGCAGAAACCATATTTTAAAGGGGCACAGTACATCCTGGTGCAACTCTTTTGACACTGGCATTTTGATAAAATGGCCACAAAATGTCCCATGTCCAAATGGGTCTATGAAAACATCCTTATCAAGAATTTTGCATCCTTATCCCCCGCACCTCATTGCACAGTGTTTGATGCATAATAGGAACTCTGTCAGTGTTTGTTAATAGTAGAAGTGATGACTTAATCTCTTCTCTTCATCTAAATTGTATTCTCCTTGAGGGCAGATCATTTTTTTCTTGTTACGAAAATTCTATGTGTTTATTCTTTTCAAAGGAAATACGAATGTTATTGTGGCATTTTTCAAGAGAGACGCAATGTTTAGTGATGGGTAATTCCTTCGTTCATCCAGATTCTCAGACTTTGGTGAAACTTAAGGGCGACTGAACTCAGGCACCCCAGTAAGAAGATTAGCTCTTTAATGTTTAAGAATCATGGTGAGGGGGAAGGGATTCCACAACCTTCCCCCAGTAACGGGATTCAGAGTTAGATTAGATAGAAGGAAGACAATAAGGATTATTAAAATCCCTCATGCTCTACTGAAGTCTATTTCCAAATGCTAATGGGGTCCCCAGGAAGTCAGGCAACTTCCTCCTTCCTTTCTTTGTTGTGTGTGTGTGTGTGTGTGTGTGTGTGTGTGTGTGTACACGCACACGTGCACACGTGTTTAACACACAAGAGAAGTGAGAAGAGGTTGTTTGGCCTACCAGAAGTAGAGAAGGAAAATGATCTCCCCCAGAAGGTCTGAATCAAAGATTTCCCATAGCAGAGTGGTTAAGAAATAGACCTTAGGCTTTCAAAACTATGGATTCTGTCTTGAATTCAAGCTCCACTGTGTGATTTGTGGGAGCAAGTCCTTTAAACCCCTCTCAGCCTCAGTTGCCTCATCTGGAAAATGGGGATGATAATCCTATCTCTCCCAAAGATGGCAAAAGTAAATGAGAGAATTCACGTAAAGCCCATAGCACATGCCTCGTGGTAATAAATGCCAGCTGTTTATATAGTAGGTAGAATTCCTTTGAACAAGAGTATTTTAATGCTTAACTTGATTGACTAACAGTTCCCATAACACATCAGCAAAGGCTGATGAGAATACGCCTTCCCAGGTGAGAGCCACACTGTGATCAGATCGTCATTCTGCGACACCTCGTGTGGGTGTGTGTTAACACTGTGTCTGGACAAAGGCACCATGTGAAATATCACATTAGTCACAATAAAATGCAAATGCTCTTCCCTCCAGGGTACTGATATTTTGGTTGGCTGGCTTGGGAAAAGAATCAAAGGTATTGTTTTGGGTTTGGGTTTTGTTTTAGGAGTAAGTATTTCCAGAGAGGTCCTCATGGAGTTCCTATTTGGGGGCCTAATCCTAGCAATAAAGTTCCTTCTCCCTCTGGGGAAAAACAGAATCTAGGGCTGATTCGATGTTCAGCTGAGTTATTTACAGGGCTTGGATCCGTGATTTCTGATCCGGTAAGTCTGGGATGCAGTCTGCGTATTTGCATTTCTGACATGTGCCCAGGGGGTACTGATGCTACCACCATTCTCCATGCCGTGAGGACATAGCCCCTTGCACCTGCATAGGGGTTCTTCCCTTTGCCAATCCTGTTCAGATCCGTTATCACAGCGGAAACTCACTGAGGTCAGATGGAGACGAACAGTATTGTGGATAGCAACTGCCTGTGACAAAGTAAGAGTCTAAGCAGGAACTCACAAACTTTGGATTCTGCAGTGTATTATGATTCATACTTTATAAACTGATATCCTTTTCTTAAGAAGTTTATTTATTGAGAGAGAGAGTACATGCACATGAGTGGGGGAGGGGCAGAGAGCAGGAGAGAAAGAATTGCAAGCAGTCTCCGTGCTGTCAGCACAGAGTCCGAAGAGGGGCTGAATCTCAGGAATGATGAAATTGTGACCTGAGCCCAAATCAAGAGTCAGACCCTTAACCGACTGAGCCACCCAGGCACCCCTATAAACTGATATTCTATCTGTGGGGAGAAAAAAAGCAAGCCCTGAGGGCACACTCTAAAAGGAGACAGGGAGGGGCGCCTGGATGGCTCAGTTGGTTAAACATCTGAATTCAGCTCAGGTCATGATCTTGCAGTTCATGGGTTCAAGCCCTGCGTCGGCCTCTGTGCTGACAGCTCAGAGCTTGGAGCCTGCTTCAAATTCTGTGTCTCCCTCTCTCTCTGCCCCTCCCCCACTCATGCTCTGTTTCTATCTCAATAATAAATAAAAACATAAGAAAGAAATTTAAAAAAATAAAATAAAAGGAGATGGGGAATGTGGGCCACCTGTGCCTCCACTATTCTCTCTGTTTCCACGAAACCACTGCCACAACCATCATTTCCCAGTGGGCCCAGCTTTGGTGTCAGAACCCTTCTGACCAGGATGCTCCATGCGGTGGCTACCAGTTGATCAACGTTGACACATACAGGTCTATTCCATTCATTTTCCAAAGGGAAGCGAAGGGGCACCTGGGTGGCTCAGTTGGTTGAGCGTCCAACTTCAGCTCAGGTGACGAACTCATGATTTGTGAGTTCAAGCCCCAAGTCAGGCTCTGTGCCAACAACTCTGAGACTGGCGCCTGCTTCAGATTCCATGTCTCCCTCTCTGTCTGCCGCTCCCCAACTCATGCTCTGTCTCTGTCTCTCAAAAAATAAATAAATGTTACAAAAAATTTTTAAAAAACCAAAGGGAAATGAAGATGAACTAAACAATGGAACTGACTACATCAATTACCAAGACTGAAGGTGTCATCACAAGATTCTAGTGACATTTCCAGGTGCTTCCACTGCCTATAAAGCTCTTTGTAGGAAAACACAGCTATTCTGGTAAACAAACTCCTCCAGCCCCCCAGGTTCCAAGAAGGGGTCAATGACACGATATTATCCATTCATTCATTTATTCATTCATTCATTCAATTGTTATTTATTGAAGCCTACTCTAGTTCCAAGCATTGTGCTGGACACTTTAGGCTGTAGAGGTGGGCCGGACGCAGGCCCTGCAATGGTCTGGGAGAGAAGATGAAATTATACCTGAGGGCAGAAGGAAGCTTCAAGAGGCACAGGGAAAGGGCACGAGAGCTCACAGAAAAGAGGCATCACTTTCAGGTGTGAATATACCTGCCCGTGTTGTACTCACTTCCACGCCTGAGTCACAAAGTGACACATTGGAAGTTCACTCCCTAAAGCCTCTGCCCATTGGTAAGCGGCACTGAAGCAGAGATGTAGCAGTCGGCAGGTGGCCATTAGCTCAGTGACTCAGTTATCATTAGCAAAATGGAGACTAACGGGATGGCTCTTCGTCAGGAGTTTTGTGATGTAGCTGCAGCCATCTTGGCTTTCGGTGATGAGACATCAGTCTCAGTATTCCCCCAGTTTGAATCTGAAATGGAATTTGGGACTGGATGGGAGCTTTCTGCAGAAATGGAGGAAAACATAGCTTAGAAAGGAAGGGGGCACTGGGGTAAAAGTGGACCATTCATTATTGTTGAAGGCCAAAGGTTAAAGACCTCTTCTTGACAGCCTGGAAAATGGTTTCCTAAAGTCATACTGTGGCATACAGCACACAAAGCAAATGGCACAGGCTTCAGAAGTGTTGGCAATGGCCCGATTATTGTTACTCCAGCTCTACACTCCATGCCTCTGTCTTGCTCTTACACACTCACACACGCACATTTGTTTGAATAGACTCTTATTTACATCTCTTTTTGTGTTTTATAATGGGAAGACACTAGCATTGCTTCTAGAATCCTATCCAACCATGAGTAATCAAGAAGACATAGAAACAGCATGTCTATTTATATGTAACTATAAAAGGCAGTTGGATTTTGAAAAACGATACAACGAAAACCACAACTAAGGTCTTAGGAACTGTCTCACAACTATTTTGTTGATTTGTACCTCATTCCTTAGTGATTGCTTGCTCTGTATCTATCTAAAGCTAAAATATATTAAATATATTATGTATAAGCTTAACCTTCTGTGTTTCCTCAACTGGGACTTGCAGTGGGAGCAGGGGATGATGGCCACCTTATTCTCAAGGTCGACACCTTGTGCTTCCAGTCCTCTCCCCAACCTGGCTAACTGTGTTTCTTGCAACCTCCCAGTCAAAGCAGAGACAGAGAAGAGAGGTAAGGGGGCACGAAACACCTTACTTAGCTAGTGCTGCCCTCATAATCCAGCACCACAACTCTCTGGGCTTAGCAGGTGTCGAAAGCAGACTCTTACGTTGTGGCCTACTTCATGGGTTCCTCGTGTACGCTCTCCACGTCGGAGTGGGATTAATAATCAAAAGCCAGTTTGTACAACTTCCTCAGGCTTAGGGTTTCAGCCTGGGCATCTAAGGCAAAAAAAAGTTTCATTGTAACATCCCGTTATGTATAACTGATTTCATCCTTCCTAACGCTGTGGTTCATATCACCAGCTTTGGAACCAAAGAAACCGACTTTGAATCTGGCTTCAGCCGCTCACTAGCTGAGTGATTTGGGGAAGGCCTTCATACCCGAAGTCTCAGGTTTTGTAAATCCATGAAATAGATATCATAATACGTACTGTGTAGACGTAGTCTGAGATGGTCTTAAAGTATAGTAAGTGGCATAAAATAGCACTCCACAATGGGTAGTCGTAGTATATTATGCAGGCAAAGCGGAGCCCAGTGAACATTTCAGGGTAGATAATGTTCATTTTTCTCATCGTTCACTCCCTCTCCGGCCTCCTGGTTCCCTGGGGCCTGCAGAGTTGTCACTTCTAGTGCTTGAAAGGCTCCACTGATTTATCCCACCCAGACCTGCCTGCGCGGCTGAAAGGACCCCTTTCCCAGTTGTAAGGCTAAAGTGAGAGCCTACAATTAAAGTGATCATCCAGCATCTAGCACTGGTAAGTGCTCAAGACATAGAAGATGCTATTATTCTTGGTCATAGTGTTGTTATTATGATCTTCCCATAGACCTGTGTTTTAGAACATGCTTCTTTCATCCTTAATTTCAACTCCCTCATTCTCAACAAACCAATTCACTTTCTTCTCCAACCAGGTGTCTTGAGACTCTTCACGGTGACATAGGATGTGGGTTTAAGAACAGAGGTTCTAAAATCTGTGACCTTGGATAAGTCAGTCAATCTCTTTGAACCTCAGTGCTCTCATCTGTCAAACAGAGACTAATAGTATGTACGTTGTGGGTTTATAGTGAGGATTAAATGAGATTATGGGGGCACCTAGGTGGCTCAGTTGGCTAAGCATCTGACTCTTGATTCCACCTCAGGTCATGATCTCACAGTACAGGAATTCGAGTCTTGATGGTGTGCTGACAGCACAAAACCTGCTTGGGATGCTCTCTCTCTCTCTCCATCTCTGCTCCTCTCCTGCTTGTTCGTTCTCTCTTTCTCTCTCTCTCTCTCTCTCAAAAATAAAGACATCAACTTTAAAAAATAAATTCATTCAAATTGGAAAAAACATGAGATAATGCACACCATGCACCTGGCACGAGTCTTCAAGCCT
Source organism: Suricata suricatta (assembly GCF_006229205.1). Lineage (NCBI taxonomy): Eukaryota > Metazoa > Chordata > Mammalia > Carnivora > Herpestidae > Suricata > Suricata suricatta. The sequence goes on from NC_043717.1 coordinate 97,593,866, forward strand.
GGCCAGTAAGCAGTCACGTAGTGACTACCATGAGCTCCTCATGGCACTGAAACTAGGGAAAGAGAGATGCAAGGCTAAAACCCAGTTCCTCTGCTCAAGGAATTTATCGTCCGCAGCAGTGATCCTCAAACTTCCACATTAGATTCACCTAATGGACTTTTAGCTCTCAATGTTGCAACCATAACAACGAAGTCAGAATCTCTGGTGTGGGGAGGGGGCATGGAATGCAACCTGAGCATCAGGATATTTTCAGCTGCCTTGACTACATAGCCAGAGTTCTAGATTTACAACAGGAGTTGGAGGTGTTTTTGGAAAGCACCAGAGAGTAAATACTTGAAGATTCATGGGCTATGTGTTTTCTGTTGCAACCAATGAAACCTGAAACACAAAAGCAGTCACAGCATACAAATGAGGTGGCGTGGCTGTGTTCCAATAAAGCTTTATTTACAGAAACAGAAGACAGGCTAGAGTTCAGGGACCCTGATGTAGAGTATCAAAGTAAACCAAAGATTACATTAAAGCACAGCAGGTGCAAAAAACAAAAATGCATTCAGGAAGCAGTGAAGTTTGAGCTGAGTCTTTAAGAATATGTAGGAGCTAGTCAGGAGAGGCAGGGCAAGGAGGCAGGGGAAGGAAAAGCTCTTCCAAGGGTACAAAAATGATAGTAACAGCTGCTAAGTACACATGAGCAGTGGCTGGACCTGAAAATGGTTTGGTATGGCTTGCATGTACAGTAGTTGTTAGGAGAGAGGTGGTAGATTAACCTGGAGAGATATGAACAAATACGTAGGACTCAGATCACGATAAATTTTATATGTTGGGTTAAGGAGCCTAAAATTTACCTTGAAGACCACAGGGGGCAGTTGCATTATCAGAATCACATTTTTGAATGAGTACCTCTGGCAGGTGATGACAACGGATGGGGGACAACAGACGAGTGGCAGTTAGAGAACAGTTGTAGTGATCATGTACGAATAATGAGAGCATGAGCTAAAGTAATTGTTGCCATGATGAGCAGTGGAGAGATTCATAGTACGTGAAGAAGTAGAAGAGGCAGTGGGAGGTGGAGTGGCTGAATGCAGAGGGCACAGTTAGGGAGAGGGGTGCATCAAGAGGGAGCCAAGGTTTCTAGCTCATTCAGCTGAGAGCATTATATGCTATTCCCTGAGCTGAGGATCACTGATGAAAGATGAAAGGAAGACCATGAGTGTGGTTTCAGACATGTGGAGTTGGCCACGCCACTGGGACATGTGTGTGGATACATCCGATAGACACTCTTGGGTGTCAGAATGAGGCCAGAATGGGTAATAGAGATGGGCAATCAGTAGCTTATGGATGTAGTGAAAGCAGTGGTTTTGGAGGACTTCACCCATGGAGTAAGGGTAAAGAAAAGAAGGGACAAGGGGCACCTGGGTGGCTCAGTAGGTTGAGCATCAGACTCTTGATTTTGGCTCAAGTCATGATCCCAGGATTGTGGGGTCGAGCCCCGCTTTGGGTACTGTGCTCAGCATGGAGCCTGCTTGGTATTCTCTCTCTCTCTCTCTCTCTCTCTCTCTCTCTCTCAAAATAAATTTGAAGGAAGAAGAAACGGGATAACAGAATCATGATCTTCGTAACATACGTGAGAAGAGAAAAATTAAAGAGGTTATAAGGGGTGGCTGAGATCTGATGAGTACATGTTCTCCTGGCCCGTTAGGACCTAGGGATCTAGCACCTCCAACTGTTGCTAGCCCCGGGGTCTGCCCTACATCACGTTGGTTTCCTGGAACTCTGCCTCCACCTTTATCAATGGTCCCTCCGTTAAACTCATTTTACATATGCAGTTTGCATGCAACATCTGATTCCTGACAGGACCCAGACTGGTAGACAAGGCAAAGCCATTGACTGAGAGTGAGACATGACATGATGTGGGAGAGGGTAGGAAGGACAGAGGAGGTTGGGAAATAACTTTCCTGGGGAACAGAGGAGGGAGCTGATAAGGAGCAGGGGAAACTGCTGGGCCTCACGAAGGAAAGGTCTCGTAGGAGGCCAGAGGCTGTCCTCCTACACGATCAGGGAAAGAAAGCAGTTGTTTGGCCTGAGCCCTGGTAAGAATTTCGCCAAAGGCCACATGAGTTCAGAGCATTGGTAAAGAACAGCTGAGAGCAGACGGACTTAGGAACGAGACTGGAGAGAGATGCCATAATGCCAGCCTGTTGCTGACAGACCAGGGAAAATGGATAACGTAAGGGCGACCTTTTTCCCTACAAGGACACCATCATAGTCATTTGAAAGAGGTTGTTTAAAGAGTTTCAAGCCCCTTCCCATCTGAGATCCCCTGGCCGGTCCCAGAGTAGGATGAGGCACTCGGAGTCCTGATCCCAGAGATGACGGTTAACATTTTGGCACATTTCCTTCCAGTCTGTTCTCCCAATCATCTATGGGTTTCACTAAGTTGAGGTCATGGTGTTTATACAAGTTTGTATCTAGCTTCATTTACTTGACATTATAACGAAACGAAGTCTTCTTTAGAACTATTTTTATTATGCCTCTGCTCCCTGGGAATTGCATATTCACCGCGTCAAAACCAGACAATACAGATAAGCCAAGAAAAAAAAAAAGAACCATCAGAAATCTCACTATCTGGAGACAATGACTCGTCACTTTGCTGCATACTGAAATTGATTCATGAATCAAAAAGGTACTTCTGCTATAGAAATATACTGCCAGCTTCTGGAAGGCTGTGCAGAGAATGTCTGCAGTTAATCAAGGGTAGGGAAGTTGGGAGAATGGCTCTGGTGTGGAAGGAACGGCACCAGGGCCACGGTCTCATGTGGGAAATAAGCCTGAGAACCCTGCATTCTAGTCCCAGCATCAGAGAGCAACCTGAAGGGAAAGGATTGAATTTGTTGGAGGAGGGGGCACCTGGGTGATTCAGTTGGTTGAGTATCTGACTGGCTCAGATCATGATCTCACGGTTCATGGGTTCGAGCCCCACATAGGGCTCTGTGCTGACCACTAGCTCAGAGCCTGGAGCCTGCTTCAGATTCTGCGTCTCATTCTCTCTCTGCCCCTCCCTTGTTCATGTTCTGTCTCTCAAAAATAAATAAATGTAAAAAATTATTTTAAAAAATTAATTAATTAAATTTTTTTTAAAAAGATTGAATTTGTGGGGAAATGATGCAGGGAAAAAAGTTAAAAAAAAAACATTTCCACTTGTTTGAATGCTTTTTAATAATTACTTGACATGGGCACCTGGGCGGCTCAGTCTGTTAAGCACCCAACTTCAGCTCAGGTCATGATCTCAGAGTTCGTGAGTCTGAGCCCTGCATCTGGCTCAGTGCTGACAGCTCGGAGCCTGGAGCCTGCTTTGGATTCTGTGTCTCCCTCTCTCTCTGCCTGTCCCCTGTTCACTCTCAGTCTCTTTCTCTCCCTCTCTCATAGATGAATAAATGTAAAACATAATAATAATAATAATAATAATAATAATAATAATAATAATAATGTCACATTCCCAGGTGAAAGGCAGGCTGTCTGGGCGTGGTTCTGCTAAATATGAGTCTGATCATTCATAATGTGTGCTCACCATTTACGGAAGTACTTGAGACTAGTTTTCCATTAGAAAACTTGGAGAAATCTCGATGGCACCTCCATTTCCTAGAGAGGAGAAAACCCGTTCCCTCCCCTCCACCTGTAATCGTAGGAAACGGGATTGCTCCATTTGCCCTCCATTCCTCCTTGCTTTCCAGCTGCCCTGTTTTGTTCCGCTCAGACAGCCTCAGAAGCCTTGCTTTCCCCTGTATCTACCTGGGCGACTCTGTGCCACTGACCCAAGCCAAAGGACAGCCTTAGTGTGAAGTCTTCCCAGACCCAGCCTACCAGAGGGATTTTGAATTTGGATGGCTGATACTGCTCAGGGTCTTAGTGAAATGAGGGCTATAGTTTTGAGTAGAGTCAATAAATAGTTTCTTGTAAGGGTATTTGATGTCAAGGTGTAGAGATGAAGTGGAAACTCTACTCAAGATGCTAGTCCGTGGATAGTCTGATAAATGGTGATGTTTATATATGCAGCCTAGCTAGGGATCCCGTTTGGAAGGGTTGCTGGGTGCCAAGGAGCAGAGATTATATTTCTCACAGGGGTTGGTCATTAAGGGTGGGGTAGAGTAGGAAGCACATGGGAGTTTGGATGGGAGGAAGCCAAGAGCTCGGCGAGACCCCTGGCTAAGCACTTTACAAACACTGCCTTGGTCTCAGATGTGTGCTCCGTTGGAACTGGCCAGCCTAGATGTGAGTCGTGACTCTGTCACTCTCTAGCTTTGCGCCTTTGGGTGGTCACATCATACTTGCCACATCTCAGATTCCTTACCTGGAAAATAGGATGAGCAGTGACGGTTCCCCAAATGAGATCACATATGGAAGGAGCTTGGGACACTCTGCCTGCGTCATCACAGAAATGCTTGCTGTTATCGTAGAGAAAGGGACGTGTGAAAGAGGAAATGTTCTAGCGCTATTTCATTCATTCTATCAACAAATACTGCTCTGTTTGCCAAGCACTGGGGCTAGAGAAGCTTCCTTCATCAAGCGCAGTCTAAGAATGCTAGCACCTAGCTGGGACTTGCCATTTCAGGGGACCCGGGCGCTTGGGAGCGTTTGTCCTCAATTACAGTTAATAACTGGCAAGCCTGCCTAAGGGAACCTATTTCCTTGAACGGCTAAAAAGACCAAAAATATCCAGAGGGAGGACAGTGATCCCAACAGTCAGGACCAGAGCTTACTGGGATGAGTCTTTGAAGGTCAGGACCAAAGCGTCCAATATCTGACTCGTCTGTCTCCCACTGAATGAGGCCGGATCACAGACAGGTACCACATGGACATGCTCTTCTGCCAGCCCACGTAGCATGCGCCCTCATCAGGCTCACGTCCATGATCCTGCATCTGCGCACCCAAGACTCATGGAGTTGTTCTTGCAGATGGGCTTGGATGTGAGAGAGATTAGAGGCTCAGGGCTATTTTCCCCCAAGACAGTTTCCTGGAAAAAGAAGACCCTTCACGCTCACCGGTGTGAGTGACAGGCAAGTAAACACCTGGAAATGGTTAACAAATGGAGTGAGTGGGAAATCTGTGTCTGGTGTTACCGCTACTCCAAGCTAGGTGTGGACCTACTTCCAGGCTCCAGTGCCATGCTTTCTCTCTCTCTCTCTCTCTCTCTCTCTCTCTCTCGCTCGCTCGCTCGCTCTTGCTCTCACTCTCGCTCTCTCCCTCCTTCCCTCTCTCTTTGAAGACTGCTACAAATGATCATACAACCACTTTTGTGGGCAAAGAATTATGTTGATGATAGATAATGGCAATTATAATCACTGTTACCATGAATCACTGTCATGCAGAAAAAATCGTCACGGAGTCGTTTAGTATAATTGTCATCTTTTAGCCCCTGTAACAGTAAACACAATAGAACCCATTGGTGGCCTTCCTTCGTCATATTTTGTGTCTTTGAGATAAAAGAATTGGGCTTTATCAGTAATGTGTCGCTGATGTGTTCATGATTGCAGAGACCATCCGAATTATTTTTAAAATAAAAATTTTCATGGGTGAGGTGAATGCTGTAGGCATCACATTCATTGGAAATAGACATTATCTGATGACTGTCCCACTTCGTGTATTAAATAGATTTTTACTTTACACTGAGGTGTTCCTGGGCTGTGACTTGAGCTATTATTCTAGAACATCAGCTTCAGCGAGAAAGTGCTGAACTGTGAGGCAGTTGAAGCCAGTACCACACTGTGATCACGGAGGCGCATGATTGCCATGCACACAGCCTTTGTGCAGCCTTTACCTTCACCATGTCCTTCTCCTCTAGCACTTGAAGAAGGTGTTCCCATGACATGTGCCCAGAATCTCTCCTACTTGGCCTCACTAAGGTGCTCAAAATGCCCACTCTGGCTACTCCTGGGACGTACAGTCAGCTGAAACCAGTTGCCTTGAGGACCCTGGGCCAGTAACTTTAAAGTCATTCCCATCTGTTCTGCTCATGAAGTTGCTTCTTGTTAATTTCTAGTCCCGAGGGCACACCGAAGCCAGTTCTCTCTCCCACCCCAGGCCTGGGTGCCAAGGACAAGCCTGGGATAGATCGTCAGGTGCTGAAACCCCTGCTCACAGATCAAGAACCAGGAGTTGAACTCCAGGCCACTGGCCAGATGGGCATTTCCCGGGTTATTCTGTACCGGTTCCGTGTGCAGCCTGTAGAGGCAGAAAGCCGGAAACAAGAGAAAAGCAGGAAGATAAGGCAGCTACTGCTGTTGAGAGCAGGGAGATGAGATCAGAAATGTGGCCAGAGGATGCATAAAGAGTGGCCATGACGATTTGGTTATTTACTTGCTGTCGTTGCCCATGGCCATCTTTTTTCAGACCATCGCAGATCCTTTTAAGTGTGTTTGAGGGCTAGGTGAGATCTAATGGCACAGGCTTAAAGCTCCAGGGCTCTGACCTTGTCTCTGCCCTTGATTTACAGAATGACCTTTGATTTTCCCTTCCTTTCCCTTCACCACCACCCCCAACATAAACCACAGATTCATAGCTCACGAGGGGTAGTATGTCCAGCTAGCTGGAACGTGGGTTTCTGGGGACTGGATTCCAACCATCTGTTGTGCATTTGACCTGTACTGAAAGTAAGTTACATCCAGAGGTCTCTGGGTCTCAGTGTCTCTGTCTCTATGACAGACATATGCCACAGAAGGAACTCTGGAGGCTGAGAGGTTTCTTTCATAGGTGCCTCTATGAAAATGTCCATGTATGTTGGAGTTCTTAAAATTGAGTGAGACACTCTCCATCATAATTTTAATTGCTTATTGGTTTGCGTTTTGTTTTGTTTAAGTAGAATGAGGGACCTGGGAGATTTCCAGACTTTGAATTTCCTGGGCATGTCTTCATTGTATGCAGGTCAGTTCATGTAACATGGCTAATGAATTAGAAAAATCAGAATACTGCTGCTTCCACATCAGGAAAGAAAGGGGGGAAGTAGGAATGTCTTGAGGCCAGTTGGCCCTAAGGAGGAGGAAACTAGCATCTTTTCCAGCACTTATGATGTGCCTGCACTCAACACACACCACCTCATGTAGTCCTTTTGTCACCTGTGGGAAATAAGGGCTGGGATGTTCCTCTGTTTCCCAGTGGGGAAACTGAGGCATGAGATAGCTAAACAACATACCCAAATCATGAAGCTGGTAAGTTCCCAAATGGGGACAAAGAGTTCTAGAAGATTCCCAAGCTATTACTCCATGAAGCTTCCAGAAGGTCTTCTTTCTTTCTTTAACCTGTTGTGGTCTTCCGTGGACAATCTTGCTGCCCGGTGTAGGCAGTGGAGAAGTCCTCAGAGCCCCAGGCCATCCGAAGGGGCCTGAGTTCACAGGAGTGAAGGCCAGAGCAGGACTGGGTAGGATGAGGAGACAGGAAGAGAGGCCAAGCCAGAACAGCTGAAAGAGCAGGGCTCCGGACCCCAGGAAAAGTGGGTTGCAGGAGGCGACTGGTCCCCCAGGTGAGGGGCAGCTATGGTGCAGGGATGCATGCACAGACAGATGGGGTAAACACTACCCCCTGCAGAGCTCTCTGGTGCTGAAGTGTGGGTGTGTGGGTGACAGATTAAAACTGTGCTGGAGAAAAGGAAAGAGACAGAGACAGAGAGAGACAGAATACATCCAGGTAGCCCTTTTGCAGGCCAACCAGGGTAGGACAGGTGTCGCAGGGCACTTTGGTCATCCTAGAAATGCCAGAATCCTCACTCTGAGGAGGACTTCCCCATGCAAACAACACACCAGAGTGCTCCCAGATCGCTCTAATCGCTCAAGAAGACTTCTGCCTTGCCTTCGGCCATCCCTAGCCAGAAAGTGCCAACAGCAATGGCACTGAGCTTTCTAAATTACAGATGCTTAGATACAACCGGAAATTTTGTCTCACCACAAAAATGTCCTAGCTGAGCTCATGTTTATCCAGCCATCTAATTTTGCCACCTTCCAAAATAGCATCGTGCAGCACCTGGGTCGGGAGCATGTGCACATATGGGGGGGGCGGGGTAGAAGACAAGAAGTGGGCGGGGAGATGCACATCTGTATCGTTGACCCCGCCCTTAATGATTTCCCTGTGTCGGTTGCCGTCCAGCAGAATGTGCCGGTTACAGGTTCACACATTTTTCTTCTTTGGGTCCCAGGAAGTCAGCAGGTACTCTTGGACATGACATTGATAGGACACAGATGTTGCCCGAAAAGGAAATGGCCAGTGCTCAGCATGAAGGGCGGCTAGTGTCCATATAAGGCAGTCTTGTGGCTGGATCCCTGCCCTCAAGGAGATGACTGCCAGAGTCTGCCACTCTTACAAAGCTGACCTCTACTTGGGCCTTTTGGGACCCCTTGGGAAATCTGAAAGGAGGACCTCTCACACATGCTCTTAAGCAACATTCTTTGTCAAGTCATATTTCACATTTTATTTCTTTAAAATGTGTTATCAGTTATCAGTGGACATTGACATTAGAAGCAGAAAGTTAGGTTTCCCAAGTCTGGGGATGAGGTCTGCACCTCCCTCCAAATCTGGGCCTTTAGGTAGTACAGTGTCTCCCCAATGCCCGTTCCCACTCTTACCCCTTCAGTAGGAATCTGTTTAATGTTTATTTTTGAGAGTGAGTGAGCGAACGAGAGAGAGAGAAACAGAGAGGGAACACACAGAGAGAGAGGGAGACACCGAATTGGAAGCAGGCTCCAGGCTCCTTGCTGATGGCGGAGAGCCCAATGAGGGGCTCAAACTCACGAACTGTGAGATCGTGACCTGAGCTGAAGTCAGACACTCAACCAACTGAGCCACCTGGCGCCCCTCAAGTAGGAATCTTAAACAGGTGTTGGCTTGTCTCAGTGGTCAGATTCAGTGTCACTTTCTCCTCCCCAAGAGTTCGGAAGTTGTGCTTCGCTAACTCCTAAATGAACACCCACCTCTCCCCCTGCCCATTCAGAATCCCACAACCCAGCAAGGCTCTCTCCTTCTCAAAATGTATTTTTAAAAAAAAGCATGAAGTCCTCAATGGGCATTTTTGGATTCTGCTCCTCTGCCTACAATTACCTTTAATAATAACGACACTTGAATGGAAACATAATGGGCCAGCCTGGAACACTGGAGTGGGTGTTTAATTGGCCTTCCATTCTCAAAATTGGAGATAAAAATAAGACTGCTTAAGAAGGCTCTCTCAAGCTGGGCACTTGGGGAAGAAGTTAGTTGTGCCACTAATTCCCGAGCCACATTACATGCCCCTCTGCCAATCCTTCAATTAGCCCATTCTGTGCCTGGGCAATCAGGCTGTTTAGCTTCCTGGACTGATTGAGTTCATGGAGGGCTGTTCTTTGAAGCCGAGTCTATTTTTGTGGTGGGCTGGCAGCTCTGAAATGTTTTTCCCCTGAAAAGGCTGGGCACCTTTTGTTTCTCTTTGGCAGAGATGCGGCCCTAATGTGATGTTTGCAGGTAGCAGGGAGACTTTAGAAGAACAAGTCAGTCTCAAAGTCTGGGTTCCCAAAGTGGGATTGGAGGAACCCTGGGGGTCCCGGAGACGGTTTCCTTCTTTTTCCAACTCCATTTCTGTGTGCAGCAGGCTTTTCCACATTGACTGCCTCCCCAGAAATTTGGCTGCGGACGGAACGCAGAAGGAGATGACAGTTGGGCTGTGTTTCGTGAAGCCAGACGTTACAGAACTGTGTGGACATGTAAATGAATGCCGTTCTTATGAAATCTTGTTTTGTTTTGGAAAATATGGTTAAGTCTCATAACAATATTTGTGATGGACTTCTTATACCTTGCAAATGATTAATATTTTAAAATCTCACACTTTTAATTTCTACTATAACAAGTAGCAATCGATATGGTCATGTAAACCAAAACCTCTTGGAGGGTCTCAGAATTTTTAAGGACGTAAAGGGATCGTTTGACCCAGAGATGTATGAGGAACATGGCCTGAGAGGGCTTAGCAGAAATGCTCAGAAAAAAATCAATGAAAGCACCTGCGTGTTGAAGTCCTCTCACTGACATGTGGCCCTTCAGCAGGGACCCAGCAGTCCCTCTGTTCCGGGCGCCATATTTCTCTCGCTTGTGGTGGATATGCCTGGAGCACAGGGACATTCAGAATGGACATCAGAGAGGCTACCAAAAAGTAGGAAGCACCTAACTTCAAGGAGCCACGCCACTCTCCAGCACAGTGGCTGTGAGCTCAGGCATCAGAGTCACGCAGCTTTATGTCAAAATCCTGTCTTTGCAATGTATAAACTACGTGATTCTGCCCAGGTTACTTAATCTTTCTGAACCTGGCCTCAAATCCTGGTTCTGGGGCTTCCTGGCTGTGCAATACTGGAAGGTCACTTCCTCCCTCTGGCCCCCAGTCTCCTCATCTGCAATATCACGGGGTTCAGGGTTGGATGACAGGACCTCTTAGGTCACTTCCCACGCTGAGGATCCTAGGAGCTCTGTGAGAGGTGAAAGAAATAGGTGCTATTTGATGGCCTTGGAGTGATGACACATTGCCCCAGGAGAAGACAGAAAGTAGAGAAAGACAGGTATGGATACTGTCCAATGGACCATCGAAATCCAGGAACAACAAAGACTGTTCTAAAATGTGAAGAGCAGTGACTTCTGGATGCAATCACACAGTGACTTTGTTATTTGCTACATTTTCTGAGGTATTGGCTCTCCATGTGGTGGTATCTAGCCACTCCTTCTCATGCCCATTGGAACCAGCCCCCAAACCCAGTAATATTGTCTATTTTTAGATTCTGTACACATGTTGGGTCTGCCTGTGGTCTCAGAAGGAGCTGTGCAAACAGCAATTCCCTGGGCCCCCATGGACAGGACAGGCCCTATGCTGAGGACTATGGGCACCCAAGTGGCTCAGTTGATTAAGCATCTGACTCTTGAATTTGGCTCAGGTCGTTATCTCACAGTTCATGAGTTCGAGCCCCGTGTCAGGTTCTGGACTCACCACACTGAGCCTGCCTGGAATTCTCTCTCTCTCTCTCTCTCTCTCTCTCTCTCTCTCTCTCTCTCTCTCCTTCCCTCTCTCTCTGCCCCTTCCCTCTCAAAACAAATAAATAAACTTAAAAAAAAAAGAAATTCTCTTAAAAAAAAAAGACAGCAGTGAGTTTCCCCAGGGTAGATATGACTTAACTCCTCCATTCCGAATACAGATCTTACGCTTGTGTCCGGACCAGTGTCCAGAGGCTAATGCACGATCTCAGAAAGAACGTTTCTCCACACAGGACCAAGGCATTTGCCTGTTTTTCTTTATGGGGTTAGTTTCCCTCTATTTCCAAATTTGGTCTGCTTTTCCCCTGATCTGCTTCCCTCCGTGATGGGTTTTCTTGTTTTCACTTTTTTTCTTTTTTCCCTTCCTTTATTATTTAGTCCCAAGGAAGCAAAGAATAGCCAAAAGGAACGACTTTTCATAGGTTGTACAAAGCCGGCCTATGACCCCAACAACATGATTCCCAACCTCTGAGGAACGAGAAGCCAGAAGTCAATGTGAACTCATATTGCCGCTTCCTATGAAGTGTTAGGAATAAAACTGAGCCGGTATCATTGGGATGAACCACCGTCCAGCGTATCATGGGTGCTCATTAAGTGTTAAGTAATTATAATATGTTTGGTGATGCAATAGCTTGATTTATACTCATTATTATTATTTTTGCTTTCTTCCAAATCCGCGGAGTTGGATTGTGTGGGTTGGGCCACCCCATTGTTAAGGGGAAATTAGTAAGGGAAATTAGCGACAGGCTAGACACACGTCTCTCCACCTAGCACACCATAATGACAATTTACCTGTCAGCCTTCCTGACACTAATCTTTGCCTGTGGCTCTTTCTGGTCTGACTTTCTAAATCCCCTTGTAGTTATTGAAACCTTTGAAGCCTGGTTCTTTAGGGAGATTGAGAAATGATGGTCATGGGCAATATATTATTTCTGGGGTGGAAAAACCAGCCTTTTCACAGCTTCCTCTCACTTCCACCAGAGCTTGAAATATATTGTGTTTCTCCCAGGTATCAGCAAACATGTGGGCGGCTGCATGAACGCTGCTTTAGCATGTGGGGAATTGCTTGGTCACGCCCATCAATCAGCAAAGCCTGTACTTGAATTTGTCTGATTAGCTACAGACGTTTTGGGGGGGTATTCGACTCGTCACAGAGTTTCCACGATGCACACTTCCTTGTGAGGTTCACGTCCACATCTTGAAACCTACTAATTAGCACAGGACCTCTTTGGTGGTTTTCACATGCTTAAATTATCTAATTATGGAAAGGAGAAGGAGAAGGCAAAAAAAGTCCCTATAACCTAGATGAGATCACATCAGTCCCAGGGACACAAAGCATGTGGGTGAGGGTGAGGAGGTAGACGGTATTCTATGCGGATCCCCCATGAGGTCACCGTATGCTCAAGCAAGTGGCGTCTTATTATTATGATGTTCTGTTATCTTGAGAGCTGATATGAACTGCTCAAAGCAACGCTTATGTGTCAACATAAGGATCGGGAGGCAGAATTGCCCTGCCACGTGAGCTTTGGGGTCAGCTAGACCCACATCCATATCTTCAATCTGCCCCTTACTAAGTAGGTGACCCTGGACAGTGACAACCTTGATGACTTTTAGTTGTCAAATGAGAGTCATCACAGTCCCCGCTTGAGTGTTGTTGTGAGGATGAAATAGAGGATGTACACACGTAGAGCATGGAAAGCAGTGCCTGGCATACAGTACGGACTAAGTAGACATAAGCTATTATGCACATCATTGCATCTGATTATTTGTTTCTTTGTTAGCCAATCTATAACCACTCACGCGCTTAGAGTGGGAGAGGTAGAGAGAGGAATACAATAAGCATGGCCAGATCCAGAGCCAGCAGCCTCTCAGGAGTCAAGGTATTGGATCAGCGCCCAAAACAGAATTGGATTTTGAGACTGAAGGGGACAGCAGTCTATGTCTGGTGTCCCCCTAATCCCTCTGCACGTTCCAGATCCCTCCTATCCATCCAAGACACGTGGCTCTTCTGAGTAGAGTTTTGATGTGTCAGGGTGCAGAGGTGCTGGCCCGTGCTGACAGTTATGCTACTCCTGTTGACACCATTTAAGGAAATTAATTTTGAAGCCGGTGGCCATATGTACTGAACATGCCTGTGAGCGAGGGGGATTTTTCAGGCTGTGCTGATGATCAGGTTAGCCCCAGGACACGCTTGTGATTAAATGGCAATTCATTACACAATTACTAAAGGAGAATATTTAACAGTAGTTAATTTAATATCTTTGTTACATGTAAAGGAATACACAACACATTCTGTTCACGTGGTCTTAAGGCCATCATGTAAACCACAGAATACCAAAAAGAACGGTGCCTAGAACACAGCTCGTGCCTGTCCCGTACAATTCGGGGTTATTAGGCTATCAGTGCCTTAAATCCAAAGAAATTGACATCCTAATCTTAAACCTAAAATCAAGCTGAGCTCCTGGGCTGAGAACTTTTATTTTTCTGTCCCCCGGGGTTTCTGACACGTGCTTACTTCCATAGTTATGCCTGATTTTAGCTTTGTCTTTTCATGCCCAGCCTCCAGATTTCTCAAAGCCATTGCTTGCCGTCCTTGTGCCTAGGATTCCTCCAGCACAAAATGAGGTCATGTGGCTGGGGGAGGGGGTCCCTCGTGCCGCCCCCCCACCATGCCAGCACTTAGATGTCAAGTCCATCAGGACTCATTACAAGGCTGTGTTTGGTGAGCTTGATCTCCAGGGGCAATAAGTAAAAGGGGAAAGTTCCAGCATCCAAGCCTCCCAGGAAGGTAGTTGGATGCTAAAAGGCAAACTTGAGGGAAAAATAAAACAACATGAAAAGAAGAAGCACAAATGTCGGGGGCTTGAGATCCATCCATCTCAGGGTTTGAAATGCCATTGAAGTTGTGTCAGAGTGCATGAGCTTTTAAAATGAGCACTTAACCTTTTAGGGCCTTAGTCATAAGAGCCTTTAATCCAAATTCGTATTTCAGTTGCATAACCAGAGTCCGTTTCTCAGACATTCCTGGCCAGAGTCAGACACTCACGGCACTATTTGAAAGTTTACGTTTGCCGGATGGGTGAATCTAAGGAGATCTTCATTAAAGTCAATGGAGAAGAAAATTAAGTCATTTAAATTGCTATTTCTGGAGTTGTGGAACTTGAAAGTGTCCAAACAAGAAATATTCCATTATTTATGGTGGTGACTCAATTTGTGACCATTGACGTGCTCGGCTACTGCTGTTCCTCTTTCCCAGGTAGTCTGGGCTGGTGGCAGAGCCCAGGTAGGGAAAGGCAGCCTATGATATAAATAGTGAGTCTTCTTAGTGCAAAGTGCAGAAATGTAAGACATATATGACAGACGGTGATGCGAGCTGAAATTCCCAAACCGTCTCTTGCCTGACAGGGAAGAAGACTTGGGGATTTCACTCTTCCTTCCTTCTTTCCTATTAGAACGGCCACTTGGACCCAGGAGGAATTCACCAGTGACAGTGCAATTCCTTTGGTGGAAACCTTGAGAGGTTATTGGTGGCAAAATGGCACTCTCGCTTGGGGCTTCTTAGGGCCCATGTCCTCACAAGAAAGCTTAACTAATTTCTCCTCATTTCACTCAATACCGACAATAATTTTACGGTCTCTTGAGATCTGGAGCTCTCAGCACAGCTCTGAGATATGCCTTCCAGCCTAACCTGTGTCCTCCGGAGAGCAGAGGTTCTTGATCCGAGCTTAATGCGGTCCATTAACCCCCTGAAATTGCATGTAACGTTTTGTGGATAGTTGCACATCTGCCTCGTTCCTGGGAGAATAGCTTTCATTGGATTTCTGAAAGAATCCACAGCCCCAAGGAGACTAACGGCAACTCCCCTGCCTGAAGAAACTTGAACTAGCTCATCATGTTGCCTTTCTGTTTGGAAGGTGTTGCGTGAACCCAGGACGATTGCTGCATACGTCATTTCCTTCCTTCTCATAACCTGTTTGTTTCTGAGAGCCCCTTGCCTTGCCGGTGCCCTCCTCTTTCCGTGGCCTTGAGGAGTCAAGTCAAACTGCCTTGCATCCTCATTCACCATTTGTTCTTCTCTCCAGGCATACAACCCTCTGGTCCTCTTCTGCCATTCTAGCCCACCGGGGTTCCAAACCCGAGGTCCGCTTTTGGCAAGTGGAGATGATGCAGAGAGGTCGGTCACGGATGTCAGGGTTCCCTGTGATCCCCACTCCTAACGAGAAGACAAAGGCCTCTCCCGCCTCTGTGCATTTCATCACTCGGTGAGAAGCAGTGAAATTGGCCACCAGCCTTGGCCCGAATGCTTCTGCTAGAAGCTCAGATTCTTGTCAGTCCCAAGTTCCATCTCTGCATAAGGGTATAAGCCTTTCTTCCTGTCTAGTCACCTGTCCCTGCGTCCTGCACCTGCTGCCTGGACTGTCTTATGCCTGCGACAGCCACTCTGTTTCCAAACAGCTGCCTCAGGCATGAGAGTGTGGGTTGTTCTCCTAGAGAAATTAGGAAATGAATAATGATAATTTTGAAAAACTACTGTAAGTAATACCTCTCATTTTTCGAATGCTGACTATATGTCAAGGCCTGCTTTGAGCACATTCTATCCATTATGTGCTGGAATCCCCACGACAAGCCCGTGAGCTGGGAGCCACTCTTGCAGCCAGCTCAGCTGAATGTCACCATTAGCAAGTGCAAGAGCTGGGGCTGACATTCTCGCTACACCTCAGTTTACCCTCCGAGGGAAACCCAAGTACGAGTGTGTTTCCAGAGGGAAAATGGCCGCCTCTCCTCCTCTGGCTGAAATCTGTATGTCACGCTCCTCTGCTAATGAATTCGCTGCCATCAGCCTCCACTTTCCGAGCCGATGCTGAAGTCTTCTTATCTGTGGTTACTTTGTTCATTTCCATTTAAATTCTTTTTTTTTTTTTTTTGGAGTCAGCGCTGCTAGTCACAAAGATTTCCTCAACTACTACATCTTGAGTGAGTGACTCATCCAAACACAATTATCATGCCATCCTATTTGCCCATCATAATTAGCTATCCATTTGAAACCTCCAAACTGCCTGTTTCACTGGTTAATAGCAATGGAAAAATAAATTAAGGCATATATGCCAGTGTGTATGTGTGGTCATTACCACCTTATTATGTGCATCAGTCCTATTGTCCAGCTCAAAGCTCTAATCGTAGGCACGCTCCCTTCTCCCCAGAACACTCCAGCAGCCGCCTGCTCCTGCTGTCCAACCAGTATGTGCTTAGTGAATGCAAATTAATATTAATATCAATCAGCCTAAGCCAAATCAACCTCTCCTAAGCAGGGAAGTGAATCTGCATCAAATCAAATGAGATAATGTATGTGAAAGTACTCTGAAAATTATAAAGCACTATACAAATCAGGGTATTTTTATAATAAAAATCATCATGCATTACAAAACCAAATACGAATTATTTTTTCTAATGGCCTGCTGTTTCAGCTTCACCGCACCATTAGCAAATGCTCAATA
This sequence comes from Suricata suricatta, assembly GCF_006229205.1. Lineage (NCBI taxonomy): Eukaryota > Metazoa > Chordata > Mammalia > Carnivora > Herpestidae > Suricata > Suricata suricatta. Next base: position 97,610,383 of record NC_043717.1, read on the forward strand.
AATATTTGTTCACTTGTATTGTTGAATTGCGATAATCAAGAGTGGACTGTACGTGAAAACAAAGAATTCCATGAAAGATGGAACTAATGCAGAAGGTTAGAGTGCACATAATTAGGGAAGTTTGAAAGGCGCTAGATGAGTTCACGTCCAAATGAATATAATTTCTGTGTTTGTGTGAGGATACCAGACTCTTGAAATCTCTTCCTTTTCAAGACCAGGCGATTGCAGCTTACCTCGCTGTCCATATCTTTTACAATTACTATACAACAAGATCTTCACTGGATTTAACTGTGAAACAAACTATGCGATCCTCGTTTGACAATTTTTTTTTTTAATTTTTTATGTTCTTTATTTATTTTTGAGAGACAGAGAGAGACAGTGGGAATAGGGGAGGGCCAGAGAGAGAAGGAGACACAGAATCTGAAGCAGGCTCCAGGCTCTGAGCTAGCTGTCAGCACAGAGCCCGACGCGGGACTCAAACCCACGAACCATGAGATCATGACCTGAGCCAAAGCTGGACACTTAACCAACTGAGCCACCCAGGTGCCCCACGACAATTTTTAATACTATGCAAGATGAAAACCATGTCAGCACGTGTCAAAATACTTTGGTGGCAGAAGTCAGGTTTCCAATGAAGCTTTTTGATGCCTCGTCAAATTTTTTCAGCCCCTGTCCTTTCCTAGTTTATAACTGAGTTTCAAGCATGCTGAAGGAAACTTCTGGTTTCTCTCAAGACTTACCATCTGCAACAATGACCCTTTTTAGTTGCTTAAACACAACCCATTACTTTTGGTGCTGAAATAGTGCCCGTGAGAAATAGGGTAAGCACATTAGCAATCAAGGCACAAAATTCCTTTGTCTTAGGGTGTAGTTAGCCACCTCTTGGAAAGAAACAGAGGATACTTGGATACTAGGCTGAAATCAGTCAGTGAGTCCACAGAGCCCTGGGCCTGGCATTTGGAAAAGTTGAATGGCTACATCTGTGGGTGAGTCTTAAGAATTTCATTCCATATATGAGTTCTGAAATTTTTGTAGATCTTATCACTTCGAACTTATAAATGAAAACTGCTAACATTTGGAACATTTAAGTTAGGCTTAAAGAAGCGAGCTAGGCAGCCTAGTAGAAAATAGTAACAACAGAAATAGATGAAACTTGTAAAACCCTTCCTGGGGCTTTATTTGCTAAGCGGATAAAACAGCAGCGTGCTCAACTTATGAACAGGGGAAATCCCGAGGGCAATTTCATGAGTTTCTGGAAATACATTTTCTAAGAGCGCTTTTAAGAGGAATTCGAGGAAATAATGATGATTTAGGGAATTGCTCTCATTGCTTTTTTTTTAATTAAGACCACATTTTTATATGTCTTTAATACCAAAGTACAACTGGAGTCAAACAGAAAGTTTGACAGTGAGCTCAGATAAGAATCCTGTTCTTTCCCAATACAGCCAGAAAATCACATTAATATATGAGTATAGTCAAAGGCTCTTAAAAAATGACTATATATCTCCACCATAACATTGTTTTAAAGTAGCAATTCCAGGTGCACCCAGGTGGCTCAGTTGTTTGAGCATTGACTCGTGATTTCGTCTTAGGTCACGATCCCAGGGTCATTGGATCGAGCCTTGCCTCAGGCTCTGCACTTGAGATTCTCTCTCTCCCCTCACCCTTCTCTCCCACTTGTGTGCGCACTCTCTCTCTCTCTCTAAAATGAAAATGAAAACAATCTAAAAAATAGTGATTCCAAAAAACTGTTTCCAAATCTGTTTGATTTCAAATATGTACAGTCTTACCTTCATTTAAACCATTTTCATTTACTATAGAATGCTGAAAGAATGAATGTAACCCAGTCATTGGTTTTAGAAATGTGGTATCCTACATAACATAACTAAATATCATTGGAGTCCCATATTGATGAGTTAACGCCAAATATAACGTTGATTTCTAAACCAGGTTCACACCAAGTCACAATAAAAAGAAATATGCAGTGTTCAAAAGCTCCTTCCCGATGACCCCTTTGGATTTCTCTGAAGTCGGAACTACCTGGTATAAAGAAGACATTTCATTTCTCTTTCCTATGGCAATGTGTATTGTTTCACCCTCAGTGGGACTACCAGAATTATGATTGGGACCAGAGGATGCTTCTGTTTCCTGAAGCATATGAACTGGGTCTATGTGTGTAGCAGACTGTGGCCCGATTGGCACGTAACAACCTGTAACCCAGAAGGGACAAGCAGGTTAACAGCGGCTGTCACAGAGCCCTTGTTTGGGTCTCGTGGTCTCTCTATTGCTTGACAAGTTGTAGAGACCATTTTTCTACACTATGCTTCCATCAGCTTCTGACGATTCATGCCTCCCTCTCCTTCAAGCACCTTCTTCTCTTGGTTTGGAGGACATAGTCCAGCTTCTCTTCCTCCTGTTCTCCTTCCTGCTGCCATATTGCTGATGTTCCTCGAGCTTCACTCCTTGAACATCCCTCCGCTCAGGTCTCTGCTGTCTGCTTCAAAGTTCTCACCCTTTCTCCAGGGTCCAACTGTCACTGAGTTAAAGGGGACTCATGGGGCGCCTGGGTGGCTCTGTCAGTGAACCTCTAACTGTCAATGTATGCTCAGGTCATCATCTCACGGGCTCTTGGGGTGGAGTCCCACATCAGGCTGCACCCTGGCAGTGTGGAGCCTGCTTGGGATTCTCTGTCTCTGCCCCTCCCCTGCTCACGCTCTTTCTCTCTCTCTCAAAATAAATAAACTTAAAAAAATAAAGGGGGGCTGCCTGGGTGGCTTAGTCATTTAAGCATCTGACTTCAGCTCTGGTCATGATCTCATGGTTCATGAGTTCAAGCCCTGCCTCCAGCTCTGCCCTGACAGTGTGGAGCCCACATAGGATTCTCTCTTTCCCACTTTCTCTGGGCCTCCCCCAATCACTCTCTCTTCTTCTTCTTCTCTCTCTCTCTCTCAAAATAAATAAATAAACTTCTAAATATATTTTATAAAACAGAGAGGACTCCGTTAAAGTTTGTCTCCAGCCCTGATTTCTGCTCTGAATTTGACTTTCGTGTCTTCAGATGCCTAGCACGTGCTGCAACTCACATGTCCAACCATGACCTCTAGTCTGCTGGCCCAAAACTGGACACATCTTATTCTATGCCTACTCTTTTCCCCAATCTAACCACCCTGTTTCTGTCAAGGCTAGCACCGTTCTCCTATCTACCACTCATCAAGACTACTGATCTTGACAACATCTTGGACTCAAACCCTTAAGAAAGTATCCTGTTATTTATTAAGAACCTACTATATGCCAGAAACTGTACATTATCTCATGTAACCTTCCCAACAGTCCTGTGAGGTAGCTATTATAATTAGTTTACCAATGGAGATACTGAGGTTCAGAGAATGTAAGTTGCTCCAAGAACACGTCCAGGTCCATCTGAAATCGAAGGCTGAGTGCTTAAACATGCTGGGAAGGTCAAAAACTCAGCTACTTGTGAGGTGCCAGGCAAAACTGCACAGGAGACCAGATTCAAGAAGAAAGAGAGCAGGGCAATTTGTCCCCATTGGAGAAAAATAAGGGTGGTGGGTCCCATAGGGTACAACTCAACTCCAGCTATAGAAAAAACTAGTCTTACCACATCTTCCAACTTTTTTAGAAAAGACAGATATCTAGATTTTTATGGAAGATCTTCCAATTTTTATTTTATTTTTAAAAAATGTTTTATGGTTATTTATTATTGAGACAGAGAGAAACACAGCATGAATGGGGAGGGGCAGAGAGAGAGGGAGGCACAGAATCCAAAGCAGGCTCCAGGCTCTGAGCTAGCTGTCAGCACAGAGCCCGATGCGGGGCTCAAACCCATGAACTGTGAGATCATGACCTGAGCCGAAGTTGGACCCCAACTGACTGAGCCACCCAGGCACCCCAATCTTCCAATTTTTAAATGTAGGCAACCTGTCTGGGTTTTTTCTTGTTTTATTTCTACCATTTTCTATCATTTAAAAATTTAAACATCAGCAGAAAAGTTAAAAGACTTTTATGCTGCCATATTCGTTGATGAATTCATCTATTATCTAAATTCCACCATTGCCATTTTCCTTCACTTGCTTTCTTGTGTATGTATCACTCAACCCATCTTTTCAGTGGATTTCAAAGTCAGCCACAGCTATCAGGACACTTCCGTCTAAATACTTCACAGTGTGTATCATTTGAGTCAAGTATTTGCTCACAGTATCTTGTTCTTGTTACTGAGACCAGTTTTTCAAACAATGAAGCACATGAATATTAACTGTACCATTCGATGCACTTTGACAAATACATACATGTGTATAACAGCAATGCCTTTCAAGATAGAAAACATTTCTGTCATCTCCAAAAGTTCCTTCGTGCCTCTCCTGAGTCACACCCTACCTTCCCCCACCCAAGGTGACCGCTGATCTGATTTTTTTCCCACCAGAGATTCCTTTTCATGTTCCAGAACTTCCTATACCTAGAATCATGGTTAGTACTCTTCTGTCATTCATGTGGGGGGGTGATCGATCAAATTTTTTCAATCTCTGTGTAGAGTAACAACAATAATAATAACACACAGAATTATGGCACTGTCAAATCCATGTCCCCTTGAGGCATCTTGTATCTCTTCCTGTCCTAGCTTGTTGCTACTGCTCTGCCATAATTCTGTGATGTTTTGATTCCAGCAGGGCATTTGACAAAGTCTCGTATGATATCCCAGGGGACTCGTTGGTGAAAGAAAGGCTAGATGGTGGTTTCGTTAAGCTAGATTGACAACTGCTTGGGTAGCTGTGGACAGAGTGTAGATTACTGAACTGAGGACAACTTGGAGGGGGCCTGTGTATGGAGCTGTCTCCTTGTTCCTGCCCCGTTCAACGTTTCTTTCGAGACTTAAATGAAAATAGTCCTGTTTATCGAGTTTGTGAATGACACAAAGAGGCGAGAATGATGTGACGGGTGACAGAACTAAGGCTCAAAATCTTGATGTGTTCCAGGGAGAGGTCAGAAGCAAGAAGAAGACATTTAACAAGGATAAAGTGAAAGAGCTGCGCTCAGGGTTTCAGAAGTACATCAGGAGAAATATTTGTCCTGACAGTCCTCCAAGTGGAAAATATCTTAACCACAGTGTGAGTCACCAGTATTTTGATAAGAGCAAAAACAAATAGACCAAAGAAAAACAAATAATGTAGTCGCAGTCCACATTAATAGAGGTGTATGAAGAAATAGCTCTAATTTAATACAGTGGTTGAAAGCATAGGTCTTGGAGTAAAACAGATACTGACTGCTTTTTGCCAAGTTGAAGTTGCCTATTAGACTTCCAACTGGAGGTGCAGTGTATGTGGTAGGCTGTGTGAAGCGGATGGGGTCGCGGTGTACATGGTGGACTATGTGAAATGGGCAGGCTACGGATAGACCTGGCAGCAAAGAAACGCTATTTAGAGTCATGGGAGTCGATGAAATGAGAAAGATAGTGAGCACAAATGCTGAAAACAGAGAGGAGAAGAGGTGTGTGTTAGTCTGCTATGGTGGCCATAACAAAATACCACAGACCCGGGGGCTTAAACAACAGACATTTATTTTCTCACAGTTCTGGAGGCTGGAAGTCCAAGATCAAGTGCTGGCAGGGGTGTTTCTCCTGCGGCCTCTCTCCTTGGTGGCCTTTTCCTCACTGTGTCCTCACTCACATGGCCTTTCCTCTGTGCGTGTGTGCCCTTGGTGTCTCTGTGTTCCAAATTCCTTCTAATAAGGACACCTAACCGCCTGCTTTCAAGTTAGTCCCCTCTTTATGGTCCTTGTCTCTAAGCAGTCACATTCTGAGGTGCTGGGGGTTAGGGCTTCAACATGGGAATTTGAAGGGATACACTGTTGAGCTCTGACTTCAGCTCAGATAATGATCTCCCAGTTGGTGAATTTGAGCCCCACATCAGGCTCGCTGCTGTCAGCACAGAGCCTGCTTCACACAAAGCTCACTTCAGATCCTCTGTCCCCCTCTCCCGGCCCCTCCCCCACTTGTGCTCTCCCAAAAAAAAAATATATATATATATATATATGAAGGGATACAATTCAGCCCATAATAAGATCCAGGAATTGAGCCATGGTCCTCCATTTAGAAGTCAAGCAAAAGAGAGAGAGAAGTCAGCAGAAAAGACTGAGAAGTAATAGGCAAATAAGAGAAAAATCAGGAGCACATGAATTTCTGGAGGCCTAGGGAAGAAAGGTTTTAGAAAGGAGGAGTAATCGGCCATATAGAATCCTGCTGAGAAATGAAAAAAGATGAGAACAGAGCAATTGGTGGCTTTGGACCAAGATAGGGGTCATCGCTGGCCCTGATTGCCAGCTCGGTTGACTGGTGGGATTGGAAGCCCGAGAAAAACGGAAGGGAAGCAAGGAAGTAAAGATAGCAAACAACAACCATTCTGAAAACTTTTTCCATGACTAGGGAGAAACTGCTGAGAAGCAAGAAACATGAAAATTGCAGGCACAAAGCCCTTCACAAGGTGAGATGGGCTGAAATCTAGTGTCTGGTCTTGGACGAAAGAAAGAGCATGTTACCTGTGGCTTCGTGGGAGAGAGCAGCGTGCGTGCATCTGGGCAAGAACATGAGGTTGTGCTGTTCTGATGCCTGATGCTGCCACGCTTGGCTCTTTTCTTGCTCTCTGTCCAGCCTCATACTCTCTCTCCCCAAGCAAATCCTCTCAACTCATCCAGGCTCAGCCTCTTTGCTTGGAAAGAGGCCTGCACCCGGAGCCAGAAAGCTAGATTCAAGTCCCAGCTCTTCTCACTATATGCTGTGTGACTTCAGACAAGTCACATACCTTCTCTGGGCTTATTTCCTCATGTGTATGCTTAGAACAAAAGCTTCTCCATACATTTCTAAATGCAAAGATGAAAACGAGATATCTTCTAGTGAATCCTACCGTCTCTAATAGGCTCCCATGACCATGTTTGTCCTTTTAGAACACTTTGGGTTTTCCCCACTCATCTGCTATCTGACAGGGTTATCGAATTGTCCTTGAATGTGATGCTGTTAGTTTGATCGCTAGATTATACATTTCTGAAGAGCAGGAGTTGTTTTCCACATATTATCCTGGGGGAGGAGGTGGGAAGAGGGGAAGATGAATTCATCGAGACCCTGGTACTTGCCGTGGTATTTAAGTACATCTAATTCAACAATCTGGAGATACACACATCATTTTACAGATAAGGAAACTGAATCCCAGAAAGGTTAAGTCATCATTCGAACGTCAAACTCTAGCCCTATGCCCTTTGGGCTCATCCACGTTGCACACTCTGCCGTCAGGCAATTTTGGTGGTATTTGGCATTTCACTTGTTGCCAAGGCTTTAATTACTGAGAGGAAGTGGCATTTTGATTAGCACATGTTTTTGCAGTTCTAACGCCAAACAAACAGCTTCTGCTTCTTTTCGTAAAAATTTGATAGTGCTGGTTCACATCCAGCTCTCTGGAAATTGATGATCTTGCTACAAATAAAACTATTTCTTTTTCATTTGCTTTTCCGGCACCACGATTGTGAAGAAGTCAGAAATGATGATGAATCATAAATTGCTGACACTCAAAACAGACCTCACGGGGGATCTTGCCCACCCGCGGGGGCAGCTGACCTGTTGGAAAGGGCACAGGGATCAGGGGCAGGAAGCAAAACTGGCTGTTTTTCTCACCAGCCTCACGCTCTTTCCTTCAGTCAACTAACCCCATCTAATAAGCTTGCTTCTAAGATAGTAGCCCAGAGGACCCCGAGATGTTCTCCATTTCTGGAAGAACTTGGAAGGGCAAAGCCTCAAAGCCTGCAGTGCCAGTTTCACGTCTAAAGAGGCTGGGAGAGAAATGCCAGGAAAACCGGGGAAGTCCATACTTCTGACATTTACTAGGTTTTTTTTTTTTAAGGATTATTTTATTGCTTCGGAGCAATAAAATTCAAGGTATTAATGTATGACCTCTTTGGAAGCAAGGTAACATTTACTTGTTTTAAAGTTTCATCGATGACCTTTTCTTCTCAAAACAGCCCTGAGGAATGGGCAGCTGCAGGTAGATGTTAAGGTTATTTTAAGTCCAGCTCTCCCCCCCTGGAATACTGCTCTGATCAGTTGCCTCCCTTTCAAGTTGACACATGACATTCGGGACGTGCCTTTGGGGAAGACCGAACCAAGAGGACATCTAGGTGAAGAGTGGATGATGCCCAAGGGCTCAGGTGCTATTTTCATGGGTCTCCGGAGAGGAGCTTCATTCCTTCGTTAGGATTTCCTCTGGCCCCTGCTGGCTCTGAACTTGGCAAAGTGCACGCCACAGTTTTCCTGACACCATATTGTGACATGGGGTTAATTACCTCCAGCAATGTAGTTAAAATCATGGGGCCTCCCGTTTGCAACTGCCCAGGATGTGGAGAGAAAAACAGCAGCTAGAGCAGCAAATTATTCTTAAAAGCCTTCTCCTGGTTCATCCTAAGAACCTCATAATGGCCAGATAGCTCCTTTACATCCCCGTTGGTGTCCTCTTTTATGTTTCCTGGGGGAATCAGAACAAAACCTATCGAGCACCTACTGCATGCCAGGGCCTGTGCTTGGTGCCAAGACCCTGCAAATCTGAGATGACATATAAACATTAGATATCCGATCTGAAACCAAGTTCAGTGAGTTTCATTTGTGACCTGCTCCAAACTTGGAGGAACCCAGCAAACCAGTGTCGCCTTTGGGTTTATGTGAAGCACATACATATTCAAATCCATTCCACAGAGCCTCACCCTGCCTTACTTACATAATGCCCAACATCCATGCACCCGGAATAACAGTCAAAACCTATTTTGTTATTTTTAATAGATCCTTTGTTTTTTCGGGGTTTATTGAAAATTACTGTTAAACCTGCTCTTAGCTTTTCCCTAGTCATAGATGCTCCACATAACCAGTGCCTAAAGTAGGCAGCCGGTGAACCAAAGTCTATTGAGTCATTTTCTCTACAAAGACAGCTGTTCTGTGCCCCGCTATCGACCAGATTCCATTTGTCTGAGTATGCCCATTAGGTAGCAGCATACCCAGAAAGGGCTATGTGAAGGGACAGAAGATTTTCTTTTTCCTTTTAATGAATAAGCTTGGAAGGCAAAGCCAAGGTGACATCCCGCTTGGCTTTTGTTTGTAAGTCTTGTTGAAGAAAGAATATTGATTTGACCGTCTGGAACATGTTCCATTTCTCAGAAGGACTTAGAAGCTGGGAGCTGGGCACTGGATGAAAAGTCAAAAGGTTAGGCCTCCAGCCCTGACTCTGTCACTGGGAAGCTGTACAGCCTGGGAAAAAGAGCTGATTGTCTCTGGGCCCACTGCCCTTCCCTCTAGAATTAGGAGGACAAGAGAAGCAGAAGTTAAAAGGCAGTTCTTTCATGGATCAGTTGTGTGGATTTGAGAAAGTCACTTAACCTCTCTGGGCCTCAGTTTTGTTGCCTGAGAAATGGACATAGTAACAATATCTACCTCATAGTGTCTTATGAGAACGAGGTAAGAAAATACATGTAAATGATTAGTACAGTGTGATTAGTAAATACCAACAATTCTTAGTACCTTGGTTATATTAAATCATGATGGCCCTTCTGGCTCTAAGTTTCTGTGAACCCTTCACACCAGTAAATGTTTTGGTATCATTTTAAGTGAATTTTGTGTTCATTTTCTGACTCTTATAACACTTCTTCTAAACTGGATCTGGCCATCCTGTCCTCGTGACTTCTTCACTTAGCCACAGCATGTGAAACAGTTGCTACAAGTTGACGAATAAGAAAGCTCACCAGTGATCATTCCTCTTCTTTAGTTCATAGAATGGCTTCTGAATAAAAGTCTTCTCCCTGAAAACTCAATGAATAAGAAAGCAAATATTTAATACTCCATGTCTACAGAAGAAATACCAGAAGACAGAGACCACTGATCCTTATATCAGCTTGTGCTTTCACCCATAAGAAAGAAAAGGATAGAGGATTTACGGCATTTGTCGGGAATCCAAAGACTTTTCTCTGTAATCTTGGTAAATGTAAGATTGTAGAAATTCACTTTGAACTGTGGCTATGATTTATCAGTATTCAGTGAGCAGTGTGTGGTTTGGGAGACACTGAGCTCCTTCTATGTGTGAGAGAAGAGATTGGCTGAGGCAGACCTATGGAACTTTCTCGAAGAAAAATAATCCGAATTCCCAGCACAAAGACAGTGTTATTATTTTAAAATTCTGAGTGTGTGTGTGTGTGTGTGTGTGTGTGTGTGTGTGTGTGAGAGAGAGAGAGAGAGAGAGAGAGAGAGAGAGAGAGAGAGAGAATAAGAGAGAGAGAGAGACAGATTGAGAGATTCAAATTTCTGAATTCAGGCTAACATTTCTTGTGTGGACCTTTAATAGTCAATATGCATAGACTATAAGATAGAACCATGAGAATTATTTTTTGGTCCAGTTAACTAATCAAAAAGTTTTATGACAAGACAGGAGTCTGTATCTTCCTCTGCACAGGATTTTCATGTTCTTTTCCCTTGTCATCCAAGTGAAAGGCAGCGTGACCATGTGAGACTGCGGAACAGCTTGACATGCAAAGAGGAGATGTACGGCTGGTGCCAGGAGATTTCACTGTGCCCACCTAGGTAGGTGTTATTAAGTATGCCTCCTGAAAGGGCAAGCTGTGTGACAATTGTTTTTTCATCTATTGCCTAAGAGCCTCTTGCTTGTGTTAATGTTCACGAGTGCAGGATGGCCAGATCGAGTTTGGGGATGGCTGTTTCCTGGCTTTCGCTGGCCCCATGTAGCCCTGTCGCATGACCGTGTTCTGGCAGAGACTAAAGTAGGCATTTTGTATATTCCTGTATGTGTGGAGGCATGAGATGAGGCTGTCTCTTCAGACTGAACCTGCAGGTAACAACTTTTACAACAACAGTTGCTAAAAGCTTTGCCTCTTTTATCCCATCTCCATCTTCTATTGTATATACTGAGCTAGTGACAGTTGTGAAAGTAATTGTCAGCCTGCCTGGAAGGCCCAATTTGTGCATTAAGATAATGCTGTCCTGATCCCTTAGCACCAGTTTGTTTATTGTTTCCTTTGTGAAACATTTTTGTTCACCAGCCCATAAACTCATACTCACCATATTAAACTTTATAATAAGGACAAATCGCTCTCTCGCCATGAAAGAAGAAGTAGCATCTCCCTTTAAAGACAGTGGGAACTCCAGAGATGTGAATTCGTGGGAGGAATGAGAGGGAAGAGGGCCACATGTGACATCAGCTTCTCGGGCTAACAGTGAATGTACGCAGGAGGTGATAACTCTACTGGGCATGAGTCTGAACACATCTGAGTATCATGTTCGAGTGTAGGTATTGCATTTTCGGAGTGATGTTGTTGAGAATATACCTAGGAAGGTGACCAGGCTGAGGAGAGGTCGGGAAAACATGACAGACAAAAGAGGGTTAACGTAACTATATGTTTAGCCTGGAGAGAAGACTAAACTAACCCATGACAACTCGTACAAGATTTGACAATAGAAGATGCAGTACACTTGTTTTGCATGATTCCAAAGGCAACCTCTAGGATATGTAGATGGAAATTACAAGAAAGTACATTATAGATCAACAGTGCCAATGAACAAAACCTTACAAAAAGAAAAACTAGAAAAACTATCTAAATTTATAATACATTTACTCAGAAAGTAGAGACTTCTCCTGGAGGTGTTCAAGCTGGCAGAGCCTCTGGTAGGGATGCCATAGGATGCCTGCCTGAGTGGGGGCCAGGTCAAATAATTTTCAGAGTTTCCCTTTCACACTCTAAATTCTTGTTTTCAGTGATACCAGTCAACAACTAGAAACACAAAATCATATACCTTCACTCACTTATCCCTCCAAGTGTCCATTCACTAATTCACTTAACAAATGCTTGCTGTGCAACCATTATGTGAGGTAGAAATAGAAGACACAGACATGTAGGATATGGAGATGTAAAAACAGGTGATGACAGTACAGGATGGATGGTTCTTGCAAAGACAGATGTATACACAAGTAACAGAAAGAGTCGTGGCGATGTTACAGGGAAATGGAATCTAGGAGGATCTGACAGGAGATTGTCATGCCTGAGTAGAACCTGAAGGTGTGAACTGGAGATTCCCAGGAAGACAAGGTGGTTAAGTCGAGGCAGGAAGACCGTGTTAATGTGGGGGGTGGGGACTATGTGTGAAGGCATGGGGGTGCGATGCCATCCAGCAAGTTTGTAAAATTTTAGGTAACCCGTCATGGCTGGAACATAAGGGCTATCAGGCCATGAGGAGAGGAGAGAGGATGATGTAGAAAGTGTGTCACTGGGGTAGGTCACGAGGATTCCCCCCCCAAGGGGCCTGAACCTTTAATAGGAACCGGGGAGCTGGGCACTGATACGCCTTCCTTCTGTGCTTGCTCTTTGGTGTTACCTGTGCAATTCCTGCATCTAAACTGAAATCCTTTCATAGCAAAACCAAATGAAAATAGAGGTCAGTTAGTTCCTGCTGCCACAGAGTCAGCTTAAGTTCCAGAATCTCATTCTCTGACTTTTTGGTGTCTGTTATCATTTTCACCTGAAAGTAACAAAAAGATCGAACATAAAAGTTTTTTCATTTACCACAAATTGAACAATATTATGTAAGTTTTCTAAGATATTTGAAATGTTCATGGGCAGGAAATGAAATTATATCTGTAGCTGTCTTATCGCACAAGTCCTGTCTCCCCGCTGATGGGATATGTTCCTTTTTAGTTAAAACCAAATGGAATAATCTTAACAAAGATATAAAATTGCCAAGATTTTAGCATTTGGTGTTCTCATTTTTAAAGAAAAGCTCTTCTCTCTTTAGAGTCATACAACTCAAATGAGCTTTAATTTTGTAAAATCCCCACAATTGATTGTCCCTAGTAATCAGATGGTCAATCAGATTCAGGGAGAACTCAGACTTACAGACTTTTAAAAAAATTACCTACAATGTTATTACTTTCAAGTATTATACTTGAGACTCCTGTAAATGCTTTTAAAAAAATCACACATTTCATCTGAATGCAAATGGCGCTGTGATAACAATTCCTGAAAACAGTTGGTCTGTGTTGGGTTTTTAATATTCATATTTATTAATTTTATTCTGAATGCACACATGGAATGTTCTGGATCAGAAACAGCTTATCATTATTCAGTTAAAAAGCAAATAATGACCTTGGTTCCCCATACTCCAATCCTTTCCCCTGGGGTGACGCAAGGGAAGCTGGGTCAAATCTCCTGCACATGCAAGTCTGTACCATAGGTGAGAAGCAGAGAGAACACTGGATTTTCCCTTCTTCAAGCACAGGAGAAAGAGGCAGCTCACCCCTCCTCCCCTCTCAAAAGGAGGGGGTGAAACCTTTGCTCTTTGGAGAAAAATGAAAAGGATCCTGGGTTCTTACTCCAACCTTTCTGAATATAAATGCTTCTTTCCAAGGATCAGATACATCTTCAATGTTTAGGACCTAGAAGAATCACCAAGGTCCCTGGCCTCATTTTTCCTTAAAATGTAGACATACACCTCTAGAGTTCAACAAATATCCTTGGAGTCCTGTCGCTATCTAGACAGGTGTAAATTACTCCCCAAGGCTAACCCTTAGCCTAAGATCCCAAGTGTTCCACAAAATTTATAAGGCCCCAAACTCTGCAAATACAAAACATATTTTCTCTATGCCCCATGGGCAGCCCACCCTGTCAATGAGGCTAACATTTCATCGTATTAAGAATGAGTGCTTGCTTCGCAAATCTTTTCCTCTATGCTAAATAAAAACATAGACTTCAGCCCAATACTCATTATAATAAATTATAGCATAAATCATTCAACAAATTCAACAAATACTGACAGAGTGGTCACTGTGCATCAGACCCTGTTCTAATGAGGTATTTCAGAACAAGTAATCTTCCCAGAGCTGGCATTTGATTATTGTCTATATACTTTCTCTGTCAATGAGCATGACTCTCTTCCACTTAGGTCAACTCTTGCTCTATTTGCTATTCCAAAGTCCTAAATGATCATGGTACCAAAAAATATATATACAGTCTGAAAATATTTGAGCAAGATTTGGAACATTGTTCTTTGGAAACTATTAAATTCAATCATTTTTTTCTTTGTACTTTGTCATCCTTCCTTATCACTTATAATCCTGTTAATCTTCAAGACAGTCATGATGTTCCTTCACTAGAGTCGAGCACAGTAATTTGCATGCTAGACTAACGCAAGAGACTTCTCAGCTTTAAGCCAAGGAAAGTTTTGCTCCAAAATATTTCCAACTATCAGACAGCTTTGCTTGCCAAAATTTAAAGTCCTCTTTTATGACTAACTCCATGGTAGCTTAAAGGTATATGGGTTTTTCACAACCTGTTCTACCATTAATCAAACAAAATCAAAGAAATTATATTGACAACATCATGGGTAGTCAAAATCAAAGTGACCCTTCTCTCACATGCCCTTGAATTATGTATAAGATCATATCTTAGAAAAGATAGTAATCTAATGGGCCAAAAAAATATACACCAAAAATATAGCTTAGTGACATTCAGAGACAAAACTAAATTATAAGCACAATGAGCCATAATGAAGTATTTCTCCTACACCATTGAAGTTAGTGCAAATATAGGTTGGAGCCATAAGAAGTTAGTTATAACAGGTTTTGTTACCTTCCAGTTAACCTTTGCATTGTAGTCCAGAGTAAGTAAATAACCTATTCCAGAAAATAATAATAGCATGCATAGCATGAGTATCTTCCCCATCTAAGAGTGACTATGGGTTTGAACCAAGGCAGAGCCAGGATAGCCACACGTGGCCAAGTGTTGAAGACGTACCTCAACATATACATAGAGCCCTTGCACAAGACTGCAAGACTTACTAGTTCCAAGAATTTAAAGTAAGCTCCGTGCAATCATTATCTGACCACTAAGCTAACCAAGCACTGACTTGAGTGCCTACACACAACGAAGAATACAGATTTTACATTTTTTTTTACATTTATTTATTTTTGAGAGACAGAGAGACGGAACGTGAGCAGGGGCAGGGCAGAGAGAGAGGGAGACACAAAATCTGAAGCAGGCTCCAGGCTCTGAGCTGTCAGCACAGAGCCCAACACAGGGCTCGAACCCACAGACCACGAGATCATGACCTGAGCCAAAGTTGGCTGCTTAACCAACTGAGTCACCCACACGCCTTCTAAATAGTTTATTTAGAAATGTCTTTAAAAAACAGCAACAACAACAAAATGACAAGCAGCAACAATAATAAAGCCTGAGAAGGGGGAGCATCTCATTTCCAGACTTGCCATATCATATTACATAAAATGTCCAGTTTTTAACAAAAATTATGAAGCATACAAAAAAAGGAAAGTATGGCCCACACACAGGGGTAAAAAGGCAATCAATAAAAATGATCCAAGAGGAAGCCAAGACTTTAGACTTGCTGCATAGAAACTTGATAATTCTTTTTAAGTTTATTTGTGTATTTATTTTTGAGAGAGAGCAAGCATGAGCAGGGAAGGGGAGAGAGAGAATCAGAAGCAGGCTCTCTGCACTCTCAGTGCAGAAGCCAATGAGGGGCTTGATCCCATGAACCTCAAGATCATGACCTGAGTCTGCCACCTAACTGATTGAACCACTCAGGCTCCCCACCTACATAAAAACTTTAAATCAGCCATTTTAAATATGTTCAAAGAACTAAATAAAAGCAGTTCTGAAGAAGCAAAGGGTGAGAATTCTGGCCCCTCCCCAAATAGAAAATGTCAGTAAAGAGGTAGTCATTCCTAAAAGGAGCCAATGACAAATTCTAGAGTTGAAAAGTACAATAATGGAAATGAAAAATCCATTCAGGGAACCCAACAGCAATTCGAGGAGCCAGAAGAAAGAATCCGCGTACTTGAAAATAAGCCCATTGAGATTACCCAGTTTGAGGAACAGGAAGTAAAACGAAGAAAGAAGAGAAAATTGGAGACTTGGTGACCCGTGGGACACCAGGAGGTCCATCAGCATATGAGAATCCCAGAAGGAGAAGACACAGCAAAGAAGCAGAAAGACTATCTGAAGAAATAATGGCTGAAAACTGTCCACATTTGAAGAAATCCACTAACTTCTGTATCCAAAATGCTTAAGAAACTCAGAGAGTCATACCGAGGCACATGGTAATCGAAATGTCAAAAGAAGGAGGCAAAAAAAAAAATCATGAAAGTGGCAGGAGAGAAACGACATGTCAAAGAGGTCCATGACAACTGTAACAGAAACTATGGAGGCCAGAAGGTGAGGGATGACAGAGTCCAAGGGAGAAAAGCGCTCGGAGCATTCTGTTTTCAGAAAAACTGTCCTTCAAAAATAAAGGGGAACTTAAGACAGTGCAAGGTAAGCAAGCACTGACAGAATCCACTTCTGGCAAACCTGCCCTGCAAGAGATGCTTTCTGAAGATCTTCAGGCTGAAACGCAAGAACGGTAACTCAAATCCACATGAAAATATCAAGAGCGATGGTAAAAGTAACCACATAATTCAGTATCAAAGAGAGTCTATTTTTGAGTAAGTAGACTGGACCTTATCAGAAGTTAAAACTTTTGTGCATCACAGGACACCTACTATGAAAGTGAAAGGCAACGAAAGGTACAGCATAGGAAACACGGTTGGCGGTGTTGTAATGGCATTGTATGGTAATGAATGGTAGTTACACTTGTCCAATCAGTATGTTGTACTCCTGAAACTGAGGTAACATTGTGTATCAACTAGATTTGAATTGAAAATAAATAAAATGACCAGAAGAGTGAGAAAACAACCTGCATTTTGGAAAACATTTGCCAATTATGGGTTTTTTAATTTTTTAATGTTTATTTGTTTTTGAGAGAGAGAGAGAGTGTGCAGGAGAGCAGGGGAGGAGCAGAGAAAGAAGACACTGAATCTGAAGCAGCTCCAAGGTCTAAGCCAGCAGCACAGAGCCCAATATGGGGCTCAAACGCACAGACCATGAGATCATGACCTGAGCCGAAGTTGGACGCTTAACGAGCTGAGCCACCCAGGCGCCCCGCAAATGATGTATTTATTAAAGGGCTTGTATCTAGGGGTGCCTGGGTGGCTCAGCTAGTTGGGCGTCCGACTCTTGATTTTCAGCTTTGTTCACCATCTCATTGTCATGAGGTCAAGCCCCACGTTGGCCTCTGCAGTAACAGCATGGAGCCTGCTTGGGATTTCTCCCTCCCTCTCTCCCTGCATCCCTCCTGCTTGTGCTCTCTCTCTTTTTCTCAAAATAAATAACTATGCTCTAAAAACTATAAAAGACTTCTGTCTATAATATAAGGAACTCTTATAATTCAGTATGAAAAAGACAACTTAACTAAAAATCAGGTGAAAGATCTGAACAGTCATTTCTACAAAGAAGATATACAAGCGGCACATGAAGAGATGTTAGATATCATTAGCCATCAGGTGAATGCATATCAAAACCGCACTGAACTATCACTTCATACTCACTAGAATGGGTATAATCAAACAGGGAGATAAGCAGAGAAATCAGGGCCCCCATGCTCTGCTGGTAGGAATGTGAAACAGAGCAGCCACTCTGGAAAACAGCCTGCAGCACCTCAAAGACGCAAGGGTAGAGAGAACGCAAGGGTGGCTCAGTTGGTTAAGCGTCCGGCTTAGGCTCAGGTCATGACATCGCGGTTCATGGGTTCAAGCCCCGTGTCGGGCTCTGAGCCTGGAGCCTGCTTTGGATTCTGTATCTCCCTCTCTCTCTCTCTCTGACTCTCCCCTGCTTGTGCTGTCTCTCTCTGTCTCTCAAATTAAAAAAAGAGAGAGAAATGAAAATATATGTCCATATAAAAACTTGTGCACAAATGTTCATAGCAGCTGTATTTATAATTAAAAAGTGGAAACAACCCAAATGCCCAGCAACTGATGAATGTATAAACAAATATGTACTATGTGCATATAATGGGATTTTATTTGGCTGTAAAAATGAATGAATTACTGATGCGTGCTATCGCTTAGATGAACATTGAAACCATGAGGCTGAGTGAAAGAAGCCAAGTACAAAAGGCCACATATTGTATGGTTCTCTCTGTATGAGATGTCCAGAATAGTCCATGGCCACAGAAAGTGCTTCCCAGGGCCTGGAGTATGGGGGTGGGGAGACTGGGACTGACTGCTAAAGAATTCAGGGTTTCTTACGAAGAAAGAATTATGGAAGTATTGTGGAATTAGTGGTGATGATTAAACAAACTCGTGAATATGCAAATACTAAAACTCACTGAATTTTATAATCTGTGAATTATACCTCAGGAAAAAGCAAGTCAAATGGAGAATGAGGACAATGGAGTTTTCTTATGTTACCATTTGTTGGAGTGAAAAGCTTTACCAAGAAAGTAAATCAGGGGCGCCTGTGTGGCTCAGTGAGTTAAGCATCTGACTCTTGACTTTGGCTCAGGTCATGATCTCACAGTTTGTGAGATCGAGCCCCGCATCAGGCTCCATGCTGATATCATGGAATCCGCCTGAGATTCTCTCTCTCAGTGTCCTCTCCCCCTCCCCTGATTGCATGCTCTGTTTCTGTCTCTGCCTCTCTCAAAATAAATAAATAAACTTAAAAAAAGAATTCCTTTAACAAAATAAGACACTAAACCAGTAGCCCAGTACGAGAAAATATACTTACTTCCATACCACAGCTTGACTTCTATTTCTAGAAGGAACAGCATGTTGCAGGTAAGCAGCACAAGGAGCAAGGTGGTATGAAATAAGGTATGTCACAAATGGAGTTTGCCGCATAAATGCCAAGATGGGTAGCTCGACATCAGAGCTTCATGCGTAAGGTACAAGGTTCTGACACCTACCTACGCAAGTGAAAGTTGGTGGCAAAGAGAGTGACCCATTGTCCTAGCTTGCTGGGACTGAGTGATTTTCTGGGATGTAGGATTTTCAGTGCCAAACCGAGGAGTGAGTATCTTGGGCCAACCAGGATGGTAGGTCACCCTGGACGACACAGTGTACACATGGGGCCCAATGCTGTGAGTCTGTTGAAGCCCTTGGAGCTCTTCAATGCATCAGAGACAAGGATGGGACCCTCTTGGGGCCCAGGAGTCAATACCTCTCTTCTCAACCCCCACATGGAAAGAATGACAAGGAAGGCAGCCCGATGTGACTTCTTAGGATGGTTTAAAAAAAGGGCATGTGTCTGTACACAAAAACATGCCCACATCCCTTCTGAGGAAGAGCTGCATCCAAAATGAAAAAAGAAATAATGTAAGAGCATTCTTACCACATATATGCCAAGCCCTGTTCTAAGTGCTACAGAAAGAAATTCATCGTATCCACTTATACCTCTATGTCGTACATGCCATTATTATCATCGTTTTTCATTATCCCCATTTTATGAATGAGGCAACTATGACTCAGAAAGGTTAAGTAGCTTACCCAAGGTCACACAGTTAAGAGATATTGAAGTCAAGGATTTGGATCCTTGTAGGCCAGCTCCAGGCTCTGAAGTCATAGCCACTATGCTAACCTGCATATTCACGTGAGATGTATTGTGTAGACGAAGAAGCATAGGCCCACAAGGACAAGGCAAGTGAGAAAAGGCTTGGCCTTGAAGAAGCAATTTTCACTAACCAGGAAAACTACCTTCTGTGTCTTCTGTTGCTCGTTGACTCATAACCTGCTGCCATCCCCACCTGAGGCAGGGCTTAGATTTCTACAGGGATCTCCTTCTTTTGACATTTCTAATTCAAGATGCCTACATTTGGGGCCTCTGTTAAACAGCAGAATATGTAGTGGTCCAGAGAGAGAAATTTGAATACTTGAGTATAAAATATTCAGTTGTTCAGAAAGATTGATATTGTACATTCATGGCTGGACTTGACTGTAGTAAGACAAAACATATAAGTTCTGAAAATGGCCTGGATGGTGCAACAGTGGTGGGGCTTGGGTAGGGGAGTGCAGTGGGAATCATCTAGAAGCACACTGAAGGAAAATGTAAAGGCTATTTCTGGCAGAAATTCTTGGAAACACTATAGTACATGAATACAAGTGACTAGCATAATCTCACCTAATAAAACCAAAAGCAGGTATTTGGTACTTCTACAGTCAAAACAATTTAATAAGATTAGT
This sequence comes from Suricata suricatta, assembly GCF_006229205.1. Taxonomy (NCBI): domain Eukaryota; kingdom Metazoa; phylum Chordata; class Mammalia; order Carnivora; family Herpestidae; genus Suricata; species Suricata suricatta. The sequence continues at coordinate 97,630,497 of NC_043717.1, forward strand.
CCACAGTGCATAGAGGGCTTAAGGACTGCATAGCTTATGATAAGTAGAATTCAGTTTGCATCAGAGGTAGGTAAATAGGAGACATTCTGTTAACAACTCAAAGTCCCTCTTTGGGAATGGCGGAAGAGAAGTGAAAGCTGAAAGTAGGGCACCTATAGGGGTAGGGGGGCAGGGTACCTCAGGGCGGAAGGTACTTTCAGCCCTGGAAGGAGACACCAAAAGAACAATCAGCACAGTTGAGTAAGAACCCAGAGCATTGTCACAGAGTCAGACACAGCCAAGTGAAGTCACTGCAAGTGACGGCTAAGGAAAGGTCCAGGGTGATACAGACAAGACATTAAGGACAAAAACAAGGTAGCACCTAGAGTTACAACACGGGGCCAGATTCCCAAATTGTTGAGTCTGTGGAGTTCCTGAGAACCATGTGATGCTATGTTGTTTTTTGTTATGTCAACCTTATATATCAGAGAGAAATTGTTTTTACTTTTGTCAATTCTTGAGTAATTAGCTCCCAGATACTACTGCCTGCTGCTTTAATTAGCCAGAATATATTTCTTTTACACCTCAGGGATGCCTTTCTGCCTAATATTTTGGAATCCAGTGAAGTTTTATTAGGAAAGAACCCCAGACTCATAGAAGGTGGCAAGAAGTAACAGGGCTCCCAAAGAGATTGTTAAAGAAGCAGATTGGCTTGTCCCAGATGCCAAAAGATGACAATAAGACCCAATGGATTAGAGCAAGAGTGTATCACTCACAACACAGCAAACACCAGGAGCATCAGCACGGTAGCATTGGCCCCCCCTAGATCAAATTCCCATGGGGCAGTGTGATGGGCCCAGATGTCAGCTACATGTGCCTCCAAGACTAGCTGTAGAAAAATGCTCCAGGTCAGAATGCAGGTAAGCCTCAAAGAATGTCACAATCAGCAAGCATGTGACGGAACGCTCAGGGCCCATCACAGACTGCCTCTCCCAACAAATTGCAATTCACTGTGTCTGTTAAGCATTCATAAATCATACAGATGTGGGTTATCAAAAGCCTCTTTGCTCTTCATTCTTTCCAGAATTAAAAATTCCAACCTTAGAAGTTGGTCCTCGTGTAGCTATTTTTGCTCTCCCCATTCGTCACCCCTAGCACCCCAAAGTCCCAAACTCCTTAGTCATTTCAGTTGCTTCCTATGGAACTTTTCCAGTTTTTTCCAGCCCTCTATGTCCTGTAGAATGATGCCTGAATGTGTTCCCAGAATTCCACACCTAGAGGCACAATGGCTTAGAGCAGGAGTTGGCAAACATTTTCTGTAAAGGGGCTGATAATAAGTTTTTGGGGGCTTTGCAGGTCATATGGTCTCTATCGCAATGGTTCAAATCTGCCATTATAGTGTGGAAGCAGCCACAGACAATAATATGTAAATGAATGAATGTGGCTGTGTTCTAATAAGACTTTATTTACAAAAACAGACTGTGGGCCAGATTAGTCCACAGGCCATAGTTTGCTGACCCCAGCTTAGAACAAGAATAGGATGTTTTGTATTTGTTACAAGAAAAAAATTATAGATTGATATGCCTGGTAAACAGAGGCAAACATTCTTTCAAATACTAGCAACTGAATCCAGCAACATAAAGAAAAGACACCATGACCATGCGAGGTTTATGCCAAGGATGCAAAGGTTGGTTAACCATCCAAATCAATCAATATACATATCCATAATCATAGAATAAAAGAGATAAACATATAACCATCTCAACAGATGTAGGGATTTGATAAAATTCAACATCCATTCATAAAAATTCTCAGCAAACCATGGATAGAAGGGCACTTCCTAAATTTAATAAAAAGCATTCATGTAAAATCTACAGCAAATGTCATTCTTACTGGTAAAAAGATGGAGTGCTTTTCCTCTAAGATCAGGAATAAGGCAAAGATCAACTCTCATACCCCTTATTCAACACTGTACTAGACATCCTAGTCATTGCAAAGCAGGAGAAGGAAATCAGACATATACATGTTGAAAAGAAACAAGTAAAACTGATTTTATTGGCACATGGCATGGTTGTGTACATTAAAACATTCTAAATTATCTCCGAAAATGCTACTAGAACTAATAAGTGTACTTAGAAAGATAATAGGGCACAAAGACAATATAAAAAACAACTGTCTTACTAAGTACCAGCAATGAAAAAATGGAAATCAGAAAAAATTTTTAAATAACATTCAAAAATATGGCACACTTAGGAATAAATTAACAAAACATGAGCAAGACCTGTACATTAAAATTAAATAAAACATATATAGAGAGATATACCATGTTCATGGATTAGAAGACTAAAAATTGATATAAATTCTCCCAACATTAATTTATACATACAATACAATCTCAATCAAAATTCCAAAATGCTGCTTTTATAGAAATTGGCAAACTGAACCTATAGTGTATGTGGAAATGGCAAAGACCCAGAAAAGCCAAAGAAATTGAAGAAATAAGCAAATAAAATAGAGCAAAGTTGAAGACAAATTATCTGATTTCAAGACTTACTGTGAAGCCACGTTAATCAAGGATAGGCGTATAGAGCAATGGATTTGGATAGAATACAGAAATAACCCACACATATAGAATCCATCAATTTTCAATGAGACTACCTTAGAAATTCAATTAGGGGAAAGGACAGCCTTTTCTACAGTGGTGTTGGAATTACTAGGTATCCGCCCAGGTAAAGAGTAAACAACAACTTTTATCTCACACTTGACACAAAAATTAACTTAAAATGGATCATATCTGGGCACCTGGGTGACTCAGTCGGTTAAGTGTCCAACTCTTGGTTTCAGCTGAGGTCATGATTTCACAGTTCGTGAGTTTAAGCCCTGCATCAGGCTCTGCAATGACAGTGTGGAGCATACTTGGGATTCTCTCTCTCTCTCTCTCTCTCTCTCTCTCTCTCTCTCTCTCTCTTTCTCTCTTTCCCTCTCTCTCTGCCCCTCATCTGCTCGTGTTCTCTTTCCCTCTCTCAAAATAAACAAACATTAAAAAATGAATCGTATCAACAAACAAAAGCTAAAACTACAAATTTTCTAGTTGAAAATATAGGAAAAAATATTGACCTTGAATTAAGCAATGATGACTTACATAGGATACTAAAAGCGTGAACCATAAAAAAAAAAAGCTGATAAAATGAACTTTATAAAACTTTAGAGTTTCTGCTCTTTGAAAGACACCAATAAATTGAAAAGGTAAGCCTTAGACTGGGACAAAATCTTACCAATACTTATATCTGATATAGGACTTGTACCAAAAATATATAAAGAAGTCTTACAGCTCAAAAGGAAAACAAACACCTCCCCTCCCAAATGGTCAAAAAGCCTGAATAGAAAGTCAAAAAAGAAGATATAGATAAGAATAGCCAATAAGCACATGAAAAAATGTTCAACATTGTTGATCTTCATCAAAAGACAAATTAAGGGGCACCTGGGTGGCTCAGTCGGTTGAGCATCTGGATTCGGCTCAGATCATGATCTCCAGGTTCGTGGGTTCGAGCCCCGCATCGGGCTCTGTGCTGACAGCTAGCTCAGATCCTGGAACCTGCTTCAGATTCTGTGTCTCCCTCTCTCTTTGCCTTTCCCCCACTCATGCTCTGTCTCTCTCTGTCTCAAAAATAAATAAACTATAAAAAAAAATTTTTTAAAGAAAAGACAAATTAAGATGGCACAAGATAACACTACACAACCACTGGTGAGGATGTAGAGCAAACGGAACTTTCATACATTGTTTGCAGGAATGTAAAATGGCATGACTGCTTTGGAAAACTCGTTGACGATTTCTTCTAAAATTAAACATTCACTAACCCTATGACCCAGAAATCCTGTGGCTAGGTATTTACCCAAGAGAAATGAAAAAGTATGTCTATAAAAGACTTCTACACAAATATTCATTGTGTCTCCATTCACAATAGCCAGTGGAGTACCGAAAAAAGTGGTTCCCTGGAAGAAAACTCCGGATTAAGCAATTTCCTTGGTGTAAATACTTCAGCCATGGTTGATTTCGAGCTACCAACCCGGGTCACTGAACATGGAGTTGAGAACACGTGAGCACCATCCGCTCCTCGAAGCCAGCGTGAGCCAGCTGCAGCATGCCCCTGATTTTTAGCTCAACATTGGAAACGACCCAAATGTTCACCAGGTGAGTGGGTAAACAAATCATGCTATATTCGGTGTAATGAAATGCCATTCTGGAATTAAAAGGAATAAATTACGAATGCATGCTACAACATGGATAAGTCTCCAAGACCTGCTGTGTGAAAGAAGCCGGACACAAAACAGTACGTGCTGTCTGATTCCATTGATGTGAAATACTAAAGCTAGGGGCCAGAGAGATCAATGGCTCTCTGAGTCTCCGAGTGGGGCCGGGGTGGAAGGGGACACTGGTCGTGGTTACTCAGGTGAATATCCTTCTTAAAATGTATTCAGCCATAGCCTTTAAACCTGCGCAGTTTATTATATGTAAATTACACCTCAATAAAGTTCATTATGAAAGCTTTCTTTCCTAGTGTTTGCCTGCTAACTAGTGAGACATCTCTCTAATTTATGTCTATGAATTTGACTTTTCACTATGGGAAGAATGTAGTGTTCTTTGCAAAAACAGACCTTTAAATATGTACTCTTTCAGAGCGTTCATAGAAATATATTTTTTAAAAATTTTAATGTCTTATTTATTTTTGAGAGGGCACAATCAGGGGAGGGGCAGAGAGAGGGGGACAGAGGATCTGAAGTGGGCTCTGTGTTGACAGCAGGGAGCCTGATGTAGGGCTTGAACTCACGAACGTTGAGATCATGACCTGAGCTGAAGTCTAACACTTAGCTGACTGAGCCACCCAGGTATATATTAAATGGGAGTGGTTCTAGGACCTTGAGAAAGCCCTCTAATTAAATTAAAGTAAGCTCTCTAATTTAAAAAAATAGTATCCTTTAGTCCATAAACTTTCTGCACTGTCTCTAAATTGGTTTCCTATTTGTCTCTCCTTCCCTACCTCCCATTCTCTGTGCCCAGGCTGGTCTTCACATACACAGTAGATGTGATGTTCTTCACGTAGCCCCCAAGGAGGCGGCATTACCCTCATACAGTGATAATATAACTAACCTAAAATAAAATCTCCAAGATTTGGATGCCTTAGCAACATGCTAATTATTTAAGCTCCGGAAAGGCAGGAGCATCATTCATATAGCAAACACATAGCGCTTACTCTGTGTCAGGCATTGTTCTGGGAGCTTCATATTAATCTATTTGATGGTCACAACAACTGTCTAGAGTGAGTACTCCATCATTAGCCCCATTTTACTAAGGAGGAGACTGCGGGCGCAGAAGTAGTTAAGTCTCTTGTCCAAGGTCACATGGCTAGTAAGTGTGAGACTTGGGATTCAGGTATCTTCGCTTACCAGGAACTGTGTTCTTCAAAGTATAGGGCCTTTGTGATACATTCAAAAATAAGTCAGTTCTGTGACAAAGATACAAAGGAAGGGAAACATCATTCTTTTCAGCAGAGCCAGAAAAAGCAAGAAATCGAACAGTATGTATATATAATTCAACTCCAGTTTTATTATTGCACAGCACACACAAATAGATACATAGATAAAAATGCATTGAAAAGTCTTGAAAGATAAAAAGCAAAATGAGAGCAAAGATTATCTCTGGGTGGCAAAATTATACATGATCTTTTTGTCTCCGTCTGCATGCTTTTCTGTATTTCCCAAATGTTATATAATAAAAGAGGCATTACATTTATAGTTTGAAAAAAAATCAGTGTGGATTTTAAATATTTTAATTTTTTTAATGTTTGTTTATTTTTGAGAGAGAGACAGAGTGTGAGCAGGGGAGAGGCAGAGAGAGAGGGAGAGGGAGAGAATCTGAAGCAGTCTCCAGGCTCTGAGCTGTCAGCACAGAGCCCCATGTGGGGCTTGAACTCACGAGCTGTGAGATCATGACCTGAGTCGCAATCGGATACTTAACGACTGAGTCACCCAGGCACCCCTGGATTTTTAAATATTTTAGATACTCTCTGGCAATCTATGTTATTGAAGAATTTCTGCAGTAATTAAAAAGTTCTTTCCCAACAAACAGTACATCACAGTAAAGAGCAAGGAACATTCCAGTGATAACCCAATGTGATACCTGTTTTATAGAATAATTTCCTATACTATTTTATACTCATAATGGTTTGGTCTTGTGAATTTTAACAGGAACGGCTTCTAAGCCAACGCTGTGAACAACGTTATGACAATCAACTTGTTTTCCATACACTTTGGAGAAGAGATGGATTAATTGAAAATTTATATGCAATAGCATGGGAGTAATTATATGTACTAAGCCAAATTTACTTATGATAATAGACTTAATTGGAAAATTCTTTAATGTACAATTTTAATAAGGGTATTAAAGAAATTGGGAAATTTGAAGAACACCTAATCATTTCTGAATTATAATTGTAAATGAGTGCAGATGACCTAATCTGCTTACGTAAATGATAATTATTAATTTAGCAATTGTACAAATGAGCTCAAAACATGAGCTACAATAATTACAATACAAACCAATAACTTCCCTGTCTGCGGTTTGCACAAGTGATTAAATTATATGGGGATTGTTTTCTCTCTATTTTAAAAGCTAATGTAAATTTAAGAACCCAGGGAAATTATTAGTGTAATTAAAACTAGTAGGTATACACAAATATGGAAAACAAACAGCTGGATGTGTAAAGCTTGAAGAAAGAACATTGCATGCTACTTTAAATCCTAATAGCCTGCATCTTTCATTGTAACTGTAATGAATAGCGAATTACTAGGGACACAGTATCACTTCCAATAGTAGGTTACCATGTATGATGCTGGTATTTAAAGGCGTTTGGCCCTGAAGGCTTTTCCCAAGAACGATCCCTTCCCATGACCATCTCACCACATATAATTCAGCACTTCGAAAATAATGCTGTGGATTGTCAGTTAACTAGTGGCGTTAAGTGGAAACCCAAGGTAATTTTCAAAGCTTTTTTAAGTGCCAAATACCTTTTATTATATTGTGATTCACATCGAGAGAAGTTGTGCAGGGGAAAAAATGGGGGGATATCAGATAATTGCAGCATTTAGGGCTATTTATTGCTGGGAACGGTGGCGCACAGAAGGCGCATTATCTTCATCAGTAGCACATCCCGGGGAATGCAGACAGAGGGGCCCGGTCCCCCTTTGGGGTGAAGACCTCTCCCTGCACTCTCCCTGCAGCCCACGGTCGGTGCCCTCCACCCTGCACTCCGGTGCCCCTCTGGGAGCCCAGCCCCAGATTCCTTCGGAAAAGCGCCCTAGTTCAGTCACAAGTGGGCACGAAGTGAAAGAGTCCACACTTTCGAGTGATGCGGCAGGCGGGATGGGAGCAGAGAGGGCCGGCAGCAGGACGCGGCCTTGCGCCCTGGTTGCGTGGCCTACGCCCTCGGTGGCCAGAGAAGCCGCCCAGAGCCCCGTTTCTTCCTGCCACCGCGAGCCCACGAGTGCTGCTAATCTCCATGACACATGGATGCTCATGCTCATCATTATTATTATATACGACTCGAGTCACAGCAGTGACAACTGTTCTGTTGAGAGCCTGGTGGAACCTGAAATAACCTACGACCATTATTGTTTTTAATTCTGAGATGCATCACACCTTCAGAAAAAGCGCCTAAAACATATGGAAACTTTACAGCCTTGCTTCTTAAACGTTCTTGCGCACAGGAATCACCTGCAGACTTGTTACAATGCGTCTGGGGTAACACCTGACATTCTGCATTTCCAATGCTTCTGGAAGATGGAAACAATAAATATAAATAAAAAAACTCATGTCCTCAGCAAGGAACGGAACATTGCTAGCCTGCCGGATGCCCATCAATCAATCCATTCCCTGTCACTTTCAAAGCTAACCATTCTCCTGATTGCTGTAAGTACCTGGCTTCTCTTCATATCTTTGAACCTGTATATGCAACCAAAGCAATGTGGTTTATGCCCACCCATGTTTGGTGTTTATACAAACAAAATTATCATATGCATGCTCCTTTGTAACTTGCTGTCTCTCAATAATATACTTGTGAGACCCATCATGTTGGTGAGTATAGCTTGCGTTCATTCATTTCACTTTTGTACGGTATTCCATGGCATGATTTTACCACCTTGAACATTTTTAAATTGTTATTGTTTTTCATTGAGGTATCATTGACATAAAATATTATATTAGTTTAGATTAGACCACAATGGCTACAAAAGTTACTGTTTGGGATCAATGAAAAAATCTATTAAAAATCTATTTGATGATTATGATTTTAGAAAAGAAAAGATTAGCTATAAGAAGGGGTTTGAGGAGTTTGAGAGGTTCATATAAAATATCCTGAGACTCAGCATTCCTTACTAGGAAAATCTGGTACAACTGTCACTTTAAAAAATAATGATGTGATTTTTTTTTCAAAGCCAATATTTAAACAATGCTGTGTTAATTCTATTATAGTTTCTGTATTTCTTTTTAAAAAATGTTTTTTATTTATTTTTGAGAGACAGAGAGAGGCAGTACAAGCAGGGGAGGGTCAGAGAGAGAGGTAGACACAGAATCCGAGGATAGGCTCCAGGCTCTGAGCTGTCAGCACAGCGCCTGACGCGAGAATTGAACCCACAAACCCTGAGATCATGACCTGAGCCGAAGCCGGATGCTTAACCGACTGAGCCATCCAGGTGCCGCTGTGTTTCTTTAAAGTATTTAAAAAAAACCGTTATATTAGTTTCAGGTGTACAACATTATGATTCAGTATTTGTGTATCCTGTGAAATGATTACCACAATAAGTCTACTTAACCCCTGTCACCAGCTTTATTGAGGTATAATTGACAAGGAGGAATAGTACACATTTATGGTGTGTACCTTGATGTTCAATGTACATCGAGAAAAAAATTTAAAATAGAACCAGCATGTGATCTTTAAATATTCTTAAACTTTTTTTTTTTTTTTTTTTTTTTTTTTTTTTTTTTTTTTTGGAGAGAGAAAGAAAGCTCGCAAGGGAGTGGGTAGAGGGAGAGAGAGAAAATCTTAAGCGGGCTCCATGCTCAGCACAGAACCTGGCTTGAGGCTCTGTCCAATATTCATGGGATCATGACCTGAGCCAAAATTAAGAGTTGGCAGCTCAACACACTGAGCCACACAAGATACCCCAGATCTTGATGCTAGATGCTTACCAGATATAGGATTTGAAAATATTGTCTCTCCACTCATGCCATGATCCATCCCTTCCCATAGGATTCAGAGAGTCAACACAGTGGTTCCAAGTGCGTGTTTGGAATCAGAGGTGGGTTCTAGTCCCGCAGGAAGACTTTCTAACTGTATGGCATATGGCAAGTCACTTAACAGAACTTCGCCTAAACACTTAATAGTTTCTCACTATTATTCTACAGCTTAACTTTAGGATCAGACAAATTGACATTCAAATTCCAGCTTCGTTCCCAACATTTGTTTAATCTTTTTTGTAACTTTTTTATTTTGAAAAACTTGTAGCTTCACAGGAAGTTGGCAAGCATGTACATGGAGGTCTTGTAAAAAAAAAATCGTTTGCAATTTTTCTCATGCCTAATTAGAGTACAACATCCAAGCAGAAAGTCTGACATTGTACAACGTATGTGTATGTCATTTTCTGACATGTGTTAAGTTTATATAACCAACCACCATCAAGATATATAACCAACCATTCCCTTACCCCAAGAATCTCCCTCATAACCTCATAATCTCCCTTTATTACCACACACACAGCATTCCTCTGGCCATCTCTAGCCTCTGGCAAACTAGTAATCTGTTCCTCATCTGTGGAACTTTGTTATTTCAAGAATACTATATAAACTGAATCGTACTATATGTCCCCTTTGGAGACTGGCTTATCTCACTCAGCATAGTTTCCTGGAAATATATCCAAGTTGTTGCAAATACCAATAGTTCGTTTCCCCCGCCCCCACTTGCTTTTTATTTTTTCTGCTGAGTGGTATTCCGTGCTGTTAACATACCACAGTTTGTTTAACTACGCACCCACTGAAGATTATCTTGTAGAGGTTTTTGTGTGAACCTAAGTTTTCATTAGGAATAAATGCCTGAAAGTACAGTAGCTGGGTAATGTGGTAAGCTTATTTTTAGCTTTGAAAGAAACCGCCAAACTATTATCCACAGTGGCTGTACCGCCTTACATTCCCAACAATAATGTATGAGTGATCCAGTTTCTCCACATCTTCATCAGCATTTGGTGTTGCCGCTGTTTTTATTTTAGCCCGTCTGATTTGTGTGTAGTGACATCTTATTGTGGTTTTAATGTCCCTAACAGCTAATGATGTTGAACATCTTCACATGTGCTTATTTGCTATCTGTGTATCTTCTTTAGTGAGGTGTCTGTTCAGATCTTTAGCCCATTTTTAATTGGGTTGATCCTTTTCTTGTTGTTGAATTTTAAGAGTTCTTCCTATATTCCATACACTGATCATTTGCCATAAAACCCTGAAAATATGGTCTCCTACCCATAGATTGCCCTTTTCCCTTCTTAACAGATTATTTCACATAGCAAAACTTCTTTATTTTTATAATATCAAAAATACAGTTTTTCCTAAAACATTTTATAGTTTTACATTTTATATTTAAGTCTATAAACCATTTCAAATTGACTTTCAGATATACCAGGGGGTCATTGTCCCGCTTTTTGCCTGTGGATAGCCAATTGCTCAACACCATTTGTTGAAAACACTATTCTAATTTCTTGGCTTGCTTTTGTACTTTTGTCAAAAATAAGCAGGGCAAATTTGTGTGAATATATTGTTGGGTTCCCTATTCTGTCCCATTAATCTATTTCTCTCTCTCTCCACCAATTGTGTTAGCTAGCCTAGTTTCTCTGACTTTCATTTTAATTTTCTTTTTATTTCTTCCAGCTTTGAGATATAATTGACATTATGTTGACTTGACATTGTGTAAGTTTGAGGTGTAAAATGTGTTGATTTGATACCCTTGCATATTGCAAGATCATTACCACCATAGCTTTAGCTAACACTTCCATCATGCCACAGAATTACAATTTCTGTTTTGTGGTGAGAACACTTAAGATCTACTCAACCAGCAACTTTCAAGTATATGAGAGTATTATTAATTATGATCACCATGAACTAGATGATTTAGTTCATGAATTAAATCCCCAGAACTTATTCATATAATAACTAGAAGTTTGTATCATTTGGCCAACATTGTCCACTCCCTACCCCAACCCAGGCCCTGGTAACTACCGTTCTCCTATCTGTTTTTATGAGTGTGGCTTTTTAAAATCCACATACAAGTGAGATCATACAGTATTTCTCTTTCTCTGCCTAACTTATTTCACGTACCATAATGCGATCGAGACCCATCCATATTGTTGCAAAGAGCAACATTTCCTCCTTTCTCGTGGCCAAATAATATTCCATTATATATATACATATATAATATTAATATATATATTCCATTATACATAATATATTATATATTTCATTATATATTTATTGCACATATTCTTTTTCATGCATATTTTGACAGACACTTAGGTTATTTCCAAATCTTGGGTATTGTGACTTTTTGTCACAGTATTAGTACTGCAATAAACATGGAGGTGCAGATATCTCATTGAGATCGTGATTTCATTTCCTTTTGACACATATCCAGAAGTGGGGTTGTTGGGTCATAGGGTAGTTCTACTTTTAATTTTTTGAGGAACCTCCATGCTGGTTTCCATGGTAACCATACCAATTTAGAGTCTCATCAACAGTGAACTAGGGTTTCCCTTACTGTAATCCTCATCTATACTATTCTCTTATATTTTTGATGATAGCCATTCCAACAGGTTTGAGGTGATATCTCTTTGTGGTTTTAATTTGCATTTCGCTTATGATTAGTGATGTTGAGCACCTTTTCATGTATTTGTGGGCCATTCGTATGTCTTCTTTGGAAAAATATCTACTCAGTTCCTCTGCACATTTTTTAAATGATTATTTGTTTTTGCTATGGAGTTGTACAAGTTATTTAGATGTTTTGGATATTAATGCCTAATATGATTTGCAAATAAGTTCTCCCATTCCATAGGTCACCTTTCCATTTTGCTGATTGGTATTGTACATTTTAGAATATTTCCACAAATATCTTACTGGGAGTTTGAGAGGAATTGCATTCAACCTATAGATCAGTTTGGGGGGAAATTGATATCTTTACTCTTTTGAATCTTCCAATCCGATCTGTGAGAATAATATGCATCCCCATTTATTTAGATTCCCCTTTGATCTGTTTCATCAGCATTGTATAGTTTTCATCAGATTAACTATATACATGTTTTGTTAGATCTACACCTAAGTATTTTACTTTATTTAGTGATTATAAGTTGCATTGCTTTTTTAGTTTCCATGTCCACATGTCCATTGATGGTATACAGATATTCCATAGATTCTTTTTATGTTGATCTTGAATCCTGCAAGCTTGCTGAACCCACTAGTTCCAGGATTTTTTGTTTAGTCATTGGGAATTTTCCATATAGGCAATCATATCATCTGCAAATAGGACAGTTTTATTTGTTGCTTTCAAATTTGCATACTTCTTATTTACTTTTCATGCCTTATTGCCATGGCTAGGACTTCTAGTACTATGTTGAATAAGAGTGTAAGAACAGACATCCTTGCCTTTGTCCCAATCTTAGAAAAACAGCATTCAGTCTTTTGCCGTCCAATATGGCAGCCTTCTGTTTTTTTGTAGCTGTCTTTTATTAAATTGAGGGATTCCCTCTCCACTCTTGCTTTGCTGAGAGGGTTTTTTTTTTTATTATGAATGGATGTTGGATTAGCAAACATTTTAATGTGCTTACCATGTATCATGCACAGCTCACAATGAAATCTTTTAATTAACTCATTTAATCCTCAAAACAATCTTAAGGGGTTGGTTCTATCAATGCTATCTTCTTTTCAAAGATGAGAAAACTGAGGCACAGGAAAGGCAAATGAACAAGTTAAAACAATAAGTAGCAAAGTCAGAAATCAAACCAGGCTGTCTCATTGTAGAATCCACGTACTGACTCACCAGCCTGTGCTAAATATAAGCAACTTATATTGGCTATGGGGACTTCATTTCTTTGTGAAATAGAGATGATAAATCCTAGCTCATTGAGAAAATTTAGCAAAGTTGTGCGTGCACTTGGCACATGGTGAAAATATTCAATGACTATCAGCTAAGACAGTTATTCTAACCTTATGGTCAACTCTCGGGGCTGGGGAGTCTGTGACATGAATCTGATCTACAAACATTTGGAAATAGAGTGAGACTTTTGGGCTAACCTGGAAAATGAATCAATTCATTCTAATGGAAATGGATCGCCTCATTCTAATTTAAGTATAAATGATTAGAAACAGAGGAACGTAGAGACACCCCCCCCACTCCCACAGTGACATTATATTATATTTATACCTGGTATAGAATGTCCAGGATGGGGAGGCACCTTAAAGATCCCAAGATATGCAGCAATGGTATAAAGTCCTTAATGATAAGTATAATCTCATAGGCATTTAGTAAGCTCTTTTTTTGTGCATGGCAGGGTCTATAGGAAAAAAATTCAGATCTTTCCTTTCCCAATTTTCACACAAGTAGTTGTTATTTTGGTAGAAATGGAAAGAGGTGTTGAATGAGCTGCGTTTGTCTGCAGTTACAATTTTTTCCCGATTTATTTTCAAGTACAGATCAATTATTGTCTTTTTTTTAGCATTTGATCATTTTATTAACAAAATATAAGCAAGAATTACATCCCTCTCTGGTGAAGCTTTTCAAATAATATTATGTGGAGGACCTTGAGATGTATCAATTATAAAACATGTTTTAAATGAAAAAATTTTAAATGTACAAATACAAACCAGTGCTTTATACAAGAAGTCTCTATAAAGTTCATTAACGTAAAAAATAATTTGTTTCAACTGAATATAAGGCAGGTTCAGTTTCTGTAATTTTGTAGCACTACTTTTCTTGCTTTGTTGGAGACTTTTCTCTTCGCTGGTCCGGATGTTTCCTGGATTCTCTGGAGGGTTCAGAGCGTCTGCTTGATTTTTCCCATTGCTTCTCAGCACCATTCTGACACCTGTCCGCATCACTTCTAGAACCCGAATGTTTTCTGTTCTTTTCTCTTGACTTTGACCTATCTTTTCTTATAAAATGTTCTCTGTCCTTATTTCGGTGCCGGTGCTCAATTTCGGAAAAATAATTTCTTCTCTCTCCTCTCTTCTTTTTAGTATCACCATGCTTATTTTCCAAATCTGTGTGCATTTCTTGGTCTCTGTCATTCACGATTCTACTGTAACTATTTCGTTCAGAAGGGACACCTCTGTCTGCACTGTGTTTTGTTACGGGATTTCTCCAATTTGGCTCTCTTGAATTTTTATCTTTATGTTTTTCTGACCTCCTTTCTCTTTCAGTCCTTATTTCCTGATGCCTTTGCTCCGGTCTTCTTTCTTCTTGTTTCCTATCATGTGTGTGTTGTTTCCTGATCAACTTATCTACTTCTTTACTTCTGGTGTACCCCCATCCCTTTTTTCTTTTATCTTTAGCTGAGGCAGAGCTCTAACTACTGCTGGATGAAGAATCTCTCTCCTCGCTGGAAGACTCTGAAGTGCTATCACTGCTGTCCGAAGCAGAGGCAGAAGAGTCAGACTCTGAAGATGAGGATGCAGAAGAGGAGGAGGAGGGGGAGGACTTATTTGGCTCCACATGTGGTTTCTGTGCCACAATGACCTTTGGTGTATTTTTGAGATGCTCACGCAATTCATCCATTAAACCTCCAAGTCCTATAGATGTGAAGAAGTTGATGGCAAACCGAATGTTTCTTAGATTATCTCGGGGTAATAACCCTTCAAAAAATGGCTGTAGGATTTCATCCTTCAATCTTGCATTAAGTTTAGGAAGACCCATATATTCACACAATTCTTGGACAAATACTTTAACAAAAATTCTACTGGATGAGGTAGTGGTTTCTTCACTTAGCTTTATACGTTCAAGAACACTCCATGGAAGTGAATCAGTGTATAAAAGGTGAGCAAACATCTTAGCAATATTTCTCAATTTGTTTGTTTCCAAGCGATGGATGGTATCATATTGTTCTTTGAATATACTTTCAAAGAATTCCATGTATTCTTTTTTTAGCATGCAAAATCGCCCAGCTAATAAGCCAAAACATTTCTCATATGTCCCTTGTTGGGCACAAAAATCAAGTATCATGTTGCAGAGTTCTTTGCTTTGGCTTTCAGGAAACTGCATTTTCAGCAATTTGTGAGCACATTCTTCAAAATCTAAGCTTGACTGAATAGCAAGATAAATTGTATGATGAAATGAGACTAGATTAATTTCTGTTTTGTCATGAATAGTCACTTTTTGTTTTTCTTCATCTTCTTCTCCCTCTTCCTCCTTGTCTTCCTCTTCCTCTTCACTACTTCCAGCATCTTGGTCTGTATTTGAGTCACTATCTCCCTCATCAAGAATTTCTTTCTTAATAGCTTTGTATTTCTCTTCATTCTCCATGAAATTAGGATCCATCTTGAAAACATTAAGAACATC
The DNA here is from genome assembly GCF_006229205.1 of Suricata suricatta. NCBI lineage: Eukaryota > Metazoa > Chordata > Mammalia > Carnivora > Herpestidae > Suricata > Suricata suricatta. Next base: position 97,646,114 of record NC_043717.1, read on the forward strand.
TTCTGGATTATAGTCATCCTCCACAGGAAGCATATGAGTGAACTGATCATCTTCTTCTACTAAGTCAAGTCCTTCTAAGATAACAGGGTGGTCCTTAAAACCATCCTTCTGTACAGCAAACATCACTTCAATCATATACTGAACTCTTTTGTCAATTTCAGACTCATGGAGAATATTTCGGAGGCGCTCAAATATAGCATTAATTCCTCTTGGTGACACTTGTGTTAATTTGAGGCCACATTCCTTGAGAAAACCAATAGCTACTTCAACACTATCATCCGTTGGTCTTTCCAGGAGCAAAGTGAGCATCTCTAGGCACAAAACTTCATGTGCCACATTTTGGTTAATCAGATGTGCCACAAATTTTGAAGCAGTCAGACAAAGTTGCTTATCATTTCTTCGATAACCTTTTCAAAAATTAAGAATTAACCTACTGAGGATTAATTCTCCAATTTGTGGAAATTTTGAGTTGATAATTGCCACTAATGCTACATAAATGTGGGTGAAGATTGGAGAAGCACTCTGTGCTTGCAAAACAGATCTGGACAACACTCCTCTTCCTCTAACTATATTTTCTTGAAGAAGTTCTTGAATAATAATACCTATATTAGGAATGTTAACTTTCTTGATAAGACCATTGACTGACTTCTTTAGAGCCTCCCAGCTCATCCTCTGGTATGCTAAGCTGTTTTTGTCTGTGATCTGCTCCTGCATCATCCTGAGCTTCGCAGGAGGAATATATGCTCCACCAGTACGAGTAAGGAGGGGATCCAGTTCATCTTTCTTCTTCTTTGCAGTAGGTTCATCCTGAGCAGAGGAACTCTGGGTTACTGATGGTTCTGGGCTTCTTCTCCCAGGAGTTGGAGATTTCCGAGACCTTTTACGATCTGCATCCCTTTCTCTTTCCCTACGTTTTTCTCGGTGCCTACTTCGCGACTCCATGCTACTATCATCAGAATGTCCTCTCCTTGAATGTTCGTAGTCTACCCTGCTGTAATCTATGTAATCTCTATCCCAAGGGGATCGGTCTTGTTCTGCATCTGTCATCTGGAGAGGAGGTCCTCTGATATGAGTTATAGTTTTCCCTTCTGTCATGACCAGAAGAATGTTCTATCTGTGCCACACTACTTTTCATTTTTTGTTGCCAGTTGGTCTGATAAATCAAAGACTCCTTAAGTTGGTCCAAACAACAGGTACCAAACAGTATGAATTCCTTGACAGATTACTTTTTCTGTTTGCAAACGTTACCTGGAGCTCCACCGCGCCGCCATTACACCGTATCAATTATTGTCTTTTTTAAAAAAAAAACTCAGGGAGCCAAGTGACGGAGAAAAATACTTGCAATGCTTCTGGCAAATCCCAGGTATTTGTTCAGTGTTCCTGGAGGGGATTAAAAGGCCCGCTGCGTGAGCGGAGTGTTTCAATCAAAATACACAACTGAGCACTCAGAGTTTAGCAGGAAAAAGGGGAACGCATAATGTGAGTAGAAATTCTTTTATCCTGAGGGTGGTGGCAACTCAGACAGCAGCGTATACACCTGGGCTCCTGTGAAGCTCTTTCCGTCACAGCTGTGAGCAGCTTTTTGGAGCTTTTGGCTGCCATCCTTTTTCAGCGGTGAAGTTTCTCTTCTGTTTTATGCTACCACCACCTGCTGTCCTATTCCTACCATACAGAAGCTCTTTTCCACGAAGAGCTAATCTGACTGCAAGCCCACGATGGGACCATCTTTATGAGAATATAAGCAATGATGCAACTCTTTAAGGTATAATAGTAAAATCACGGACTTCCAAAAATAGAAATGTCTTGTTTTTAAAGGCCTAAAAGTAAAGAACTTTCCTTTCTAGGCATGTGATCACGAAGCACTGAGTTTATGAGACTCCCTATGGCAAGGGAGAACAATTGTATGAGCAAACATTTTATTTATTTATTTTTATGTCCCACTTACCTAGCATTTACTATGTGCCAGGCACTGTGTTAAGTGCTCTCCCTGCATAAGTCTGGTAACCCTCATAACACCCTACCAGGCAGGTTCTATCCTTATTCACATTTTAGAGATGAGAGACACAAGGCACAAAGAGGTCAAATAACATGTTCAAGTTCACCGTAGTGGATTATATTCATGTTGAAAATATCAAAGGTTCTTCCCTGTTGACATTAGCCTTGGCCATGTCACTTGTGGGACCCCTTCCTCTCTCCATTTACATCCAGCTTGGCCATATGACTTGCTTTGTCCTGTGACACATGAACAGAAGTAACCTGTTCTGAACAAGCACCTTAAAGCCAGCTAAGAGTTCACCATGTTCTTTTCTCCTTCATCCATGTGACCAACAGTATTTGAGAGAGGGGCTGCTCCTTCATCTTGGATCCGAGAATGAAGATACATGAGGCAGAGCTGAAGCTGACCCACACAGTATCCATAACATGACTGAGAGTTCAACCTTTGTGATCGTAAGTCACCGAAATCCTTGGGTGATTTGTTTATGTGTTGTCAGTGTAATGCGCGCGTGCACACACACACACACCAGATCTCAGTGGTGTTTAGTAATAAACATTTATTTCTTGCTTTCAAGTCGTCAGGTCAATGGGGCAGTCCTGCTCCATGTATCTCATTTTAGGGCCCAGAATGGAAGGCTACCAGCTCTCAAATGGCAAGCTTTTCTGCAATGGCAGAATTGCAATAGGGCAAGTCCAACTGCCCAAGTGTATTTCAACTGTTCTATTGGCATCTTTCCTCTAACATCTTACTGGATAAAGCAAGATACATGGCCAAGCCCAAAGTCAAGAAGTAGAAAAGTATGATCTGCTCACCAAATACAAAGACAAGTATAATACCACTATTGATGTCATTAAGAATTGGGACCAATTATTGAATCTACCATGGTTACTAACTCATCATCAGGCTAAAGTGGATGGTGGTGTCAACAGCTGAGATTCAAATCTGGCTTTATATGTTTTTATTTAAACATTTTTTGAGATATAATCCACATAATAAAATTCACCCTTTCAAAATGGACAATTCGGTGCTTTTTAGCGCAGTAGTCCTCCATTACCCAAGGGGGATACATTCCAAGAGCCCTAGTGGATGCCTGAAACCACAGATAGTACTGAACTCTACCTAGATTATGTGCTTTAATGTACAAAATAATGATAAGGTTTAATTTATAAGTTAGGTACAGTAAGAGACTAACAACAATATCTAAAAATAAAATAGAGTGATTTTGACCATATACAATCATAAAGTTGTGTTAATATGGTCTCTCTCTCTCTCTCTAAAAATATGTTATTGTTCTACACTCACCCTTCTTCTTATGATGATGGGAAATGATCAAATGCCAACATGATGAGATGAAGTGATGTAAAGGACTTAGATGTTGTGACATAGCATTGGGCTACTACAGACCTGACGATGATATGTCAAGAGGAGGATCATCTCCTTCTAGATGGACGTTGACTGAAAGTAACTGAAATCATACAAAGTGAAAGTGTGGATGAGAGAAAACTGCTATGAGTCAGTCAGAGAAAGATAAGCACCATATGGTTTCACTCATATGTGGAATTTAAGAAACAAAACACATAAACAAATGGAAAAAAAGAAACAATCCAAAAAACAGAGTCTTATGTATAGAGAAGAAACTGGTGGTTACCAGGGAGGAGGGAGGATGGGGGATGGGTGAAAGAGAGAAGGAGAATAAGAGCACACTTACCAAGATGAGTGCAGAGCAACGTATAGAAGTGTTGAATCACTATATTGTACACTTGAAACTAAGATAACACCCTATGTTCATTATTTTGGAATTAAAATTTAAGAACAAACAAACAAACAAAAGCCAAACAAAGAGGAGACTGCTGTGTATTCACAAAATTATGCAGTGATAACCACTAGTTCCAGAACATCTTCATCACCCCCAAAAGAAACACCACACCTGCAGCAGTCACTCCTACTTCCAATCCCTTGACACTACTAATCTGCTTTCTCACTCTATGGATTTGCCTTTACTAGAGAGTTCATAGAAATAAAACCATTCAGTATATGGCCTTTTGTGTCTGGCTTCTTTCACGTAGAATAATGTTTCCAAGGTACATTCATGTCATAGCATGGATCACTACTTTATTCCTTCTCATGCCTGTGTAATATTCTCTTGTATCAATAGACCACATTTTGTTTACCCATTCATCAATTAAACAGACCTTTGGGTTGTTTCCTTTTTCAGTTCTCTTGGGCATATGTAATTGCTGCATCATATGATAAGTTATCTAATGTGCTGGCATATAACTATTCATAGTATCTCCTTATAATCCTTTTTATTTGGTAAAGTCAGTAGTAACATATCCTTTTGCATTCCTGATTTTAGGAATTTGAGGCTTCTATTTTTGCATTGTCAATATAGCTAAATATGTGTCACTTTTGTTGATGTTTTCAAAGTTGTGTTGCTTCCTTGGAGCATTTTTCTGTTCTCTATTTCATTTAATTTTTTTTATTGCCTTTCTTCTGCTTGCTTTCAGCTTAGTTTGCTCAGTTTTTAATAATGAAGGTAGAAGTTTAGGTTTTTGGTTTGAAATCTTTTCTTTAATATACATGTTACAGGTATAAAATCCCTCTTAGCACTGCTATTGCTGCATCCCGTACATTTTGGTCTGTTGCATTTCATTTTCATTCATCCGAAAGTACTTTTACTCCCTGTTGCAATTTCTTCTTTGAATCATTGGCTCTTTGGAAGTAAGTTCTTTGATTTCCACATATTTGTTACTCAGTTTTAATTGTATTTCATTGGGATCAGAGTAGCTTTTATGATTTGAATCCTTTTAATTTAATTGTTTCATGGCCTAAACTATGGTCTATCTTCCAGAATCTTCTTGAAAAGGATGTGTGTTCTGCCATTGCTGCATGGAGTGGCCCATAGACATATATCAGTTCTAGGTTTTCTACGATGTTCTCAGGTCTTCTATTCCATTGTTGGTCCTTCTGTGGAGTTGTTGCATCCTTTACTTAACATGGATATTGAAGTTTCCAAATGTTGTTGTTTAACTGTATTTTTTTTTGTTTGTAACACTTTTTTTCTCCTATCTGATTTAAAAGACAGGGGCATAAAGTAATAATTATAAATATATATTGATGGATACACATTGGATAAAGTTGTGATTTGTAGGACAGTACCATCATAATGTGGCTCTAGATGTTAACTGCAATTCCCAGAGCAACCTCTAAGAAAGTAACTCATGAAATACCATAAAGTAAATGGCACAAGTATTAAAATAGATGAGGAAATACCGATTTAACATAAAAGGAAGTGCTAACAGGTGCATAAGTGAACAAAATAAACATAAAACATATAGAAAACAAATAGCAAAGTGACAGATGTATATCCTAACTTATCACTAATTATATTAAATGTAAATCAGTTAAACACTCCAATTAAAAGTCAGAAGTTTGCAAAAATTCATACAAAATACAATCATATGCTTTTTACAATAGACACACTTTAGCTTCAAAGATACAAAGTAGTTTATTTTTTTTAATTTTTTAATGTTTTATTTAGTTTTGATACAGAGAGAGAGACAGAGCATGAGAGGGGGAGGGACAGAGAGAGAGGGAGACACTGAATCCGAAGCAGGCTCCAGGCACTGAGCCATCAGCACAGAGCCCGACACGGGGCTCGAACCCATGAACATGAGATCATGACCTGAGCTGATGTCGGAGGTTTAACCGACTGAGCCACCCAGGTACCCCTACAAATAGTTCAAAAGAGAAATGATAGAAAGAGACATACAATACCATAAAAACAAGAACCAAAAGAGAGCTGGAGTGGCTACATGGATATGAGACAATAATCGTTACTAGAGAAAAGGGACAGTGTAATGATAAATGTGCCAGTAAGTGAAGAAAATGAACCCTTATAAACATATGCACTTAACAAGAGAGATCAAAAATACACGAGGCAATTTTATTTCTTAAAATGACTTTATTTTTTTATTTGCTTTTAAAGTTTGTTTATTTTGAGGGGGAGGGGCAGAGAGAAAGGGAGAGAGAGGATCCCAAGCAGATTCTGCACTGTCAGCATAGAGCTCTACATGGAGCTCAAACTCACGAACTGTGAGATCACAACCTGAGCCGAAATCAAGAGTCAGTTGTTTAACCACGTGAGCCACCCAGGTGCCCTGAAAAATATAGACTTTATTTTCAAAGCAGTTTTAGGTTCACAGCAAAATTGAGCAGAAAGTAGAAAGAATTCCCACTTGTCCCCTGCCCCCCTTCCAACACATACAACCTTCCTGCACCAGAGTGGTGCATTTGTTCCAATTAATGAATTTATTTTGACACATTATTGTCATCCAAAGTCCATAGTTTATGTTAGGGTTCACTTTTGTATATCCTATGAGTTTAGACAAATGTATAATGACATGTATCCACCATTACAGGTCCTCTGCCCTTTGCCTTTTACCCTTCACTCCATCCCTGCTAACCCCTGCAAGCACTGATTTTTTTTTTTTACCATCTCCATAGTTTTGTCTTTTCCAGGATGTCATGTATTCAAAAGTATATAGCCTTTTCAGATTGGCTTCTTTCATTTAGTAATATGCATTTAAAATTCTTCCACATCTTTTCATGGCTTGGCAGCTCATTTCTTTCTAGCACTGAATAATATTCCATTGTGTGGCTATACCACACTTAATTTAATTATTCACCTATTGAAAGACATCTTGGTTGCTCCCAAGTTTATCAATGATGAATAAAGCTGCTATAAACATCCACATGCAGATTCTTGTGTGAACATAGGTTTTCAACTCCTGTGGGTAAATAAATACCAAGGGGTGCAATTGCTATATCATGTGGTGAAAGAATGTTTACTTTCATAAGAAATGACAGACTGTCATCCAAAGTGGCCGTACCATTTTACATTCCCACCAGCAATGACCTGTTCCTCTTGCTCCATGTCCTCGTCAACCTTTAGTGCTGTCTGCGTTCTGGACTTTGGCCACTCGAACGGGCATATAATGGTGTCTCATTGTTGTCTTAACTTGTAATCCCTAATGACTTAATTATTATTTTTTTCATTTGAGTACAGTTGACACACAATGTTACATCAGTTTCAGTGTACAGCATAGTGATTCAGCTTCTCTCTAGGTTATGCTGTGCTCCCCACCAGCATAGCTACTACCTGTCGCCATGCAGCACTCTTACAGTCTCTATCATTGACTGTATTCCCTATGCCGTGTGTTTTATTCCCATGGCTTATTCATCCATAGCTGGAAACCTGTATTTCTCCCCTCCCCTTCACACATTTTTCTCAGTCCCCAATCCCTCTGTAATTCTCTAATGTTGAGCATCTTTTCAGCTACTTAATCTGCCACCTGTGTGTCTTTTTTAGGGAGCGGTCTATTCAGATCTGTTACTCATTTTTGACTTGGATTGTTTGGTTTCTTAATGTTGAGTTTTAAGCACTCTTTGTGGCTCTGTTAGTTTTTCCTCCTTCTTTCTTCTTTCTATTCTTTCGATTCCTCAGACGAGATCATCTCAATTGACTCAAGTTCCCTCATCTCTCTCCCCAAGCATATTTTCTCATGAGCTGCTGAGTGAATTTTTCCTTTGAGTTATTCTGCTTTTGTTCTCTAGAATTTTCACTTGGTTCTTCTTGTTTAAAAAAAATAACATGGTATTTAGCAAGGCTTCTTTCTTTTAGTTCTTTAGACATGGTTTCCTTCGGTTCTCAAATATATTTAAAATAGGTGATTTTATTTCAGTGTCTAGTAATCCTGCATCTGAACTTCCTCAAAGACTTTTCTATTCATTACTTCTTTCCTGTGTATGGGCCATGATTTCTTGGGGTGTTTTTGTTTGTATGTGTGTGTATGTGTGTGTGTATTTTGGGTTTTTTTATTGCATGCTGTGTAATTTTATTCTTGCAGACTGGGCCTTTAAGACAATAAATATAGTGTGACAATTCTTGAAATCAGTTTCTCTCCCCTCTCAGAATTTGTGGTAGCTCCTGTCTATTGTTATTGTAATATGTTTGTTTAGTGACCTTTCTTTTTTTTAAAGTAGTTTATTACCAAGTTGGTTTCCATATAACACCCAGTGCTCTTCCCCACAAGTGCCCCTCTCCATGACCATCACCCCCCTACCCCTTCCCCCCTCCCTCCTCAGCCCTCAGTTTGTTCTCAGCATTCAAAAATCTCTCATGGTTTGCCTCCCTCCCTCTCCCCAACTCTTCCCCCTCCTTTTCAATTATGCAAAGTCCGTATTCTTCTACAGAGGTCTCTGTAGCACTTAGGAGGGTCTTAACCCCAAAGCTCCCTCTCTAACCTCAAGTCCTACCACACAATTCGTACAACGTACTCCATACAATTCAGCCACTCTGGCTTGTACTTCAGGGAGAGATGGGTAATACATAGTGGTTAAGGAGATGGGCTTGAAAACCAGGCTACCTCGGTTAATTTATTGGTTACTTCTTTGTTAGGTGCTTGTTCACCTTGGAACCGCCCCCCCAAATATAATGCTCCAAGAGAACTGGGACCATGTCTACTTTTGATTACTTGTCAGTGGGTCCTTAGGGCCTAGAACAGTGCCTCATGCAAAATGGAGACTCAATGGATTTGACCAATGCATTTCCTTTGCACCACCTTTACCAAAACAAGTAATAGACGTTACTGAAAAGCAAATTCAAGACCTAAATTAATGGGGCAATGTGCTGTATTCATGGATAAGTAGCCACAATATCATAAAGATAGGAATTTTTATCCCAAGTAATTTATAATTTAAATGAATCCCAAACATGGGTTTTTCATCAAACTCAAAAAGCTAACCTAAAATCCATATGTAAGTCAAGATGGTCACGATAATTTTGAGAAAGAGTGTGGCAGAGAAAGTTGGAGAAGGATAGAACTGCAGGGAGAAATAAACAAATCCACAGTTCTGGCTAAAAATATCAATAACTCTCTTTCTCAGTAATTGATATAACAGTCAATAGACAGAAAATCAGCAAAGACAGTAATTTGGAAAAACACTATCAACTACCTTGACCTAATTGACATTTGTATTATACTCCTTTTCATGGCACATGGAGCATTTATCAAGATATACTATATTCTTTTTTTAATGTTTATTTTTGAGAGAAAGAGAAAGAGAGAGAGACAGAGAGAGAGAGAGAGGAAGATACAGAATCCAAAGCAGACTCCAAGCTCCGTCTGAGCTGTCAGCACAGAGCCCGACGCAGGGCTCGAACCCAAGAACCTTAAGATCATGACCTGAGCCGAAGTCAGACACTTAACTGACTGAGCCACCCAGGCTCCCAAGATATACTGCATTCTATGCCATAAAACAAAGTGTCAATAAATTTTTTAAATTTTAAATCAGATACGATAGGGGAGCCTGGGTGGCTCAATCGGTTAAACGTCTGACTTCGGCTCAGGTCATGATCTCACAGTTCGTGGGTTCAAGCCCTGCATTGGGTTCTGTACTGACAGCTCAGAGCATGGAGCTAGCTTCAGATTCTTTGTCTGCCTCTCTCTCTGCCCCTGCCCTGCTCTCCCTCTGTCTCTCTCCCTCTCAAAATCAAATAAAGACATAAAAATGTTTTTTAAAAAATCAGATAATATAAAGTCAGTTCTCTGACTTAGTGGAATTAAAATGGAAAATACCTAACTGAAAACTAACTGAAAAATACCCCAATGTTTGGAAACCAAAAAAACACACTTCTAGATAACCCACAGGTCAAAGAAAATATCAAAAGAGAAATTTAAAATGTTTTATACTGAATAAAGAAAAAATATATCAACATTTATGTGATGTCACTTAAAGGTGAACTTGGAGAGAAATGCATAGCAATAAAGACCTGTATTTAGAAAGGAATAAATGTCTGCAATCAATGACCTCAGTTTACATCTTAAGAAACTAGAAAAAGAAGAACATAGAACACTCAAAGTATGGATAAGAAAGGAAAAAAGGAAAACATCAGAGCAGAAATCAACAACATACAGACTAGGAAAACAATAGAGAAAATGAAATCAAGATCTGGTTCATTGAGAAGATCAATAAAAGTGATACATATCTGTATCGATGGATCAGGAAAAAAGAAAAAAGATACAAATTACCGATGTCAGGAATGAGTCGAGGGGGCATCGTGGACACCAAGGAGAGGAAGTGTGTCAAGGTAGAAAGAAACGATGGGTGTGTCAAAATGCTGCTGATAGGCTGAGAAATATACAGATTCCAGAATGTCATTGGCAGACCTCATCTGTGACCTTGATGGGTCCAAACACCTGAGTGAATCAGCTTCAAAACAGAATGAGAGGAGAACTTGAGTCTGTGGTGCAGGCAATGCTTTTTGATGAATTTTGCTGCAAAAGGGAGCCGGGAAGTGGGTGCAGCATTTAAAAGGAAGTAGAGTCCCGAATGAGTATTCTTCTTGTGGGTCAACTTCCTCAAATGAAAAGAAACTTTTTGACAGGTGAAATAACAACAGGGTTGTGGCCTAACGGGAATAATCATTCAAGGGAAAAATTGATGAGGCTGAAGGGAGAGGGGAGAATTGGGCCCTGATCTTCGATGACACAAGGAGTAGAATGTACCGTGTCTTTGGCCGGTAGCACACATGCTCATCCATAAGCACTGGAGAGAAGGCCAAGTTCAGGAGTACAGAAGCTGCCGGGAGGGTATATATGTTGCACTAAGAACTTGTGGGTGATCTCTTTGGATTACTTCGGCGCTCTCGAGGAAATCGAAAACAAGGCTATTGGCTGCGGACTTGGAATGGGAGAAGAGACACTAGAGATCCGAGGAGAGGGGAAGATGGGTCAAGTCCCTTTGAGTTCTGACATTGCGTGCTCTTCAACCACAGGATAAAATGCAGAGAAGCCTTCACTTTTTCCCTTTTGGAGGGAAAAGCAAAGAGAAATCTTTCTATAATAATAACCTTAGTCAAAAACTGCACGAGACTGTATGTGATGGCAGAAATATTTACAGATACCTAAAATATCCATCAGCTGTGGGAAAGGCTAAATAAATTACTCCCCATCCACATTATGAAAAAGTAGGGAGCAGGGTAATAGAATAAAGTAAATCTATACTTGTCAGCATGGACAGATCTCCAAGGCTTTTAAGGATTTGTAAGGAGGCGGGGCGGGCCTCCTCTTTACTTTTCACTGCTATGCTCTCCCTTCCTCCCTTACAAACCCCCTCAGCTTTGGGGAGCCCTGCTGCCTCAGTCAGTGGAGCACATAATTCTTGATCTCCGGGTTGTGAGTTCGAGCCCCCTGTCTGGTGTAGAGATAGCTTAAAACAAATAAAATCTAGGGGCGCCTGGGTGGCTCAGTTGTTTAATGATCAACTCTTGATCTTGGCTCATGTCTTGATCTGAGGTTCATGGGTTCAGGTCCTGCACTGGGCTCCAGGCTGGGCATGAAGCCTACTTAAAAATATAAAAATAAAAAGAATGTATAATAAAAACTGTTTTAAACACCCTCCGCTTTGAATCGTGTAATCATACTAAACCCCTCAACACTGCCCTTGTGGCTGTGGTTCACAGACCCCCATGTTTTGCTGCCTTACACTTAGCATCATTTTCTAGTTAAATGCGAACACGGGAGACAAGGTATTAGGTCCTCTTGTTCCCTTTGCAACAGAAAAGACCCCAGAGCCGTTCAAGAGGCAGGCCTGAGAAAGATATGATTTAATATGATAGTTGTTGGTAACATGCAGAAGTCACCCCTCTCAGCCCGTATTTCTGAGGATCTTAGAGAGTGCGGTATCCTCCTAAAATAGAGTTAAGGCCGCGCCACAGGGGAGCAAGTGGTGGGGGCCATAAAGGAGGCATTCTATTCACAGAGAAAGTTCTCTATTATGGGATTTTTAAAGATATCGGAATGTCTTATTGGATCCACTTACCTAACGTGATAAAAGACTATGTAATGGAAAAAGCATCGGTGGGGTGAAGTGCGTGTTGTTTTTGTCTTATGTAAAAAATGTTTCTCGCATTCCTAGGTCAATTAGAGTCTGTGCTTCTGTCCTTCCTTCCACAGAAAGGCATAAAAACAATAAGCAAGTCTAAGGATTAGGAACGGTTTGCAAGCCCTTTACAACTCAGAATGGAAACGTGGTGGTGTGAACAATGAGAAAAAGGAGGAGGAAAACCAGGGGGCGGAGGGAGGAGGGGGAAACAGGAAAAGAGAGGGGCCAAGAGGACCAAAAGAGGATGACAAGAAGGGTCTCTGCTTTCAGACAGAAGTCCGCCTGCAGAATGAGGGGCGCTAATATGGTAAAATGCGCCTTCTGGGGTAGATTTGCGTTTGCTTTCTTTTATAAGCTTATTGTGTCTGTTTACACCGTCAAAGCTTTTTGAAGAATATGATACTACTTCTGGCTTGTAAATTCCTCGAGGGCATAGGCCGTGTCTTCCAGATCTTTGTATCTTACATAGCATCGAGACAGTTCCCGGCCACGGTGGAGGCGCTCAATAAATACCTGTGGACGGACTGACTGGAGAAACTGCAGGATATTAACTGTGTTTAAAAGGAGTAAAAAATGTAGTTTAATAAAATTTCAAATGCGTTTTTCCACATATTATTTTAGGTTCATTGTGAATGCATACAATTCAAATTCCATGTAATCCCTGTTTTGCCAAGTCATTTATATTTTATTTATGTGTTATTAACTTTTTAATTATGTTAACATGCACTGAAATTTTTATGGCTCGTTGAACCTTTTATTTTTATGAGTTTTCCTAACTTTTCATTTTGAAAGTTTCGAAACTACCAAAAAACTGTAAAGAACCTAGCCTTCACTGAAATTCATCGGTTGTTAATGCTTTGCCAAATTTATTTTATTGGAACTATTAAAAAGCAACCAAAAATTCTTTTGGAGCCACTTTAATAATACAAAGAATGTTGAAGCTCTTTTTGTAGAAAGCAGAAAGAGTATTTCATCAACTCTGATGATGAAGTCCAACCTCAAACATTTCTAAGATGATGAAAGAGACTGCCAGACCGATTTTACTTCACAATTTTAAATCAACCTGATACAAGTATACTAAAACGGTTCTTTTTCGATGTTCACATAAAGCATGGATGTATTTTTTAATTATAATGGCATTTTTTGTTATAAATCTATGAATAATTTTGAGTAATAGGCACACGATATATTAGTCTTTTAACAGGTGGTATATAGCATAATTTTTTAAAGATAAATACGTGACTGAGCATAGAACCTGGCACAAAAACATTCCGTATTCCTTTTTACTTTATCTGTGCTATAGGGGAGAGTGGAATTTGTAAATCTAGAATTAAGGATGACATTTGCACTCTGCATGTCAGGGTTGAGTTCTAGCCGAGGTAATAAACATTTGAAACCACATCATATATATCCTGGGAATTACTCAAACATTTGAGCCAGTTTCTGCAACACGGCTGTCTTTGCTCACAATTCATTTCCAGTTTTCTTTCAATAACATAAGATTAAAATTTAGAAATTTACGATTTGTCTCCGTTGAATTTTGGTGCCGCCATTTTCATATGCAAATTAGGATACCTTATCATGATGTATTATCTAGCTCCATTTTGAGGGATGAAAATATCTATTTAGCTCTGCAAAAATTCAGCATTTTCACTAACGTCATCTCATTTGTTCTTCGCAATATTCCTATAACAAGCTGAAGATGCAGAGGGATGCAGAAATGTTTCATCCCATGCGCAAAGGAAAAAATTCGACATTTTCCAGAAGTTTGGATTCAGAAAGATGGAAATGCCTCATACATGCTAGCAGCAGCCTTGAGGAAGAGGAAGCATGTTTATTATATTGCTTCCAGGACTGAACTAGAACTAGTAGGGTGAAACATGATAGTGACAATAACAAAGATCAGTTTCAACAGACACGATGTGCTGGGTGCTTATAATTAGCACTTTACATACATTCTTTCATTTAACAATGGAAAGGACATTATGCCCATTTTACAGACGAGACTCTGAAGCTTTGAGAGGTTGGGTAACTTGTCTAGGGTCATAGAGATAGCCAGAGGTGGTGCCCGGATCTGAATATGTCTCTGATGCAAGAGCCAGTGACCTTGTCCTCCACGGATACTCTTTTCTTTGTGCCATACTGCCTACATATGGGAAATGGAGTTACCTGAAGAAGCCATTCCCGAATGCTATAGGGGTGAACAAAGAAGTGTCTCAAATCGAACACTGCAAGTGAGTGCGGAGAGCCTGGGGCATTCTGAGCATTCTGGGGGTGTGGGGGGGGCATTGACATTTGTCCTGAAAAAGAACAACATGTAGTGGCTGAACAGTCCCTAGAGGTCAAGAAGGCAAGATGGCACCCAGAATCCACATTGGCCAAGAGTGGGAAAGAAGCTAAGTACCCCCACCCATGTAGTTGCTCAAATCTAATCTGATCAGGTCATTTTTGATTTGTTTGTTCTTCTTTTTACACTTAACCCCCTTCATCTGGTTTACCAGGAGGTGCCAGCAGCTCTACTGTCAACATATTTGCTAAATCCCTCCATGTCTCCACCACCACCGTCCTAGTCTAGGTCTTCCTCACCCTGTGCCTCTACAATAGCCTCTAGCCGGTCATGAGTCAAGAGTAGCCTTTGTTCCTACAGTCTATTCTCAACAAGGAGCCAGAGTGATCTCGTGAGAATGTAAGCCAGATCATGTCACGCCTCTGCTCAAAATATTTCAGGGCTTCCCCACTGCTCTTAGGATAGGGACACCTTCCTTCCCAAGACTTAGGAAGACCCCACATGGACTGGCTCCCATCTGCCTCCCCGGCCCCCTCCCACCCCAATTCACCCTTGCTCCCTCCATGCTCCAGGAGACGCAGGGCACTGGTTAAGAGCCTGGAGTCTGTGGTCAGAGTGCCTGGACTTGAATTCTGGCTCAACCACATAGTAACTGTGACCTTGGACAACTTACTCAAGGTCTCCCTTCCTCAATTACTCCCATCTGTAGGATGGAAATAATAATAGTACCTAGCTCATAGATACCAATTCCCTTAATTGAGAGAATTAAGTGAGATTGCATATGAAATGTTCTTCAAATAGTGGCTGGAATATAGTATGCATTATTATTATGTAATATGTATATAATATTATATGTATAGTCCTGGTTCAAGGCACTTACACTTGCTGCTCCTTCTTCGTGGAATGTTCTTATCCCAGATCTTCACGAGGCCAGCACTGTCTCTTCCTTAAGACCTCAGTACACATACCATCTTATTAGAAAAGCACCCCTAACCTCTCCCACCCCAAACCAGTCAACTCTATTACAATACCTGCTTTTCTTTATTTCGTGGCACGAACATTTATTAAGTGAAAGAACAAATGTATCTGTCTTCTTAGGGACTATATTAGAATGTAGTTAGAGGGGGCGATTGGAACCTTAGAAGGCTCTTTGCAACCTTTACTGGGATTAAGGGATCAGAAACCTCTGTTTTAGAAATCTATTTTTATGCTGCTTGTTTATTCTATAATTGTTTCCGGTTTTATTTCCCCTTAGTGATTAGTAAAGTTCTCTTGGAAAATGTCAGCTCTCCCAGCTGCGCGAAAGGCAAACACAGAAAGGGGTTTTTGTACCTAAGTGGGCAGGCCTCAGAGACTGGGAACGGAAAGAGTGCGTAGCATGGGGAGTCCGAGGCAGAGCCCCCCAGGACACTGGGGAAGCGACAGGGACTGAGGGCACAGCTACCGCCTAGTGACTCTTCTTAGGCGAACCTTCATGGTTTCTGGGCGATTGTTGTTTTTTTTAAGTTTATTTATTTTTGAGAAAGGGCACAAGCAGGGGAGGGGCAGAGAGAGAGATGGGGAGAGAGAGGATCACAAGCAGGCTCTGCACTGTCCTTGCAGACCTCTATACAGACGATACGGGGCTCAAACTCATGAACCGTGAGATCATGACCCAAGCCGAAGTCGGACGCTTAACCTCCTGAGCCACCCAGGCGCCCCCAAGAAGTAGGTTTCATTGGGAAAACGTATCAGATGAAATGGAACAGTCCTAGGTAGCATTTCTGATTTCTCCCTCGTGATGGGCTGGTCCAAAAATCAAACAGAAAATATGCCTTTTGTAGTTTATCAGTGTGAGTCGAAATCAGCTCATTTCTCTGCAACTTTTTCTCCAAATAGGATGGGCAGCAAACAGTCCGAGTATAGCACTAACCACCCACGATTTCGCCCGCCCACACATCCTTTGCTCCTTCAATTCGCATTCATCCACGGTGCCAGAGATGATTCAGAAGACTGTCTGAGCTCGTGACTCTGGGCCAGCCCTGACCTCTCCTACTATCCTAACAGAAAGAGCCTCTCCAATGGCCTTGAGACAATGTGGTCCTGGTTACATGAATGGTAGCTTCCATTTTCATTAAAATTCTTTAGCGATATTTCCTTTAGTCTCTGTGGTGAACCCGTGTGAAATAAATGAATGCATCAGCACACACAAGGAGCAAGGACGTGCATGGCACTCTGGCGATTCTAAGCTATTCACAAAGTTTTTCCATAATTGTGAATTCAGGGCACAGTTTTGATGTCCAGAAACAAATGGTTTGCACAAACTCATCTCAGTGCTCTTTTTCCCCCCGAAGGTTGATGATGACTATTGCTTTGTTAAACTTTATGAATTACGTTTCAATAGGGAAAATACCACTCTAATCCACTTTCTATTGATGACAGCAAGATTAACTGTTGCCTCAAACTCATGTCCCTCCCACAATGACTAAGAAAGTATTTGTAAGTGTTGCCCAGGGATCCACCCGCTCATTGAAAAGACCCATGGTGCAAATACCAATCTGGAAACCTTCCCTTAGCTTCTAGAACAAATACAAATAAGCAGATTATGTTGGTTATCCCCTCTCTCTTTGTATCTGTAGTTAGATGTATGGAATAGAATGTGATGACATAGATTTTAAGGCAGTAGTACAATACAGAAATTTTGCTGCCAAGGAAAATACTTGTTTTAAGAGATACAAGCACCAATAAAAAGATTGGCCAGAAACTGGGAGTTGGGTGAATAACCGTGGTCCTTTTTTGTCTGGCTTGGTATGGATTTGGGTTTTTTTCTACTAGTAGGTGTTTTCGTAGCATTGGATTAGGATTGAATTTAGTAATGAGAATCCGTGAACTGAAAAAATGTACTATTTGCACCATTTTTAAGTGTGCGGTTCAGTGGTATTAAGAACGTTGTTTGCTTTAAAGTGGTCAAATTTATAGGATGTAAACCGCGCTTCAATTTTTTTAGAAAAATGCGTGTACGTAGCCCTCAAAATATGTGGTTGCACGCTGTATATTCAACTCGGTGTTCACAGAGTTAATGAGCGTCTCCATCATCACAAAATGCCTCATGCATGTTCGAATACTTACGGTGTTTATACATATTATAATTTCCTCCCCCTTTTTGATAAAACAGGATTTAAGCTAATAAAGGTAACCAAATTACCAAGAAATATAATCCAAGAATATTAAAAATATGTCATTGGATTTGAAATGATTGGTGAACCTAACGACTGAGAATCCAAGATGTGTCCTGAATGTTTAAGTCAATTCCAGTCCTTCAGCTCTGTAATGAGCAGCAGTAGGTCTTTCACTCACTGAAACCAATATGATGTTTTTTCCTACCTTGCGTGTCTATTTCAGCTGAAAGAAAATGAGAGGGGAAAAAACCCACCCTTATGAAATACGTGACCTTTCTATTTATTGTAGATCTTTTGGAGCTGCTTCAGACAACTGGCTTTTTTTGTCCAGGTGTCTTGTTTATCTCTCCCTGTGTTATGGTGATAATATAACTGGTCTGAAATCCCCATCTGCAGAACCAGGTGGGAAAGTAACACAGCATTGTTCCGTTTCTCTAGAGTCCCCTTTTAAAAAGCCTTCAGCAGCAATAGATAATCCCCCTATTCCAAGGCCAACATAACTCATGCAATAATTTCAGAGAAAAATTTCATTTATGGTTGGCTCAAGGAACCCCCTTACCCACCCCCAAAGGCCAATCTATTTCCCGGGGTGTTTGGTATTTCCCTAAGCTGAGAGATAGAAAAATATATTGTTATATACACACAACACACATAGAATCAGAAAAGTGAAAAGAAGTAACACAGTGGGCCAGTGCTAAAATCTTGGTGAGACACACACACAGCGGTGGGCGCGGGCACACTCACACACACACACTCACACACACACACACACACACACACACACACACACAGCCAATCTATAAAGCCTGGCTGGTGCCTTCTCTCAGGCTGGTGTTTCCTGCTCCTCTTTTCTGCCTGGATGCACGTGTTGGGGGAGGGGAGCAGAGGCAAAGTTCGCAGTGCTTCCTTTCTTTCCCCAGCAACCCGGGGCGGGAGCCCCAGCGTTCCCTCCCCTCCCCCTGCCCGCATCCCAGGAGTGGTACCTCGCCTCGCCCTCCCCTCCCCAGCCAAATCCTCCATCCTCCCCCAAATCTGACTGATGCCACCGTCGTCGTCGTCGTCGAGTCTGGGCTTCGGAAGAAGTCATCTCGCCATCAAGTGTGAGCCAGTCCACACGCGGGTGGGAGTGGGGGAGGGCTAGCGGGGGCGGTAATGACACCTCGCACTGAACAAAAACACCGATTATTAGACTGCGTTTAATTTTTAATGAATCATCAAAAGAAATGAGGCCATTTTCGTTTCCGTTGGACCCTTCTCCTTTCCGTGGGCATCTCTTGGCCGCGCGGACAGTCCCCACCTCCCCCGAGCCTCGCAGCTCTAAGGCGAGCAAGGAGTCCCCAGATAACTATTTAGTATAAACAAACCGTGCGGCTTTAATGGAATTACCTCAGCCTGCTAGTAAATAATTTATAGTAGGCAGTAAATAAAATATGGTTGTATGTCTTTAAAAGAGTTGTCAAGTGGAAAACACTCACCAGAGGGACGTAAACCCCAAAGATCGCCACACTTACAGACGCCGGTTGGGCTGGAAAGCCAGGGCAAGACAACATGATTCCCCGAAGAAAGGCGTCGGTGCTGCCAGAGCCGAGCCGGCAGCTCGCAGCGAAGGTTCCCGCGGAGAGAAGGGAAGAGACGGGGTGTCGTTTTCACTGAGCTGTGGGGCAAGTGATTAAAATGCAGAGGAAGGGGGCTGCACGTTCAGAATAATACCTTCCACGTGAAAGTCTAGCCGAGTTCAAGTTCCTTATCGCGCCTAATCCTCGCCGCCACTCTTGCAGCAGGAACAGGCCGGGCCCATGATACCCATTTTCCGGATGGGTACCAAAAAGGCTCGGGGGCTAAGGGACAGCCTCCAGGTCTGCCTTCTAGGAACTACGAAGTAGGACGCGGGAGTGCAGGTCTTCGCAAGCCCCGCCCCGCGCAGTTGTGGTTCCCCGCGGCTCCCCCGGGAGGAGCTGCCGCCCTCCACCACACACACTCACACTGTCCGGCCCAGCACACTAGCCTAGTTTTAAAACTCTTCGGCATCTCTTCTGTTTTCCGTGACCTAAGGACCCTCTAAATAAATTTTCTGCCCGCCTCTTACCCACATCATCCCCCCTTGGAAGGCTCATC
Organism: Suricata suricatta; assembly: GCF_006229205.1. Lineage (NCBI taxonomy): Eukaryota > Metazoa > Chordata > Mammalia > Carnivora > Herpestidae > Suricata > Suricata suricatta. The sequence goes on from NC_043717.1 coordinate 97,665,618, forward strand.
CCCAGTTCCGAGAGGAGGACAGATTTATGAGCGTCTCCTCAAGGTTACCCCCAAGACAACCTTGACCATGAAACCAGAATCTTGAACACTTGACCTAAATTTCCAAGGGCATCTGTTTCCGTCTGTAATTGTCACCAGGCTTCATTTGAAATTCGATCCTGTGTCACTAATGGTATTAACAGGAGCTGAGGTCCAACCTTCCAACGGGAGACTGTTGCATATGATTTTACTTCCAAACGAAAGTAAATCAGTTTCTGTAAACCTGCAGCAACCCCCTCCCTGAGTACAATAAAACTGTTGTCGCAATCAATAAATCTCTGGTTTGGAGCAATGAAAATTAGATAACTCTTCTCTCTTTCTGTCTTTCCCCCCACCCCCATAAGACAAAGCCACTATTCAAAGAATGGGGCGTCTTGTTAACCATTTCTACAGTCCCTCGCTGTACCCAGCGCCTTTCAGACACGCACCTTTCAGTCATCGGAGAGAACCAGACGTTTAATTATGGTGACTTTTGTTCGATCATTACGGGTAATAAAGCCAACCTTTTCGCTAGATACAATTATAACGCAAGCTGCTCCAACACCTGCACGGATCGCATTTGTCTCCGGCGTGTTTTCTCTCCCCTCCTCTAAACTGCCTTTGAATTTCTCCTTCTCTTCTGACCAGAAGATTTAATATGTTGCAAGAGATAGATTTCACGAAAACGCGTTTGTCCCTTCTGTAGCTGCATCTGCTCCGACCTATTAGGAAAAGTAAGACATTTTGATACTAATTGCAAATAAATTGTGATGTGTTCACCGAGTAATTGATTTAATGAAGTTCCTATGAAACTCCTGAGATTGGCCAAGTGAAAGACCCCCTGGTGTGTCCATTGTGGAGGGAAGGAAGGTTGGTTTTTCGTTTTCTTTCTAAAAAAAAAAAAAAGAAAGAAAAGAAAAAAGAAAAAGAAAAGAAATAGAGGTGGCGTGGCGGGTGGAGGGGGGGTGAGGAGGGGGGTCGGCACAGATGTTACCTCCGCAGCCGGCACAGTGGCGGGAAGGAGCCGCCGGGATCCCCCCGCCCGCCCGCCGCGAGCCCGAGTCCCGCCAAACGAAGCGCGGGCGGCCGCGCTCCGCCCCGGCCCCGGTGGCCAGACGAGCGCACAGCGGTGGCAGACGTGGGCTGCCTGCGTCCTCGGGGCTGCCGAGGTTGCACAGGGTGCTGTGGCTTGGCTCTGTTCCCCGCTGCCCGTAGGGCTCGACTCCGGCCTCTAAACCCCGTTCTCCGCCTAAAGGCCAGAGGCCAGCAGGCTGGTGGGGGTGGGGGCAGGAGGGGTCCCGACCTCAGTCCCAGCCCCCCAGGCCGCAGCCTGCAAGAGAGTTGCGGTGCTTGGTGCAGGCCGCCCAGTGTGCGGCCCGGGGGGGCTCTGAGGTGCGCGGCCCAGGCCCCCCCGCACAGACAGGCATCCACAATCCGGATGACCAAACCGTTTTCGGCGCTCACACGGGCCTTCCTTTCCCACCTTTCTGGCCAGACACGTCGTCAAGTTCAGGGGCTGGGGGCTTGCGGCCGAAGGGGAAGGAGAGTTTTCTGAACGCCTGCTGTGTGCCAGATCCTGGGCTTCACAATTAGCTGCCCCTCTCTGAGCAAAGGGTCCTATTGCTCCCCCTTAACAGATGCGGAAACTAAGGCCGGAAGGACCCTTGACAGCAACTTGCCAACACTGTCCCGGCTCCGCTGGGCCACCCGCCTAGCCTGGCTCTTCGGGAAGCAGGCACATACATTCTCGCAAGGCCTTCCCCAGCTGGCCCCCCAGAGCCCTCCAAGTACTCTCCGGGGTAATTCAATCCGGGAAGCGACGGGGACGCAGGGGGCAGAACCGGCCGCAGCACGCGGCTGATACTTCTGAGCCGGCGGCACACGGACGAGCGTGGAATTTTTGTTTCGTTTTGTTTTAAAGAAGAGCTCTTCTGAATCATCAGAGCCCAAGCTGAGCCAGCGGCTGGCTCCAAGTTCCTCGTCGTTGCCCTGCTGGCGAACTTGCCCCGAGCGGCTCCCTCCCGGTCCGGGAGCCCCTCTTCCGGTTCCCCGAGCCCCGGCAGGCCACGGCGGGGCCGCGGGAGGTGCGCGCTG